>NC_072737.1:168897954-169220454 GCF_026930045.1 Uloborus diversus | reverse complement strand
TACGAAATTAGCATGACGTGGATTGGGAGAGCGAATGAACATAGCTAGTTGGCCAGAAATTCGTCATCCATTATTTGTAAATATACAGGCGAACTGAATGACCTTTTATTTTTCAACTACGGGCAAAGTCGTGCGGGTACCACTAGTAAATAAATTAAAACATTAAAAATGAAAAATTTACAGTTACTAACCTTTACCTGCCCACGTCAGGACAGATCTAATGATTTTAACTAAACAGGAGTAAACACAACATATTTTAATCATTACATTTGATACAGGGACCCTGTTGATGTAGTTATAATTTTACTAAATATCTGTATTGTTTAAGACATAATTTATTTGCATTGCGTCACGTGCTAATATTTTTGCTCTATAAAAATATGAGACAATAAACCACATAAATTATAGGATTTGCAAGGTAAGGCTCCGATGTAAAGTAAGCATATCTAATTTGTTGGGAAGGAATAATTTAAACTGTTAAAAAAATCTGATTTATACTGTCAAGTGCTTGACATTTGCAACTGCTATTGAAATTATACCATTTTAGAAAGCCAGAAATTTAATAACTACACAAAACGAGCTGATGTGTGCATCACATGACTTCCTTTTACTCCAACTTAATGTCATTTCCCCATTACTGGCAATTTTTATGTGATTCAATAGTTTACTCTCTAAATATCACCAACAGTAGCTTAAATGAAACAAAATTAAAAAAAAAAAAAAAATTGCCAAATTTGTCTCCAAGTTGGCGACAAAACTTGGCTACCAAAAGAGTGTCGATATATCGCCAAGTATCCGCCAAATTATAACACCACTTGAGATTACATGGAAATTAACGCTGATTTCCACCCAAAAAGGGGTTAAAGACCCCTTTTGAAACACTTGAATGCAACCAAAAGGGGAGGTGCGCAACAAGACTCCACCAGGAGTCTACGTACCGAATTTCAACTTTCTAGGACTTACCATTCCTGAGTTATGCGAAAAACATACGCATATCCGCACATACATACATACGTACATGCAGACGTCACGAGAAAACTCGTTGTAATTAACTCGGAAATCGTCAAAATGGATATTTCGTGTGTCTATACGTTCTTAGGCACTTATCCACGTGTGGTCGAGTCGAAAAAAAAAAAAAAAACTCAGTATTCATTTGGGGATGAGTAAAATGGAAATTAAGGTCGATTTTTGAGTGAAAATTTTTTCGCGAATACAATACTTCCTTTTTTGTAAAAGGAAGTAAAAAAAAGTATTTGTAAACACTTTTTAGCACAAAAATAAACATTTTAGTGGATTTCTTAAAAACAATTTGATTGTTTAGTGAACTAAGTAGGTTTGCAAGTGCCCCAGGAGTGTGAATGTATCTTAAAGGTATTTAACTTGAATCCGTTTCTAGTTGAAGGGCTGTAATACCGCAGGCATCTCTTTTAAAAAAACTGATCGTATAGTTCAAACAGAGATCTTTTCTTTCAATGCCTCCCACTCTTATGTATTTTCCAATGTTTCCATACCTTTTTCAAGATTAATTAGCGGTTTTCCATCATGGATTGTGTTGCGCCGATTCAAATTACAGTTTGAATTGAGTGTTGTAATACACAATACATTTTTCTCTAAATTATATTTTTCATAACTTTGTCCATGTTACTTGAAATTTTCCAAAATTGAGATTTTGAAGAATAACCAGGCACATTTTCGATTTAGCAAAATTTCACAACTCCTATAGAATGAAATCAAGATTCTTAGTCTGAATTATACACGCAAATTTCTTAAGGCTACAGTAGACACTAAATATACTGAAAATTGAGCAAAAATTAAAAAAAAAAAAGAAAAATTAATTTGAATTTCGACATCTTGAATTCAAATTATGTTTTTCGCAATCACGAGTGTGTGTATGTATGTAGGCGTGTGTGTTTGTGTGTGGGGGTATGTGTGTTTGTGTGTAGGGGGTATGTGTATGTGTGTGTAGGCATGTGTGTTTGTGTCTGTGTGCTGGCATAAGTGTGTGGGTAGTTGCGTGTATGAATGTGTGTGTGGAGGGTATGTGTATGTGTGTGTAGGCATATGTGTTTGTGTCTGTGTGCAGGCATGAATGCGTGGGTAGTTGTGTGTATGTGTGTGTATGTTTTTGTGTGTGTGTATGTGTAGGTGTCTGTATGTATGCGTGTGTATGTGTGTGTATGTGTGTGTATGTTTTTGTGTGTGTATGTGTAGTTGTGTATATGGATGCAGCCTGGAGACGGCTTTCGCTATAGGAGCAGCATCGTGAGGAGCCGGTCGACGGTGATGGTGCGGAGGGTGGCGGTGGGAAAATAAAATGATAGCACGCCAAAAAAAAAAAAAAAAAACAGTCAAATGAAAGCAATAAGCAATCGTGATTACTCAAAAAAAAAGCCTTTTTTTAATACTATATATCATCTACTCTATTCAAAGCAAAAAGATTTTTTTCATTCCATGCATCATTTAGTGAATTATGGGTTCATTTTGTTTTGCACATCCATGATCACGCCCCTTAGTTTGCATTTTTCAGAACGTATACACTGCTGCCACTATATACATAAAACATAAAATATTCCATGCACCCCAATATTTACCGGATTATAATGAAACTTTATAAACACATTCGGATAACATTTAGTTATAGATGTACGCATAAGTTTCAGTAATGACGTTTATGTAAAAATAGAAATTCAACTTTTTTGTTGTTAAAATCACCGTATTTGCTGAAAATTTGACATACATTTTCATTTTCAGTCATTTTTTATAAACTGTCTCATAAAACAGTACAAATAATGCGTAAATTATTTAAATTCTACCTACTGATTGAAAAATAAGTGAGAATTCAAAGTTTGAAAAAAAAAATTGAACCGCATGGAGCAATTTGAAACTTGAGAATTTTTCGTTAAAATTTTTTTTTTCATTTTAAATTTCAAAAAAAAAAATATTCATTTTTAGCACCAAATATTCTTATTGTTTTAGATGTAAAAAATATACAAGCACACAAAGGTTTTATCATCTAGATCAATTATTGAAAGGAAAAAAAAAATGTGTCCACTGTAGCCTTAAAAAAAACAAATCCATACAATATATTCTATTTAGAGACGTACCGAGTAGCACTTTGGCCGAGTAGCCGAGTACCGAGTACTCGGCCTTTCACTACTCGGCCGAGTACCGAGTTACCGAGTACTCGGCCTTTCACTACTCGGCCGAGTACCGAGTTACCGAGTACTCGGCCTTTCACTACTCGGCCGAGTTACCAAGTACCAATTATGTTTTAAGAAGAACCACCGACACACATATGATGAATTTTGAACTTTTTGGAATAGTAGTATAGACCTCCTTGTCCATATAATAGTTTTTAAAACTAAATTCCTGCTGAAATTTAATTTAATTCCTGCTTAATTTAATAACAGTTTTATTTGTGTCAAAAAATTTTACAAAAAAATTATTTTTCAAATTAAAAATAAATAAATGAAAGGTATGATTAATCAAGTTGGAATTAAAACAAATTACAGTAAAATCCCTCTAATGCGGACACTAAGGGGACAAATTTTGTTGTCCGCAATATAGAGGTGTCCGCAGGACAGGAATTTAATAATGTTATTTGCATTGGAACTGGGGAATTAAAAATTTGGGTGCATAAGAGGGGTGTCCGCCTTTGAGGAATGTCCGTTAGGAGGGGTTTCACTGTATATACCAATCAATTATTGTTCTAGTCCACCAAACATAAATAATTTTTAAAAGCAGATAAAATAAATGTGCAGGAACACTGCAGAAACGTGTTTCTGCCCCCCCCCCCCCTACACGGAACGTCTTTTTCAGTGCATAACATGTGAGCTAAAGAACAAAAAGACATTCAGACATTCGACAAAAAAATCCGACTTATGTCGGATGTCTTTAAATCTACGAGCTCCCATTTTGTGAATTGAAAAAGGAATTCCTTGTAACGCCAAAACACGCGTCTGCAGTGTTCCTGCACTGTGCTTTTAACGTTGTTTTATTTCCTTTTATTTTTCAAGCAAAGGTTATTTTTACATTTCTTATAACTAATTTTTGTTTGTAGCAAAAATCCATTTTTAATATAAATATTCCATGTTTTCTATACTTACCTTTTTTGGGTAATTTTTAATGAATAAGTTTTATTAACTTTGGGGGACATTAAAATAAAGATTTATTCCATTGAAGCATTACAAACTTCATTATTCTCAAAATTTAAATTTGACTTATAAATTTTAAATGTAAATGATTGCAAAATATAATGCTTGCTCCTTTTTTTATATAAATTTTAGTATTTGTCTCTGACAATATTCAATTTTTTGCAACTACTCGGTATTGGCCGAGAATCTGATCAGAATTTGGCCGAGTACCGAGTACTCGGCAAATTGGCCGAGCAGGCCGAGTACCGAGTAGTTACCGAGTACTCGGTACGTCTCTAATTCTATTAATCGATTTTTTCCCATGGTGCAATGTGGTAATTTTTTCTCTCAATCCTAGACGAGTATAAACGTCGGATCTAAAAAAGAATTCTTCAACAATTCGAAAGTTACCTTGACTCTCTTGCTCTAACAATGCATTTGAGAAGTCAGGCTAGAAATAACTGTTCAACTTTAGGCTTGCCAGATTTCTGAAATGTTCAACCGGAACACTGGAATGTCTCCACCCCCTCACAGCGTTGCTAATATTCAAAGGGGTACATACCCCTGGCTGATTTGTGAAACGTTTTATAGGGCAGTTTATTCTCAAATCTATGGTTACTAATTATGGTTAATGGTTACTAATTACGAACCTAAAACACGGATAATAAAAAAGGACAAAAGCAGATAATTTGAACATTTCACTTCTGAGATGTAAATATTTAATTTATTTTAGTTATAAAAAGCACTTAATGAGGAATAAAAACTTGAACAATATTTAGATAAACAGTCGAATCCCGACTTCCGCGAGGGATGCGTTCCAAAACTCCTAGCGTAAGTCGGAACTTCGCGTTGTGGAAATGGTTATGTGTGTAAATTTTTTTTATAAACATACCTAATTATTTTAGACACTTGTTAACACCTCTTCAAACTGTTTTAAACAATTCTTTAACTATACACTACTGTTTCTTACATAAAGAGCTGAACTTTTATTTGTATTTTTAAAAAAGCTGTTTTAATCAACATAAAATACTGTTACGATACACAAAATCAGTGATCAGCGGGAAAGAGAGACACAAAATAAACCAGTATGGTACGAACAGTATATAGTAATAATAAAATTATATTTTATAATAATTCTGGGCACTAGATCCAATAATGGTATTTGTAACTTGAAAAAGAAAATTAAAAAAAAAATGAAGATGTTGATGGATTAATGCTGCGGGATAAAATAGTTATTCTAATACATTTTTGAATACTGGGCGGTCATTCCAAGCTCGTCAGCTTGCGAGATCGAGATTTTCGCTCACGTGATCGGTTGTGACGTAGAAATGTCGCAAAGTAGCATTTGAATCTACTCGAACGTAGCTTGCGGCTAGGTTCGAGTAGATTAGAATACTACTTTTCGACATTTCTACGTCACAACCGTTCACGTGAGCGAGAATCTCGATCTCGCAAGCTGACGAGCTTGGAATGACCGCCTAGTTGCTTCGCTAGTTCTTTTATTATACGTTTCCATCTATGACAACACCTCTCTCCCTGGTTTCTTTAATTCTCAATAAAAGAGCAGCTTTCATCTTCATAATTTTTGCATTTTGCTTAGACACTACTTGGGCGAACTTTTACGGATTTCCTTTTCTTGACTTTTAACTATACAAATGGAAAATTCACTCACACCTAATCGCCGTGCTACGTTCGAAGCATTTTTTAGTTGTTTAAGCACATCGAGAACCTTTAGCATTTCTTTAATTGTCTGAAACTTTATCTTTTTCTATCTGTCTTAGCAAACTTTAGATGGAACACTGCTCTTGGTTGTATATCATTATACTTCATCAACTTTCGCATTTAAAATGAAAAAAAAAATTGTTAAATGCGGAGTAGTTATTTGAATGCACACAAACGAAGCTATGTTCAGACTAGAACGGTGTGGGAATTTCCGCTGTTATGAACGCTAAAGGGATGAAGGTTCATTCACGGAAAAAAATATTTTTGGTAACTAATAACAAAGCCGATACTTTCACACCACGAATCCCTTCTGAAATTTTTCGTGTTGCGGACGAGGAATTCGCGTTAGTTGTAAAATTATTTACGGGTAAAAAAATCGCGTTATAGCCATTTCGGGGAAGTCGAATCGCGTTGTAGCGGGAGTCGACTGTACTTTTCATTTTACAGGACTTTTTTAGGGTCTTTTTTAGTTTTAATCTTGTTACAAAAATCCTCACAAGCTAATTTGATATTACTTTTACAAGTTAATGTTACAAATAATAAAGTTATTATCCTAAATAATCCTTCAAAATTAATTATTTTTAGACTTTATGGTCACTTATAACCAAATTTACCTTTTTCCGGGACGTGAAGTAAACTGGCCGGGACACCGGGATTTTGTCTGAAAACCGGGACTGACCCGGGCAATCTGGGACGTCTGCCAAGCCTATTCAACGTAGATGTTGTGTAGCAGTACATTGCTTACTTTATGCCCGTGGATCTGCTCTAAATATTTTGTGCATAAGATTCCTTTTAAACTTTTGAGCAACTTGGAGGTGCTGCAAGATAATTTGAGTAACCTGTAGACGACTAAAAATTGCTTCTTTGCATGAGGCAATCTCCTCCTGCTATGCTCATATAGCATCAGTTTTTTTGAGCAATCACGATTGCTTAGTGCTTTCATTTGACTGTTTTTTGGCGTCCTATCATTTTATTTTCCCACCAACGCCCTCCGCATCATCACCGTCGACCGGCTCCTCACGATGCTGCTCCTGTAGCGAAAGCATCTCCAGGTTGCATCCATGTCCTACACACACGCGCATACTACACAACTACACACACACACACACACGCGCAGACACACACACACCTACACACATACACAAACATACACATACACCTACACACACGTACACGAACACATACACACAACTACCCACACACTTATGTCAGCACACAGACAAAAACACACATGCCTACACACACATACACATACCCCCTACACACAAACACACATACCCCTACACACAAACACACATACCCCCCACACACAAACACACACGCCTACATATACACACTCGTGATTGCGAAAAACATAATTTGAATTCAAGATGTCAAAATTCAAATTAATTTTTCTTTTTTTCTTTCTTTTCTTTCTTTTTTTTTCTTCAACATTAGCTATGCAGTCATTATTTCTTCTTTTCCCTGCATTAATTCTTTTGTATTTTTACTTCTGGAAATTTGGATTTTCTAATACTCTGCGCGCATTTCCTCTCTCTCTCTCTCTTTGTCTATTTTGTAGCATTAGTCTCTGGTAAATGAATAACAAAAGTGAAAAATATTAAACATTTGGTTTAAAAAATAGAAAACTTATTATTCAAAGCAGAAAATTAAATAAAGTGAGGAAATTTAGTTACAGTTTTAGAAACATGTTCTTAAAATGAAAAGGAAACCCTCCTAATGTTTAAACTACATTGTTACTATATTACAATGAAGACTTGAAAAGTCAAAAATATTTGCTCCCTTATTGTCGAACATTCAAACATTGGAACTGTTTATTCCGCATATAATGCACCAGGTGCGGGAAAGTTTTGTTTTTGAAATCTTCTCTCACCAAAATTGTGTGAGAAATCTAAATGCATAGCATACGCATAATACACTAATTTGTTTTAGAAATGACAATGGGGTCGTTTCCTAAATTTTAAAAGTATTTTTTTCTGAAAGAGCATGCTTAAAAACATAGGCTCGGACCATTTTTTGATAAACTTGTTTACGTTTAATATTTTAAAAAAATTACTTTAACCGGAGTGCTTTCATTGTTTACGGCTTCTGCCGATGACATCACAAATGATGAAATGCCATTCACAGTGAAAAATATTTTATTCGCATCTGTACTCACGTGTATTGGCAACGATATGGTTGATAGCAGGCGTAGAGCGCAATATTTAATTCTCTGTTTGATTATCATAACGTGGAAACGTTCTAGAAAGATGCGGCAAAGTGCGTCATTTGTGACGTCTTCGAGATCACGCCTTGTTTGAAAAATCGGACATTTAAAAAAAAATAATTAAAAGAAAATCTGTTGGGAAAATGGAAGTATTTTCTGGATCCATGTTATTTTATTTATTTATTTATTTTTTTTTGCTCATTCTATCCATTTCAATGACTAAAGGTAGTTAGTACTTTTGACTGAAGGAAACCACCCCATTAAACAAAATAAAATGCCCCCCTCCCCCTTTTTGGAACAATCCAACTAAAAAAATCATGTTTTGTGTCAAGTGTGGAACACAGCAATGAAGGTTTTTGTAGGGTAATTCCGGGAGAGATGGACCATGTTTTTTCTTCGTTTTCTAAAAGCATACGATGATAGATAAATATATGTACATTTACATATATTTTACTTTCATGCGTATGATGTTTCAAGAAAAAAAAAAGAAAGAAAGAAGTAGCGCTAACTTAGAAAATAAGTTTTTGATTTCTTCCTTGTTCTGTGGTTGTGTATGTTTGGTGAACTACTGTTCTCAAAATTATAGCTTTAGTATTTTAAGAGAGATAAATTTAAGTGACTTTCACCGCGAAATTTTCTTTCCACCATCCTCTTGCTATCACGTGACGGAACCAGTGAGAAGGCTTTCATGTAGGAGGTGATGAACAAACACACAGAAATCTTATTCATAACTCCCGAAAATGTATATTTACTTATAAATTTAAACTTGGGGAAAATGACATTCTAACAAATTCGAAGCAATTAAATACTATATTCAGTAAATTACTGTCCATCAGCCAGGGCTAAAGCAGAAATACGTGAAATACTCCGCCAGGTCAGTCATTTCTAGCCGAGGACTGCAGTTTCGTGCTTATTAGCACTCATCAGCCCGGCATAGGAAAGTGACTGGAGATGGAAAACCTCTTAAGGAAGCCAAGAGTACGAAACAAACTGGTAGCTAATATGGAAGTGCTAATAAGCACGAAACTGCAGTCCTCGGCTGAAAATGACTGACCTGGCGGTGTATTTCACGTATTTCTGCTTTAGCCCTGGCTAATGGGCGGTAATTTACTGAATATACCTTGCCTTGCCTTCAGTCTTCGAGTTGAACCGAACCATTGCTTCGGTCACTCGTCTGGTCTGCTAATTCCATATTAGCTACCAGTTTGTTTCGCACTCTTGGCTCCCTTAAGAGGTTTTCCATCTACAGCTCAGTCACTTTCCTTTGCTGGGTTGATGAGTGCTAATAAGCACGAAACTGCAGTCCTCGGCTGGAAATGACTGACCTGGCGGTGTATTTCACGAATTAAATACTAGTCTAACTGAGCTTATCTATTTGCAACAGCACACCAAAGAACAGTTATTTCGCTGTCTGTTGGACAAAAAGTGATAAAAATCACACATTAAATAACCTTATTTTCTAATTAAGTTATCGGAAATTGGCTCAGCCGTTCACATTGTCGGCAAAAAGCACATATGTATACTAAATGTCTTGTTCTTTGGCCTTTTCGGTTTGACGGAAATTAGGGCACTCACAAATATTTTATTTAAAACCAAAATTTAAGCAAAAGCTCTTGACTAGAAATTTTCATTGTTGTTCAGATATAATATTTGCAGAAAATTACTCAACATCTTAAAACCTAATTTTCGGATTAAGTTATTAAAAATTGGCTTCGACGTTTACATCGTTAACAAAAACTACATATGCATACTAAATTTCGTGTTTCTTCGCCAAACCGATTTCACGGGAATTGTGACTAACATGTTATTTCAAACAAAATTTCAAGCAAAAGCTCTTGACTAGAAATTTTCAGTGTTGCTTTAATGAATACTCGCAGAAAATTACTTTAAAAACGAGCTGATGTGTGCATCACATGACTTCCTTTTCACCAATTTAAAGTTATTTCCCCATTATTGGCAATTTTAATGGGATTCAATAGTTAATTCTTTAAATATCACCAACAATGGCCAAATGAAAACAAGATTAACAAAAAAAAAAAAAAAAAAAAAAAAAAAACGCCAAATTTGTCGCCAAGTTGGCGACAAAACTTGGCGACCAAAAGCTTGGCAATATATTGTCAAGCGTTTGCATAAACTATAACATCACTTAAGCTTGCATTGAAATTAACATTGATTTCCCTCCAAAAAGGTGTAAAAGACCCCCTTTGGAATATTCGAATGCAACCAAAAATTGAGGTGCACAACTAGACCCCACTAGGAGTGTACGTACCAAATTTCAACTTTCTAGGACTTACCGTTCTTGAGTTATGTGGCATGCATACGCACATACGCGCATACGCACATACATACAAACGGACATACAGACGTATTATTCAATAGTTTACTCTCTAAATATCACCAACAGTGGCCAAATTGAAACAGATTTAAAAAAAAAAATCGCCAAATTTGTCGCCAAGTTGCGTCGAAACTTGGCGATCAAAAGACTGGCAATATATCGCCAAGTATATCGCCAAATTATAACACCACTTGAGTTTACATCGAAATTAAAAATGATTTTCCCCGAAAAAGGGGCAAAAGACCCTTTTAGAAACACCCGAATGCAACCAAAAGGGGAGGTGCGCAACTAGACCCCACTACGAGTCTACGTACCAAATTTCAACTTTCTAGGACATACCGTTCTTGAGTTATGCGACATACATACGCACATACGCACATCCGCACATACGCACATACATACATATACATACATACGTACATACGGACGTCACGAGAAAAGTCGTTGTAATTAACTCGGGGAATGTCAAAATGGATATTTCGGGGGCTTACACATTCTTAGGCACTTATCCGCGTGTGGTCGGGTTGAAAAAAAAAACTCAACGTTAATTCGGGGGTGAGCAAAATGGAAATTAAGGCCGAATTTTCAGTGAAATTTTTTTTGCGAATACAAGACTTTCTTTTTTGTAAAAGGAAGTAATAATATTACAACTTAGAAAACATTCAATGTCATTTTTATCTGTGTGCTGAAATCTGCGTGCACATAGTAATGTGTTTTTATGTACACGTAATTATTGATTCTTATAATTCCAAGATTATAATTGACAAAAAAAAAAAAAAAAAACAGTCAAATAAGCTGGAAGATGCAATGAATTATTAAAGATATTCCAGTCGCAGGTTAGAGTTCAGTAACCTTCGGTTCACATAATCGTTAATAACGATTCTGATGAGAAGCACATTTCATGCAATTAATGGAGACGTTTGACTGATAACAATATCGCTTCCTTGATATTATACAGGCTGGGGATACACACAAGATACAAGACGATATTGACTGGTGATGACTGCACCGGATCAAAAATAGAGTATTTATAAAAGTCTTGCGCTTATAAAGAAAATTTACTTTAATAAAACCGACCGTCGAATTCGTCTGTAACGAGCCCTGATTTAACGAGAACCCGGATTTATTAAAGAGTTCAATTGGTTGGTGCAATGTTAAATCTACGGGAGTATAACTTGCTTTTAACGAGGATTCCCGGTTAAAGCGAGCAATATTTTTGTGATTCATTGAATTTCTACTGATTTTCCAGCTCAGATTATCCTTTTTTTGTTTTTGTTTTTTAAGGGGTTTGGATGCTTTATTGTCTTTTTCGAGGTTTGTACAAAGTTGGGAGGAGCTGGTATAATATAAATACAGTTGGATCCGGGGACATTGACGCTACCGCCCAGGAGAAGCTCCTGCGCGCGGAGGCCAGTGACCTCTAAAGTGACACGACCACCTCTAAAGGGACATGAAAAACAAGCTTCAATCAAGTGAGAAAAATTAGCAATTCGTAATGGCTCAAAAAAAAAAAAAAAAAAAAAAAAAAATCCTGAAGACAGCAGTTTTTTTCTATAAATTTTAGCTTTAATCTCGCATAGAAGTAATTTACATACCGTGACTTCAAAATTATTGAATAACAAAATGTGAACTCTAAGTAATAAAACCAATCTATTTTTCAGAATAAAAAGCACGAAACTGGTATTACAACCTTGCCAGCAGAGTTGATTTGACAGTTTTGAAGTCAAATACACTGCAAATCTTGAAATAATTTTTTGAGCTCGAATGCTTGTCCCTTCCTTTTTTAGAACATTTTGGTGCAAACTTTTTGGAATATTTTTCGAACGTTTTTCAGATCCTGCACACTTTTTAAACATTTTTGGAAACACAGTTGAGAGGGGGGGGGGGGGTTGGAGCACTTGACAGCAAACTTTTTTTGAGACAATTTTAGAACATTTATCACACTCGTCATGTTCCAAATCCGTTACGTTTTTTATTGGTTCTTGCTGTTAATGAAGCCAAGTGGCTCAGTAGTAGCGCTTCGCGCTCTCTCGCCGCAGGCCATTCTTTAATTTCTGGGTCGGGTATGATCCACTCAGTCATTCATCCCTTCAGTGGGGCGATAAAATGAGCACCAAGGGTGCTTGGGAATCAAACCCTGCGGGGTTCCGCGTTCGGCTGACCACCTAACCGGAACATCTGCCTAGCACCCAGGAGCCCTTGGTAAGGAAGGGTGAGATGGGCTCAGTAAGCCGTGGCCCCCATGGGCTGTCCTGGCACTGGGTTTGGTTTGGTTCTTGCTGTTAATTTCACAGCAATCTGTAGCTGTCAACCGCTGGGCAATGGGCGATTTCGACCGGGGAAGACCATTTTTTCTTGCTGCAATGTAACAAAATCTCTCAGTATTATATTGAGCTATTTTACTAATTGATGGTTAAAGATTGCTGTTAAAAATACATAAAATAACGCGATGATTTCACAAGTGTCCCCAATCTATTCTCAAATGTGTCCCTAATTTCTTACCAAATGTGCCCCCAATCTGTTTTCAAATGTGTTCCCAAATTTAAATTTAACAAATATCCTGAGCAAGACGCATTTGTTTCGCTTCCGGAGCACATTTCAGAACACTTTCTCTTTAACGGAGCACATTTAGTGCCGTCAGGCTACTGGAATACTTTTTTTGAATTAAAGCGTTCCCAATGTGTTCTAGAAATATGTAGAGTGTACCCAAAAAATGAATCCCGATACAGTTAATCGACAAGGTACAAAGTTCTTCTGAAAGACTAATTTTCGTCAAAACTGAGGGAAAATATTTACTCGCAGCTAAATATAATTTTTTTTTCAGAGGGGAGGCAATAAAAATTATTTGGCAATAAAATTATACACCAGTTGTACCTTTTTTGGAACAATAAAATGATAAGATCTGTTTAGTAAATGTTAGTTTTAACTCAAAAATACTTTTAATCATACAGTTAATGCATCGCGTTGCAACAGTTTGTTTTAGGCAGTCAAAACTTCTAAAAATTATTTTAAAACATCAGTAGATGACGATGTCACAGAGATTCTCATTGTACGTAAATTTCTCAATGAACGTAATGGGGAATTTCTGAGCCAATAACGAGTTAAAAAACAAGCTGGTGTGTGCATCACATGACTTCCTTTTCCGCCAATTTAATGATAATAATAATGCCTTGTAGTAATGAGCAAAGACACACTTTAAATATTTTTGCCCCAAATTTGTTGCGAACTGAAAGAAAACTAGTATGTTGTGGCCATCACGAAACTTTCTTCTATATTTTTCCTTTTTCTGATCCCTCCCCATGCTTGACGAGGAAGCAATATTCCTAACAAAAACAAAATTACACATGCAAAAACTTGACGACCATCCCAATGTCTGAATTATTGTAAAAACAAAACAAAGAGCGAAAATTGAAAGTTACTTTAAAAACTTAACTTGAATTAATTACAAATATTTTATTTATTAACAAACATAAGATGGCAACAGTTAAAAATTTTAAATCATTGAGACAATATTTCCTATCATTTCCATACAGTTAAAATCACGAGAAATACGCAGACGACAATCTATTACGATTTATCTTTCTTATTGTTGCATTAATAAAAATATTTTTATTCGCAAAAAAAAAAAAAAGAATCAATACCTCTTGGAGCGATCGGCGTCAAAATCGAACCAAAGCCTGTTTACATATGGATTCACATATATTCCAAATTTCAACCAGAACGTAGCATTACTTCTTGAGATAGGGTACTCAAAATGGAAAAAAAGAACGGGTGATTGCGCTACCCCCTTTTTAGCTGTTGACACAAAAATAAAATCAGCTCTTATACCCACTAAGGGTTACTTGCCGATAAATTTTTCTTTCATTCCGTTCATTATTTCTTGAGATACAGCAGTCACAATTGACGACAAAAAACGTTCTATAGCTCAACCCCCGTTTGAGTTATTGACACCAAAATTGAATCAGCACCTGTTCCTGTTAATACCAACATATGGACCAAATTTTGTTTGATCCCGCCAGTTACTTCCTGAGGAATAGCAAGCACGCGTAACTCGAAAAACGTCCCATTGCTCCACCCCCCTTGGAGGAATTCGCGCCAAAAACTAATGGGCACAAGTTCACATAGGGGCACATATGTGTACTAAATTTCGTTCGATTTCATGCGGTAGTTTTTGTTGTAGAGCGGCCACAAAAAACTGGTCACACACAGACGTGACACACATACATACACACACACATACATACATACACACACACATACACACACACACACAGACAGACAGACATTTTCCAAAAATGGTCGAAATGGACTCAGCACACCTCAAAACGTTCGAATCCGTCAAAATTCGAAATTCGAAAATTTGCACGAATCCAATACTTTCTTCTATATATTAGATATAGAAGAAAGTAAAAACGTTTTATACAGGTTCATTTTCCCAATATTAGACATTTTAATGTGATTCAATGGTTAACTCTCTAAATCTCGTCAATAATGGCCAAAATGAAACCAAATTTAAAAAAAAAAAAAACGCCAAACTTTTGTCGCCAAGTGGACGAAAAACTTGGCGATCAAAAGCTAGGCGATATGTTGCCAACGTCACGAGAAAACTCGTTGTAATTAATTCGGGGTAGTCAAAATGGATATTTCGGGTGTCTATACGTTCTTAGACATATATCCACGGGTCGTCGGGTTGAAAAAAAAACTCAACAGTCATTCGGGGGCCAGCAAAATGTAAATTTAGCTGGCCCCCGAATGACTGTTCAATTTTTTTTTCGTGAGTACAGTACTTCCTTTACTTCGTAAAAGGAAGTAATACTCACATTTTTGCAGTTCAGCTTCTTAGAGTTCCTTCCAGACATTTTTATCCGGCAGCAACTGCAAGGTAAAGCTTTGTTCAAAACTTGATGCTTCAAACTGGAACCATTTTGGAGAACAGGCTGACCTGTTCGCCATTTTGGTTCCAGGAGAGATTTGGATCCAGTCTTACTTTAAACAGTTTATTAAAGTCGCCAGTGTGGAGTAAAATGCCGCATGGGGTAAATCTAGCAAAGATAACTGATTTCTTAAATTAAATAGCTCTATGGGGGAAATATCTCCTGTAAAGAACAATTGTGTATTTCATACCTCACTTGTTTTAAATCTGAGTGAATGAAATCTTCTCCTTGTATAGAGTGTAGAGAGTTTAAATTCCGCCCCTTTTCCGAAAAAGAGGGATCAGCCGGGGAGAAGTCCCTCCCAGATACGCCACTGCTCAGCAGAAATATTAAGTTGAACCAGAAAATACGGCTTACACGTAAAATTCATGTTTTTTTTTTTGGGGGGGGGGGGGTTAGGGATTGTTTTTCTTTTCTCTCCATTCGTATTAATTTTTCTACGATAAAAGTTATTAAACTATTTTAATTAAAAATCATAAAATTGTTTCGAAATGATCATGGCAAATTGCTGTTGCGCCCCTGGTAAAAACCACTTTAGTAAGCCCCCTTGGTACGGAACTTATCACGTGTCCTCTTTTGGAACCAAAATGTCGGATAAATCCCCCCCCCCCCCGCCCTCAACGAAACTTTACGGAAAACGAAATCCTTAGTTAAAACGAAAAATCAAGTTTGACACAAGAAGCAATCTGCTCTGGAAAGTCTCGTAAATCTCACAAATACCAGAGAGGAAAAAAAAGTGGTACTAGATTAATTCGCGAAAACGAATTCGGAAAATAGTACACACACACACACTGCAGTGAATGTTGTCCTGATACGAGCAACGCACGTGAATACTACCATCTGGGACGTCATTGATTGACGTGTGTTCGACGTACTTGTTCTGCGGCGACATCGTTTTCTACTTATATCCCTTGATGGGGGGACATTTTAAATACTAGCCGATGACACATGAGTGCATTCAGAAGTAAGTTCAAATTGGATGTCGATTTTAATTTCGTAAGACACTGGGTGGAAGTTTTGCTATTATTTCGCGCTGAGTTATCTCGTTGAAATGTCGGATTAAATAAGGTTTTGGTTTTTTCTCCACATAACTGAATTCCGAATCTGATGTCTTGCGTTCGTTTTGTGCACGATGTATACGTGTACGATTTGTTGTTTTGCATGTAAAGTTTGGTAAAAGTATTAGAATTCTTACTCAGAGTCGAAAGTCCAATTTTATTCTGTCAGTACCTGATAAATCATAAGTTTTGCAATAAACTACTTACTTACAGTCCCGTCATTAGAAGGGACAATTGACCCCTTTGGCTTTGACGAATCAAGATTTCTATTTACATGTGCCGGTGGTTTTTGTCAGGGTTAAGACAGAAGGCTGCATTTCTTTTTGTTTAAATGCAGTAGCGTTACAAGGAAAAAAATCAGTGGGGGTTATAATTTGCTTCAGGCCTTTTCTATGGTCAAAAAATGAAAAATCTGAGTTTCTGCGCCATTGTGTACATGCTCATATGTGTGCATTTTGCATTCTTGATTGCCAAGGCAATATGTATGAAAAATATGCAGTGGGCATAATTTGTTATTTAAAAAACAATAATTTCAAAGGGTAATGAGCAACATTTTGTTGCTTAATGAATTCCAAACGTATGTGCGATTTCTTAAGCAAAGTATTACGTCATTTTCTTGTAAAATTATAACTTATTAATGAAGTACATGATCCGTCACGGGTGGGACGAAATGGCTACTTATTCGTAGATTGGCTCTGTACATATTTTTTTTTTCAACGACTTAAATTATTATTTAGCAACAAATGAGACATGTTTCCTTTATGAAGGAGTATCAGCTTTCAAAACCTATTATTAGTTTCATTATTGCTACATCAGTGGAGCAAAAATATTAATTAGTTCATACAGCAAGTTACCAGTGGTTTACCTTGGATGTCCCGCACGTAACGCTTGCAAGCAAATTAAATTTTAAATAGCAAAATTATTTAAAAAAATATGAATGTGCAGGAGTTTCTTTATATCAAATGTAAAGATTAATAAATGTGCTCACTCTTGTTCAGTCCCGACTTACGCGAGGGATGCGTTCCAAGACCCCTCGCGTAAGTCGAAATTCCGCATTGTGGAAAAGGGTATGTGCAAAAACTTTTATAAACATAACCAATCATTTTAAACAATTGTAAACACCACCTTAAACAGTTAAAAACCTTTTCTTAACTATACACTACTGCCTCTTACATGAACTGAAAGAACTGAATTTTTATTTGTATTAAAAAAAACCGTTTTATTCAACATAAAACACATGATGCACAAAAATAATGATAAACGGGAAAGAAAGACATAAAATAAACCAGTGCCGTATGTACAGCATGCAGTAAGGAAAACAAATGCCCTATAGTTGTACAGTACAGTTGATTCAGTAATGATATATAAAACTTAAAAAAATGAAAATGACGATGATTTATGCTGCGTGATCAAACCGTTATTCTAATATATTTTTAAATACAGTTGCTTCATTGGTTCTTTTATAAAGTTTCCATCTATGGCATTACCCCTCTTCCTGGTTTCTTTAATTTACAATAAAGAGCAGCTTCTATTTTCATAATTTTTGCATTCTGCTTGGATACTATTACTCGGTGAACTTTTATGGATTTCCTTTTCTTGATTTTTAAGTGTACGTATGGAAGATTCACTTATACCGTCATACCTAATTGTTGTGCTACACTTCGAAGCATTTTTTGGTTTAGCTTCAGCTTTTCGAGAAGCTTTACCTTTTCTTTAATTGTCAGAAACGTTCTCTTTTTCTTTCTATCTTCACCAACTTTACATGAAACAGCGCCTTAGGTGTCGTTACATTTCGTTAACTTTCGCTTTTAGAATGAAAAAAATTAATGGAAAATGAGAAATAGTTATTTTTATAAGCGACTAGCTGTACCCGACGCGCGTTGCTACGCCAACAAAAAAATACATCATTATACTGATTTTCATGACAATCGGTTGAACGGGGCAGAAGTTGCTACTCTGCAGTGCCATCTGGTGGCGAGTGGCTTCAATGAGCATATTATGCACCTTCTCCGTGGAAAAATACATACATACACACACACACACACACACACATATATATATATATATATATATATATATATATATATATATATATATATATATATATATATATATATATATATATATATATATATATATATATATATATAGCAATATTCCTAATAATCGGTCCAGGTATCAAGTGAAACCGTGACTATATTAAAATTTTGTACTCACGCAGTTTGCAAGATCAATCAATCGCTAAAAATATGAAATAGAAAAAGTTTTGAATCCCCCCGTTGCATGAAAAGCCATAAAACAATAAAGAAAGAATTTATTTGTTCAAACTCAAGAAAAATGGCAACAGCTAACTTCTTATCAATGAAATCTTTCACGCGAATTAATTTCTGCAGCCGATAATTTTATTCGTATTTATCCAATGGATTGTGACTTAAATTGGAATAAAAAAGGAACTATCGATCGGATTTTTTTCGAACTGGTCTATAAACATTTCCAGTACCAAAAATAACAAACGGTGAAAGTTTCAGCCAAATCTGCCGGGTAGTTTTTGAGTTCATGGATGACATACAGACAAACATTCATTTTTATATATATAGATATAAGACTAATACGGTGTGGGTACTTCTGCTCTCAGTGATGCTAACGGGATGAAGGTCCATTCACGAAAAAAATTTACACACCGAGGTTCCCTTCCGAAAATTTTTATGTTGCGGGCGAGGAATTCGCGCTAGCTCAAAAATTCTTTACTGTTGACAAAATCGCGTTATAGCCATTTCGCGTAAGTCGGATCGCGTTGTAGCGGAAGTCGACTGTATATAACAAATGGCTGGTGAAATTAGTCTGATAGTCCCGCAAGTGACGGCGGAATGGTCCAGTGCATAACTTTTCTGGTGCTAATAAAGAGCTGTGTGTTCAGAAATATTTTATAAAAATTTCTGCACTTTTTTACGTAATGGATCATGCAACTATTTTTTTCAAAAGCATTTAAAATTACATCAAATGAAGCAGTAAGAAGCAAAGGGATATAAATGGCAATTAAAAAATTTGGAGATAACCAGTACAAATGGTAAGGTGAATCCCTCCTCTGTCTTGGAGAAAGAGATAGTACGAGTATCCCTGGTGTGGTAGGTGCTGCTGTATAGCATGATTTAGAAAAAAAATCAATGAAAGCCTACCTAGAATGTTATCTTTAAACGCGTTTTACTCAAAACTTGAAAATGTCCGCTTACATCCCTTTGCTTCTCACTGCCTCAAATGTAAAAACGATGCAAATTCAATATAAATTGTTAGCAAAACCACCTTTAAAAAAAGACTTTTAAATTGAAACTGGTGAAAAACCCAAACTGGGCGTTTTTTTTTTTTTTTTAAATCATGTTTCAATTTCAACAAAAGCCACAAAAATAGCAAACAACCGTAAACCATGACATATGCCTCATAAAAAGACTAGGTCCGATAAATATTTTTTCCCCCAACTACAGCTCTGGCTGTTTATGTATATATTTTAAATTGACCATGACCTTGGTCCTTTGGTGGTACAAAAGGGTGAAGTTCTTTCAGACACCTGTGATGATTGGAAGGCAGACGATCCTATTTAAGTTTTTTTTATCCAGGCACTCACCAGTAACATCCGCTCAAGTATCTTCCCAGCATCCATAAGTGCCATAAGCCGGAAGTCTCCGAAGGTGTTTTGTGGCGCCACCTACTGGTAGACTGCAGGAAACTGATTTAATAAAGGGTGTCCCAAAATTAACGCAAGATTTGAATTTGCCACCATTTTTTCCATAAATTGTTGGCAGCCATGAAAAAAGAACAATTTGACAGTTGAGAGTTTAGGGTTAGTAAAAATGGGGTGTTATTGTACCATGCAGCTAGAGAGAGTGAAACATTTCAATTACTGCATAAGGCATTTCCTAGTCGCGTACTCTCTCATTTCGGTCATCTGAAATGGCACCCTAGATCGTGTGATTTAACATTTTTTAATTTCTTCTTATTTGAATTCAAAGGTCTATGTCAACAAGCCCACAACCACCCGTGCATTACCGTGTTGCGATACCAAACGCCAATAACAGTAACTGCTTGACCAGCCTCAACTTTCATTATTTTTGAAACAATTGTTCAATAATGAAAGCGCGTTATTGTATCGTATAACGCTCCATTTTTGATTACCCTAAACTCTCAGCTGTCAAATTGTTCTTTTTTCAGGGTTGCCAACCATTTATTGCAAAAATGGCGGCAAATTCAAATCTTGCGTTAATTTTGGGACACCCTTTATAAGCATGTATAATTTGGTCCTTAAAATCAAGATTCTTGACCTGATTCTTTTGTCTTCGTATGTTCCTTTGAGATATTTATATCGTTAGAAAAATCATTGGAATTAACCGTAGCTTTTTCACTGTTATGTTTTGAAATAAATAAATCTGTTTTTTTTTTAGTTTTTCGAAGGAATATTACTTTTTACAGAAAAAAAAATTCTTAGAATAACTTTCAATTCCATGAAAAAAATTAAAATCATAGTCCTGCTCTAACTAAGATTCCCCCCTCCCCTTCCATCTCTCAAACTATTAAAGGGAGGACTACTTGTGCTATAGAATCAAAGGTTAATGAAAATTAATTCAGAGGAAATCACCAAAGGGGGGGGGGGATTCATGGCACTGACTTCATCATTAAAATTTTTAGGAGAGCTGTTTTTGTGGATTTTTTTTTTTTTTTTTTTCGTATTGGTAGGAAGGATTCTCGTTCTTGTAGGGATTCTGTAGATTTGGGCAGGTGTGCGATCGTTCGGATTGTGGATGGATACCTTGAAAAATTTGTATGTTATACTAATCGACCTTCAGGTAATGTCACAAGAACTTGTGCCTTACAAAGTGTTTTCGGGATCAGCCGTATCTGCAATTGCTTGCAAAAAGGAAGAATACCAAAAATGAAATTCCCCCTCAATGAAAAGCCCTGCGTCGCAGGGCTTTCAACTAAAGGAACTGGAACTAAAGGACTGGAAAGTCGCAGTTGAAAGTTCAAGAGTCGGACACGGTCATTTTGTCTCGAAGACCGAAATTCTACCAGTGCTTGCTGAGTCGGAGACGGACTGATTGAGGAGTAAAGAAGTCGGAGTCGGAGTCAGGAATCGAAGATTTAAAGTTCCAAGTCTCAGAGTCGATCGTTTACCTTCGAAGTCCGAAATTCTGCCAGTGCTTGCTGAATCGCAGACGGACTGATCGTAAGGTTAAGGAGTCGGAATCAGGAGTCAAAGTTTTAAAATTCCAAGAGCCAGAGTCGGAGTCGGTCATTTTTCCTCTAAATTCGCAACTCGTCCATTGCACGTGGAGTCAGAGTCGGACTTATTTAAGGGTAAAGGAGTCGGAGTCGAAGGTTTTAACACCTATAGAGTAGGAAAAGGTCATCTTGCCTCCGATTCTCTAACCCTGGTAACATGTACAAGTACATTTTTTCAGCAACCGTTCTCAGTTTATTATCCATTGCCCCCAGTGGCGCACGCAGGAATTTCGCAAGGGGAGGGTCCAGAGTTAAAAGCCCCATTTTCATATCATACCCCAATATGCCGTCAAATATAATCACTCGATTTTATCGATTCTCGAGAACAAAAACAGTAAAAAATAAATTCGGAAAAAATAAGCAGCTTTAATTAATGAAATATATATATATATATATATATATATATATATATATATATATATAACAGATACTTAATTAAATTATCAGAAGCACAAGAATTTATGCATTTGACTTTTTTCATAATTCAAAAATGAAAACAGCAAAAAGAAATTCAGGTATAAGAAGCACCAAGTCTGAAGAGTAAGAAAAATCTCATTTTAATCTGTAGTTATAAAAAACTAAAAACAACATTATTAGTGTATTCATTTCAATCACCAGTCTGCCTCTATAGGCTAACAAAATATTGTAGAATAACATCCAGTTTTCTAGCATCTTCCTCAGTGTGTGATGGTGACATTGCTTGAATTCAGCAGTGCAAGAAGTCATTAAACTTCAGTTATACACAATACTGCTTTAGTATGTTTTTTAGTCTTTTCAATTTCGGGAAAAATCTCCCGCTTGTGCAATTCGTTAGAGGAAAAGTTCACATTTTTTTTTTATAAATATTTTAAGAAGAGGATTTTATTCATTCACTTATTAGAACTGAAATTATTGTTACCTTGGTTTGGAATTATTTTACATAGAAAATGTATAAAATCATAATTAATCGGGAAAAAAAAGTTAGAGCTATAGGAGGGGTCCGGACCCTCTGGACCCCTTCCTTGTGTGCGCCACTGATTGCCCTTCAATATGACCATGAATTCATATTTGGCCGTGAAAAAAACTCTATAAGGTATTTTTAAACGCCACCCCCTTAGATACAATCGCTTCACAAAAAAAAAAAAAAAAAAAAAAAAAAAAAAAAAAAAAAAAACCCAAAGAAAGCAATTACGGAACTTTCTCACAGCCTTGAAATTTGAGAAATATGTCCCACTAACCGAGTGACGGAAATCTAGGTCAGACCGTCTTGACTTTTACTTTCTCTTGTGTATAAGAATGGGGAGGGGGATCCCAGGTAAGGTGGGAGCAGGAAGTATTCCTTCGCATTTTCTCCACTAGGTATTATTCTTAAAAGGGGGGAAAAACGCTATAAGCTTCCATTCAAGGTCAGGAGACCCTGTTAGGTGCCTTGTAGAACCCCACCTCAGAAGATTTTTTTCCCCCATAAAGGTACAATAGCGAATGGACCGTTATTAAGGGGCGAGCAATCTTAAGAGATAAGATAAATATTTTGTAGTTCCCAGGCGCTTATTTCACTTAACGCAAGGCACGTCCTTCAAAATCAATATTTTTGGATATTGATTATTTATTTCTTCGTTCTCAAAATTGAAATAATCACTTGCTGTATTGATTCAATTGTTTTCTGGAATATTGTGGATGAAATATTTATCAAATTAAGCTGAATGTATTGAACTATTGTATTGAATCACAAATGGGAAAAGGTAGGAGGGGTAAAAATTAATAAATAAAATAAATAAACAAGTAAACAACAACAACAAAAAAAAAAAAAAAACACATAACAACGCTTAAAAATCAGAAATAACAACTCCGAAGAAGCTAAAACTGAAATTTTTAAAACTCCGATTCCGTCAAAAAACCAACTCTCTTTTCTGCTGCATTTTCCTTTACTGAATCTCTTCCACTATATGAGTTATACTTCCGTTATGTTTAGCAATCTATATACAATTGCCCAAAGAGGTGCAGTAAAATCAGGAATGTTCTTTAAATGCAAAAAGCGTCAAATTCTGAAAAAGCTAAACGCTCGAGAATTCCAGATCATTTAATTATACCAGACTTCATAAAAATTGAGTGTGCAAATACAGACCATTCTCACAAAACAGGAAAATTTTAAATTTCGGTTCTTATTTCGAAATTTTTATTGAATTTCGATTTTTTTAAAATTATTTATTTTCATTATTTTCAAAATATTTGTCTTGTACTTCGTGCCGGTGGTTAGGAAAACAAAAAGAAAAAACTCGAGGCATCTAGGTCATTGCATGCTTCATACGTTGAGGACTCTTTTGATTTTTAGGAGTTCAAACAAAAATGGCCAATAAAAAGAAACTAATTAATTGAAAAAAGTAGATGCTTCAAACCTGTATTGCAAGGGGCAAGGGAATGTGGGGCAAAGTGGAATAGTTAGGATAACTTACCTTTTTCAAAATGCATAAATTGGAAATTTGTTTTTAGAACTACAGTACATAAGAAAGAAAAATGTGTTTCATAATAAAACTTGCTTTGAAGCATTATTTTTTAGTTTTGACAGTGAATTTGCACATTTGAAGGGAAGTTTAAATTTAGAGTATTTTTTAAACAAAAAATAAATAAATCAATCAATCAAAGAATGAATGAGTAAACGAATAGATAATGAAACAATAAACGAATAAATAAATAAATGAATGAGAAAAAAGTATGTGTGAATAAAATAGTGAATGAGAAAATAAATAAACTAATGAATAAACAAGTGAATTATTAAATGAAAGAATGCAAGCAAACGAATGAATAAATAAGTGAATATGTGTGTGATTTAACAAATGATTGAATAAATAAACAAAATTAACTATTTCACTTCGCCACGCATGCACTTGACTAACTGTACAAAATATTCAAAATACAAATAAGCCTAAAATTAACTAAATAAATACTTCCCCGAATATTAGAAGGTCTCAATTAACGTTTAAAATGTTAATAACACCTCAATGGCCCCCGCGGGCCGATGGGCCGGCAGGCCAGTTTGCTCCTGAGGATGATACAATTACAAAGATCACATCGCGACGATTATGGTTACAATTAATGGAGTTAAATATTAAAATAAGGTTTCTGTAGATTTCATTTTTTAGTTCTTCAACAAATTACACTATACTGCACTTGAGTTGAAGCTAAATGTATGTAGTTGACGAATTCAAGAATAAGAATGTCATTGTGTACCGTCATTTTTTTTGTGATTTGATAACCTAAAACTTTCTGATGTGTGCATCACATGACTTCCTTTTACTTCAATCTAATGCCATTTCCCCATTACTGGCAATTATAATGTGGTTCAATAGCTTACTCTCTAAATATCACCAACAGTGGCCAAATTGAAACAGATTTTAAAAAAACCGCCAAATTTGTCGCCAA
Organism: Uloborus diversus; assembly: GCF_026930045.1. Classification (NCBI taxonomy): domain Eukaryota; kingdom Metazoa; phylum Arthropoda; class Arachnida; order Araneae; family Uloboridae; genus Uloborus; species Uloborus diversus. Next base: position 169,195,396 of record NC_072737.1, on the reverse strand, counting down.
GTTGGCGACAGCCACTGGTGGTGATATTTAGAGAGTAAACTATTGAATCACATTAAAATTGCCAATAATCACATTTGCATAGATGAGACACTTTCCTGTATATGATTGAACTTCATTCCTTTAATTTAAAATTTTGGCTTTTAATTGTTACATGTTCAAATATAAGGAAGCATCATGCATTATAACATAAAATTCAACTTTGTAAAAAAAAAACACTTGAAAAATAATAATTTGTACGTGACCGTCCGCTCAAATTTTGCAATTCCCCTACTAGCAACACGATGCTAAATTTCATTTAAAATAAAAAGCTTAAAACACACTTGGTTAAATGTTAGAGACGTACTTCCAATTTTTAATGCATGGGATACAACGTTAAAAATGCCTCCAAAAGTAAATAACTTTTAGCTACAATTAAACCTCTCTGATCGGCCATCTGTCTTAAGCGGCAACTTTTTTGCTGCTCGGATTTTTTAGACTTAATGTTGAAAACACCCCTATCAACGGCCACCCAACCCTTCTGAAAAGCCGCCGAGTGGATGCGTCCATTCCATTTTTCAGGAAAATCTATTCGCTTTCTGTTTCTAATTTGCAGCTTTTCAGTTTAAAGAAGAGAATTCTTATTGACCTTAAACGAATACCGATAATTTTGGAGTAAAAATGTCACTCATGTTTATTTTTATCAGTTGGTCAGTGTGTACGTTAATCTGGGTGGCAAACAACACTGTTGGAGATCATTTTATGAATTTCGAACTTCGTATTGAAATTCTGAGCAATATGAATGCGGAAAATCGGAGAGAGAATTAATAGAATACGATTTCGAATTATTTCCAGCACGAAACGGTAATGGAAAGCTTTGTTAATTGTACTGAAGACTAAGAGAAACATTTTCTGGTTAACAAGTCAGTGAAAATAAACGTTTTCAATCAAATCTAATGTTTGGGATTGGTTTAAACTAATCAGTTCGCTGTGTGTAACTAACGTCTTTTAAATAGATCAATTTTTGATGCCAATCAGCAGTGGTGGATCTAGACCCTTCCCAAGGGGGGAACTAGAATAGAAAATTTAAAAACATCGTTTACCCCATATATTATTTCAACGATTCTGAAACCACTATCTTGCAAAATTTACAAAAGCGTTACCACAAAGAAGACTAATCACCCATTGTACCCAGAAGGCAAACTATTGCAGTCTCTGGAATGAGGTGGGGGTGGGGGGAGGGGGAATTGAGGGTATTTATGACAGCAAGTTTATTTTTTGGCTATTTGGAGCTAAAGGGGAAAAAAAACAAATTTGGGATATTTTGAAAAAAAAAATTCTACACAGCTAAAAATTAAATGTAACTTTGAACCCAAAGGGGGGAGCTGCAGCTCCTTAACTCCCCCTTGGATCGGCCCTTGCCTTTCAGGCACTAATTTGGCCTCTGAAACCAATTTGCGTTTTTTAATCATGAGCAAACTAAACTTTCAACTGAGTTGATTTTGGGGATAATATATAGAGTCATCAGAAACTCAGATGCAATGACAAATAAATTGGTTAGAGCAAGTTATTTATCATTTTGATTTGAAAAACATTTTGAATTGCAACAAGCAACATTTTGAATACGAGTTTAAAAATGATTGTAGGAGAAGATGAAAAACTTAAGTCACAAATTGGATCATTTCTTCGAAATACGCGAACAAAAATTAAATAATATACTATTTTCCTTTTAGAACGGACTCATACTTCATTCTACGTATTAGACTTGCTTATACAGTAAAACCTGTCTAAAACGATACTATTGGAACCTAAAAGGAATATCGTAATAGAGAGGTTATCGTTATAGACAGTTTGATTATTCATGCTGACATTTTGCTGGGGCCAAAAAAAATATTGTTATAGACAGGTTATCGTTATAGACGGTATCGATATACACAGATTTAACTGTACAATACACAGATTTCACTGTATTATAGAATTATATTGCAAATGTAACAAAACCCCTTTATAGTAGCCAACCCCTCTCAACGGCCTAAATTTTGCGGAACGTAGGGGTGGCCGCTCAGAGAGGTATCACTACAGCAGCTTTCAATTTTATGTTCCTGACTAGTGGTACCCGCACGGTTTTGCCCGTAAAAGAAAAATTAAAAGGTCTTTCGGTTCGCCTGTATATTTACAAATAATGTATGGTGAATTTTCTCGCCAATTGGCTTGTGCCCATGTTGCGGTTCCACGTTATGATAATTTCGTAATTTACTCGTCCATCTTATGATAATTTTGTCCTTAAAATTGGAATAGAAAAAGAACCGCATCGAATTTTCGAAAATCACTTCGAGGTGCACACCCCCATGCTACAAACTAACTTTGTGCCAAATTTCATGAAAATCAGCCGAACGGTCTAGGCGCTATGCGCGTCACAGAGATCTTGACAGACAGAGAGACTTTCAGCTTGATTATTAGTAAAGATTTTGAAAACTTTTCCTTCGTTTCGGTATAAAATTTAACTCAAAAAAAATCTTGAAGATATATAACAGATACTTTTTTCAGAGTGAAAAAAAAAGGAGAAAAAGCGTGAGAACGTGAGAGTGTTAGGCAGGTGCTTTTAACGAAATTCCAAGGTTAGTAGGCCAGGGGAAAAATCTAGGTCAGACCTTAGATTCCAGCGATGCAACTCTTCCAGTTTCGAAACACCTTGCCCTTACCAAGCCCCGTGATTGATTCACTTTTAACTGGCAATGCCTGATGCGGAAGTTTGAGAAATCTTCTAACATATTTTCTCTAATGCCTCCTCTCCCTCCATTTTTTTCGGTTCAACTGATGATCTTTAATGTTAATAGGTGAATTCGGGAAAAATGAGACATGACACTTGAACTTTAAAAATTAATATTCTGCCATTTGTCAGGGGCGGATACGGAAAAATCTTTTGGAATGGGCACGGAAAATTTAATAACCCCCCACCCACCCACCGTCTTCGATGCTTCATAACAAAGTTTTAATGACTTTATTTTTAAATGTGTGTTCTTTTTATTTTATATGTATTTTCAGGATTCCTTCAGGTCAATGAATCTATTATTAGTACATGAATATTATTCACTAATATACTTTGAATGTGGACGGAAAGCAACTTTAAGGTTTCAAGTCATTTAATTTCTAAACCCAATATAATGTCCCCGAGATGCTAGACAATGAGCGGCTTTACTTAAGAACATTGTCATAATGATTATAACAAGAGTGCAAGGTTATTTAATAAACCCATGCCTCAATTGAGTTTTTTAAATTAATTTATAAAGAAAATCATAACTTCATAACATATAAGTTTTACTGAAGAATTCATAAATTATTTCTGTGTGAATATCAAAGCAGTTGCTGATTTGTTTTTAAAGCAATTATACAATTGAGATAACTACATGCCGTTTCCATTAAAAATCATGGTTTTTCCAAGAAACTACGATATGATTTCTTTCAGTTTACATTTTTGATAAGCTGAAAAAGAAATCTATTATTTCGCAAATAGGTTCTTGGATCAAAATGACTCTTTTAGGTGTGCCTACACATTAAAAAAAAAAAAAAGTAAATTATTGATTCCATCAAAGAAGAATTAGTGGACAAACCGTGACAATACGGTCCCTTGAACTCGAAACCAGTGAGTTAAATGTATTCTGCAACTCTGAGCCTCTGACTCCAGTAATACTTCTTTAGCAAACAAAAATGCTTTTATTCAAAATATGCTGTGTGTGTTTTGTGTTCTTTTTAATTAACAACGTAAAAAGAATGTACAAGAAAGGTCAATTAAAAAGTAATAAATTAAAATAGTAAAATTAATTCATCCTTTTAGGGGGGACGGGCCCCCTGACCACCACTAAAATCCGCTACTGCCACTTGTCACATACCATTCTCTTCAGAAATAAATGCATTTCTTGAATCTTAACCTGTTTTTCCCAAATAGTTTAATGACTTTCAGAAAATCAAATGCAAATCAAGGTTCTCTTTATGTTTTTACTGAGCAAAAAATCTCTGTCTCGTTACATACTGTAATTTGAATAAACTTATTATAAGCAAAAAATATTTAGGTTAACTTTTATCTTTTGAATTTCTAGTTAAACTTTTTGGAAAGGAATTTTAAATTTCTTTTATTTCAACCATGAAATAGGACCATTACTAAGGTGACAATGTGATGTCCTTCCGTTACAGAAATACTTCATCTCAATAAGTTCACCAAGAACCTATATAGAAAGTAATGTTTTTTTTTTTGAGCAATCACGATTGCTTATTGTTCTCACTTGACTGATTTTGGCGTCTTTTGATTTTTCTCATCGCCACTCTCCGCAGCATCACCGTCGACGGGCTCCTCACGATGCTGCACCTCTAGCGAAAGCCGTCTCCAGGTTGCATCCATGTCCTACACACACGCGCATACATACACAACTACACACACACACGCACACACACACACACACATACACAACTGCACACACACATACACAACTACACACACACACGCACACACGCACACACACACATACACACATACACACATACAAACACATACACACACATACAGAAACATATACACACATACAAACACATACACACATACAAACACATACACACACGCATACATACAGACACCCACACATACACACACAAAACATACACACACATACACACAACTACCCACATATTCATGCCTGCACACAGACACAAACACATATGCCTACACACACATACACATACCCCCCACACACACATTCATACACACAATTACCCACACACTTATGCCAGCACACAGACACAAACACACATGCCTACACACATACACATAACCCCTACACACAAACACATATCCCCCCCCACACACACAAACACACACTCGTGATTGCGAAAAACATAATTTGATTTCAAGATGCCAAAAATTCAAATCACTTTTTTTTTTAATGCAAAGCAGAATTTTGTCCCTTGTCAAGGAGGCATAGTTAAAATTTTAATAGATATTTAATTTATATGATTTTTAATGGTGACAGAAGGACATTTATCCATAAGAAGGGCAGAAGTCCATACACGGTAATATTTAAAAATGCTATTAGAAAACAAACTTGTTTAAAGTTAGTAGTCACATTTAAAACATATAAAAGTAATATTTGCACAAAAATTATAAGAGCTTTTATTTAAAAAACAAACTTTTATTTAACTTTTTTGAAAAATGTTTCGTGATTTTATTTCTTCTATTGTATGCGATGAAAATCATGAAAACTGCACTTAAAAATTCCTAAGCATGTAAAAATCATTTTGGTATGATATATTTGTAATATGACAAGACAATTCAAGCAGAAACACTTGCTTACAAACTTGAAATTTATATTGGAACAATACAGTACTGAAACTGCTTTTAGATTTGTTGCCACAAGTCAAGAAAATGACTGTTGAGAGCATTGGTTTAACTGTTAAACGTACTACGAAGAGATCAATAAATTCAAAGATCAACTTTCAAAAAGATGGATCCATTCTTATCCTGACACACAAAACATGCATTATTTGAACCCTGTAACAAGTTATGTTATTGAATATAGTAAGTACTTCAACAAATCGAAAGAGATTTCACTTCAAAGTCTACAGACTGAGGACAGTTATAAATAATGTTAAAAATTAAGATACAGCTGAATCAAAAACACCAAATCATAAGAATATGCCAACTGATTCATTAAATCGGACAAGATTTTTTAGTTGGGTGGAAGGAAAGGAAATTAACAAAGATCATTATTGGACAGGCACCTCATATAGAATATAAAGGAATAGAAATAGCTTGTTTGAGAATACATAATAATGTGTGAATGATCTTTGTGTTTCCTAAGAAAGAAGATAAATGTTCTATGGATTCTGACAACATTATTGAGTATTTAACGAATTCAGAATTGTAACAGATGACTCAGGCATCAGATATCATTGTTTCAGACTGCTGTATTATCTGAATAAATATTTTTAAGTTGAAATTTACCAGGTTTAATTGCTTTCGACTCGTTCTTCTGCTACTGTCCTTCCATTACCCTTAACAAATGCATAATGTATATGCTTAAAATAATTATTTTTTAAAACTAGAGGTGAAATTGTAATGATTGAACACTCCCGTATGTGCACTAATTTTTATAGAGTTTTTCTTTTTATAGTTTAACTGAACTTTTTGGGAGAACATGCTAGTGTGAAAATCATGTCGCAAAAATTTCCTTCCGGAACCTTTTTTACTTCCTTTTACAAAAAGAGGAAGTATTGTATTCGCGAAAAAAATTTCACCCAAAAATCGACCTTAATTTCCATTTTTCTCACCCCGAATGAATGTTGAGTTTTTTTTCGTCCCGATCACACGTGCATATATACCTAAGAACGTATAGACGCACGAAATATTCATTTTGATGATTCCCGAGCTAATTGCAACGAGTTTTCTCGTGACGTCTGTATGTATGTATGTATGTATGTGCGTATATACGTATGTGCTTATGTGCGTATGTGTGTATGTGCTTATATATGTCACATAACTCAAGAACGGTATGTCCTAGAAAGTTGAAGCTTGGTATGTAGATTCCTAGTGGGGTCCAGTTGTGCACCTCCCCTTTTGGTTGCATTCTTGCGTTCTTAAAGTGGTCTTTTGCACCTTTTTGGGGGGAAATCATTGTTAATTTCGATGGAAACTAAAATGGTGTTATAATTTGGCGGACACTTGGCGATATATCGCCAGTCTTTTGGTCGCCAAGTTTCGTCACCAACTTGGTCACAAATTTGGCGGATTTTTTAAAAAAACTGGTTTTAATTTCTCCACTGTTAGTGATATTTAGAGGGTTAACTATTGAATTACATTAAAATTTCCAATAATGGGGAAATAGCATTAAATTGTTGTAAAAAGAAGTCATGTGATGCACACATCAGCCCGTTCAATTTGATTTAAATAAAGCGTTATGAACGAAAAATTCTTGGCTATGGCTATTTTAACAACTTACTATGATGTGTTCAGTAAATTACCGCCCATTAGCCAGGCCTAAAGCAGAAATACGTGAAATACACCGCCAGCTCAGTCATTTCCAGCCGAGGACTGCAGTTTCGTAATACGTGTATTTCACGTATTTCTGCTTTAGCCCTGGCTAATGGGCGGTAATTCACTGAATATACCTTGCCTCGCGTTCAATCTTCGAGTTGAACCGAACCATTGCTTCGGTCACTCGTCTGGTCTGCTAATTCTATGTTAGCTATCAGTTTGTTTCGCACTCTTGGCTTCCTTAAGAGGTTTTCCATCTCCAGCTCAGTCACTTTCCTATGCCGAGCAGATGAGCGCAAAACTGCAGTCCTCGGCTGGAAATGACTGAGCTGGCGTGTATTTCACGTATTACTATGATGTGTATAAAAGCCTATGCATCAGTTTTTGTAAAAAATGTATTTTGCTATGCTCACAAACAGAAATCCATCGATTTTTTTTTTTTGTAAAAACCGACCTTCCGTGACTGCTGGAATTCACCAATAAGTAAAATCAGTTTTTTTAAAGGTATGAATAAGTAATTGAAAAAAAAAGACAAACAAACATCCCCGAACATCTTTATAACGGGCACGAGTGGATTGTCATACAATGTATCGAGACCCTTTGAGTATTTCATTTTAGTTGAATTTGGGAGAAAGCTTAACGTTACAACATCTATAGCCAGAGGTGTGCCCATTCCAAGAGTCGGAGTCGTTCATTTTCCCTCCGAATCCACAACTCTGCCAGGAACACTGAATCAGAGTCAGAGACGGACTGATTTTGGGATGAAGGAATCGAGTTTGAATTATCTATAATTCCAGTAGTCGGAATCGGAGTCAGTCATTTTCTCTCCAACTCCGCAACCAGTCTCTTTTGTTTCTTTACTTGAGAAATGTGTTAGTCACGATAAATTCATGTTGTCAAGGAAGTAATTGCAGTACTTGACACATCCCAAAATACATCTAAATTCATAATTTTTTAAACAGGAAAAAATAATTAGTTGATGTAAATTCTCCAGTAGAAATAAAAATAAACGGAACATTTAAAAATAAGTCCAAAAGCGTATTCCAAATCAACCCTCGACGAGTTCTTTATTTGACCTTCCCACTTTTTGAAGTAAAGCTTCCTCGCTTCTTGACCTACATTGTCTGCTATGCGGAAAAAACTCACGCAGCTTTTACTTTTATTTCTTTTTTGATGGAGGTTGATTTCTGCACATGTTCAGAACATGGTAAATATTTTGAGAAAGAAAGGTGTTATTGCAGTTTCGGGCACTTGTGGTTTTAGATTCTTTGGTTTTGCTTCATTTAAACTCGTGTTGGAATTCATGCTAAAAATAAAAAAAAAAGAATAAATAAATAAATAAATAAAATAAATAAATAAAAAAAACGTTCCTTTGTCCACATTTAACGCATAATTAAACGTTTTTTAAAAGCATTATTTTGTGATTTTTTTAAAAATGAGGATGGGACCACAGTCTGATAGTCTGATTTACAAATATTTCCTGGCCAAGGGCCTTTCTTATTTTTTGCCAAAATTATAGGTCATACAGAAAAATGCGAAATATGATTTTAATTTGTTTCAAATGATGTTTAAAATCAAGAATGGTGTTATAAAGTGTGTAACGATATGATTTATAATGGGTGTTTTTTTTAGAGGTATGGAACTTTAAGTCGGGAACACTGTTTGATCTATGGGCCATTTTGATAGTTGTCACTTGTTTTGTGTTTAGTTTGATTTGCCATTTCATCATGAATAGACAACAGGACGGTGCAGCATGCTACACAGCGAGTGTCACAATTGATTTATTGAAATAAACGTTTGAATGAATAATTTCGCGTAATGGACCCGTGAATTGGCCTGCGAGATCATGCAATTTAACTACGCTGGACTATTTTTTGTGGGGCTGTGTGAAGTCTCAGGTATACACCGATAAGCCACAGACAATTGACCCCTTGGACAAGAACATTCGCCACATATCACTCACATACGCCCCCCATTGCTGCAAAAAGTGACAGAAAATTAGACTTCCCGATTAGACGATCTCCAAACCAGCCGAAGTGGCCATATACCAGAAATCACATTTAAATAAAAATGGCAAAGAATCATCTTTCGAATAAAGCCAAATTCATGGCTATTTATATCATTTAACGGTGTTTTATTTGAATCTGAAGTTTTATACCTCTAAGAAAAAACACCCTTTAGTATTCAAATAGCCAATTTTCGCCATCTAGTATTTCGTTTAGGTAGTTGATGTACCTAATTGTAGCATATGTAATAACATAGAAGATAGACGGTTGCAGCAGCACTTTCATTAATTGTACTGTTCAAGAAAGCCCCTTAAGATGTGTCTGACATGCTGTCCTAAACTTTCTAAACCGGGCCCTGCATAGACTAGTAATAAGAGTAGACCGAGCTTTCCCAGACTTGCTGATGAAAAAATTGGTTCATGGATACATCATGTGACTGGTGGAAGGCTTGGCGAAAACTTTGGCAGCATGGTTGCTAGATGGCAACATTATCTATAGTTTGGCACTCGACATGTATTTTAAGACAATGTGTTTTCATGATAATTTTTTTTCCCAGGTGCAGAGATTAAACTTTTTCTTTTAGTTATGCATTATTTTGACATTAGTAGTTAGTTTTTGATCACAGTTTTCAGTAACTTTTATTTCATTCGGAACTGCTATGTCAGCGTTGGCGTGAACGTAATGGCTTAAACGTTTTGCGTTAACGCAAAAATGTACAAATCCGTATCTTGAATTGAAATTGTAGGTAAAAATCTTACCGTTTGTCGATTCTTTTTTGGGCGCTTGCATCTTTAATTGCTTAGAGAGTTATTGAAATTGACTAAAGAAAATGCACAGTACTATCTAAACAAAAAACTTACTACATTAACAAAATATTTACAACTTAGAATAACAAATTTACAAATCGGACTCCATAAAAGATCATTCTTCCGTGTTCCATCAATTCTATTTATTTTATTTCTCGCGAGCGTTGATCGTCTGCTATGATCAACGCCCGTTGTTGCTAGGATATCCACCAGTCACATGGTTTGGTTTATGAGCAGCAAAAGGGTTGCCATAGCTCGGTCTATTCTTATTATTAGTCTATGGGGCCCTGGATATGTAAACGTCACAAAGATGGCGGTTGGGACTGAAAAGTGGGGGGGAGGGGGGAGAAAAAAATAAACAATCAAACAAAAAAACGACTACTAAAAGCCACACAGGACTTTTAGCGGCAGCAAAAAAAAAAAAAAAAAAAAAAAAAGTGGTAATAATTTCATTAAACAATTTTGACTTGTTTACGTAAAACAATTGATTTACTTATGTCAGTGTTGCCAGATGGTCAAATCCAGATTTCCCCAATTCCCTTCCAACTTTTCCCCAAAAAGCGATGCTTTCTATCAAAATTCCCCAAATTCAAAAATTATTTTTTCACTAATATTTTCTTCCTCTGATATTTTTATCTCTTGAATAAATTTTTCCCCCTAAATAGCCTAATTTTCTTATAAAATTCCCCAACTTTTTTTTTTCTTCCCGTTTTCCGCTTTTTGAGCAATCACGATTGCTTATTGCTTTCATTTGACTATTTTGATGTCCTATCATTTTATTTTCCCACCGCCACCCTCCGCACTATCACCGTCGACCGGCTCCTCACGATGCTGCTCCTATAGCGAAAGCCGTCTCCAGGTTGCATCCATGTCCTACACACACGCGCATACATACACAACTACGCACGCACACATACACACACACATACACATACAACTACACACACACACCTACACACACACACCTACACACACACACCTACACACACACACCTACACACATACACAAACACACACACAAGCACATACACACACGCATGCATACAGACACCTACACATACACACACACACAAAAAAACATACACACAACTACTCACACATTCATGCCTGCACACAGACACAAACACATATGCCTATACACACATACACATACCCCGCCCCCATGCACACACATTCATACACACAACAACCCACACATTCATGCCTGCACACAGACACAAACACATATGCCTACACGCACTTACACATTACCCCTACACACAAACACACATACCCCCCCCCCACACACACACAAACACACGCCTACATACACACACTCGTGATTGCGAAAAACCTAATTTGAATTCAATATGTCAAAATTCAAATTATTTTTTTTTTTTTTGTCTTTATCTATTTTTATCTTCACTAACTAATAATAAAGCTGAAAGTCTCTCCTTCCGAATCTCTCTCTCTGTCAGGATCTCTGTGACGCGCATAGCACCTAGACCGTTCGACTGATTTTCATGAAATTTAGCAAAGAATCAGTTTGTAGCATGGGGGTGTGCACCTTTAAGCGATTTTTCGAATTTTAATTTTGTTCTTTTTCTATTCCAATTTTAAGAACATTTTCCCGAGCAAAATTATCATAAAATGGGCGACTAAATTACCAAGTTATCATAATGTGGAACCGTAACGTGGGCAAGCCAATTGGCGAGAAATTCATCATGCATTATTTGTAAATATACAGGGGAACCAAAATACCTTTTAATTTTCTACTACGGACAAAGCAGTGCGGGTGCCACTAGTCATAAGTACAAGTGCCTGACCGAGAGGTAAGAAATAGCCAAATATTTTTTTTTCTACTCGCATTTACTACTCTGCTTCTGTATGTATATTTAAACCATGATTTTTGTATATATTTTATCCAAGAACATTCTTCATCACACTTCTTTTTGCCTGTTTATCGTATCAACTAATAACTCACGCAGAACTATTAATGCGAATTCCATAAAGTTGAGCAAAGCTAAACCAACGCTGTTTCATACAAATAATGTAACTACCAGATGTCAAGAGGCAAATTTAATCACAATGTTTTTTCCCAAAATTTTTTTCCCCAAGAAAAAAAATTTTCCCCAAAGAATTCCCCCCCAAAACCCATTTCCCGAAAATTTCCCCAGAGAGCACCAGATTTCCCCAAAGTGGGGAAATTCCCCCCCAATCTGGCAACACTGACTTATGTCTAAACAATGAATACATAAACTAAAAGTTACAGCTTGCGCTAAGTAATGTTTTGCAAACAGATATACAAAGTAAAGCAAATAATTATGATAAATAAATACCCTTGTGCTGAACAGTAAAGTAAGAAAAAACAACGTCGAAAAAGCACAAATTGCCAGTTACAGCAGACACGTGTTTCGATACAGGGGACGCCTTTTTCAATGAAAAAGTAATGATCTTATGGATGAAAAGACATCCGACTAAAGCCAAGAGCAGATAAGCATGCAGCTTAAAAGATAAAAATAGCGGATTAGCCAAACACCAATGAGAAAATTATGAACCGATAAGGAACCAATAGGAATGCCAGAAAAGGCCAAGAGCTTTCTCTGAGATACAGTAAATCCAGAAAAAAAGAATTCAATTGGACAAAGATTCTGAAAATTTTGACATTTCTGCTTTTTTTTTTTTTTTTTTATAAATTCTAGATTTGGTTTCTAAATTGGAAAATAAAAGAAGTAAATAAACCATAAAATGAGAGGGGGGGGGGGGACAAATCGCCGCCACTGAAACACCGTAAGATCAAACAAGTTATCTGTTTTCCAAAATTTGCATATTTTGCCAACATTTTTTCGTTAAACTTTGGGATAGTTTTGGCAATGCGGTATAGCTGTATATCGTCACTCCAGAGCAAAAGTAAGGCAACTAATCCCAGGAATTAAATTTCCTACTTTTGGCGAAAAATTTGCAGCATGGTTGCTGGATGGCAGGATTATCTATAGTTCGGCACTCGACATGTATTTTACGACGTAATGTGTTTTTATTATAATTTTTTTTCCAGGTGCAGAGACTGAACTGTTTTTCTTTCAGTTATGTATTCTTTTGACATTAGTAATTAGATTTCGATCACAGTTTTCAGTAACTTTTATTTCATTCCGAACTACACGTCAGCGTTTTCGTAAACGTAATGGCGTAAACTTTTTGCGTTAACGCAAAAATGTACTAATCGGTATCTTAAATTGAAATTGTAGGTAAAAATCTTACCATTTGCCGACTTTTTTGGGCGCTTGCATCTTCATTTGCTTAGAGAATTATTGAAATTGAATAAAGAAAATGCACAATACTATCTAAACGAAAAACTCACTATATTAACAAAATATTTACAACTTAGAATAACAAATTTACAAATCGGGACTCCATAAAAGATCATTCTTCCGTGTTCCATCAATTCTATTTATTTTATTTCTCGCTCGCGTTGATCGTTGTTGCTAGGATATCCACCAGTCACATGGTTTGGTTTATGAGCAGCAAAAGGGTTGTCATAGCTCGGTCTACTCTTATTATTAGTCTATGGGAATAATAGTAAAATTTCCTACTTTTGCTTTGAGGCGACGATATAGTCGGTTAATTGGTTCTCCCATTCTTTGTTTCAGTTCATTAGCAGCATTGACGTATTGAACCGAAGGAGCCTGATCGGTAAGGCGCTAGGCTCGCGACACAACTCTTGCGTTCGACGAACCGCACCGGTCGACCGGTGAGTAACCAGTTGCTAACCACAGCGTTCTTGAAAGCTACCGGTTAACTGGTTGCTTCCGATGTCGTTTTTTGAGCCTCGCTGGTTGATCTACCGGTCGACCGCAACTCTAGCTGGTTGATTGGTTGATGGAATCACGTGACATTTTTGACCAATTATATGTATTTTTCACCAGCGTGTTATTCGTCTGTGTCATGTCTGCGCAAGTAACCGGTGGTCAACCAAAAGCGTTCAATGAAGCAATGGTTCGCAAACAACGGTTAGTAATCGCTGACGTCATTGCTGTCACGTGATCAACCAACCGGTCGCTACCGGTTGTGCTCGTCGAACGTAAGCAAGGATTGAGGTTTTGGTACCAGCTCTTCTGGTCAGAGGTCGAGGATTCTCTGCGCACGCTAGTGGTGACAGGTGCACTTTTGACCTGTCAGGGTCACGAAGTCCTTTGAATAGCGATTCGTATCAGTTCCTCTGGGGGCAATAGATCACTAGTTGTTCATCTCCTGGTAAGTATAAAAAATACTGAGCAGTTCAAGCCTGAGGACTTTAAGCCCCATACAACTGATAAAACTCTGTCTATGGCAGGTATGGGGGACACAGGGTGCGAAGCATTTAAGTATGACAATCTCCTGATAATTTTAAATTTAAATACGTGCACACACTCTAGGGCCGCGAGCACCAAGCAGGCGTGCTGTGTCAGTTTGATCGCCAAGCACCACTCCCGCCATGAAACTTATCCGGTTTGCTCTTTTTACATAATATGCCTTTTAATGTAACTTTTTCGTCACTATTATATTATATTACTAGTGGTACCCGCACGGCTTTGCCCGTAATAGAAAAATCAAAAGGTCTTTTGGTTCGCCTGTATATTTACAAATAATGTATATTGAATTTTCTCGCCAGTTCTCTTGTACCCATCTTACGGTTCCACGCTATGATATTTTCGTATCTCGCCAATTGGCTTGTGCCCATGTTACGGTTCCACGTTATGATAATTTCGTAATTTACTCGTCCATCTTACGATATTTTTTTTCTTAAAATTGGAATAGAAAAAGAACCACATCGAATTTTCGAAAAATCGCTTGGAGGTGCACACCCCCATGCTACATACTAACTTTGTGCCAAATTTCATGAAGATCGGCCGAACGGTTTAGGCGCTATGCGCGTCACAGACAGCCTACAGACATCCAGACATCCAAGCATCCTCCGGACAGAGAGACTTTCAGCTTTATTATTAGTAAAGATTCCTGTTTTACATAACTTAATTTCCAAAATGAAAGCCGATTTTTGGCCCTTCTTCTCATCCTCTTCTGTAAACATCGGAGGAAGAAACAGATACGCGTATTAGGATTCACTAAGCTGTTTCTCCCTCTTTTTTGAAAAATGTTGTTACTGGGGATGTTTACAGTGGGCTGTTACCAGGCATTTCAACTTGGATGTACACAACCTTTTAACCAAGAGTCTTTTCACTAAAAGTATTTTTGTATATTTACTTTTTTGTTAATATTTTTATGTTATAGGAGGATATATATGTAACAGCATTCTCTCTCATTAATTCCTAGTAACTCGGCTCAAATATAGCACCTCGAGCCTACTAACTTTTTCAAGCCTTTCCCCCCTTATATATATATATATATATATATATATATATATATATATATATATATATATATATATATATATATATATATATATATATATGGTTTTTTTTCTATGTATATGTGCATATGTATATATGTGTATGTATGTATATGTGTGTATGTGTGTATATATATGTATATATGTATGTATATGTGTATGTATATGTATGTGTGTGTATATGTGTATATATATATGTATGTGTGTATGGGTATGTGCGTATGTACGATATGTATATGTATTTCAAGAGTTTTCCCTTCAGTTTCTTTCCCTCCCCCTCAACCACCATGGTACCCTTCACCGGTTAAGCTAGAAATGGCAGGTACGAAGGTATCATTGGTTTAAAATAAAATAAAAATAAAAACTACTCCGATTCTAAGCTGGAGTCCTAGTTTTTCACTAGGCTGATTATCGTCTGCTTTGACCCCCTACACGCAGATCACACAAATAAGTAGAAAAATAGATGTTGCACCTCGAAACTCAAATTTTGACTCTTAATTATTATTCTATTTAAATTGAAATAATACGTTTAATACTTAAAATACACTACCAGCTCAGTTATTCCACCCGAAGACTGCAGTTTCGTGCTTTTTAGCACTCATCATCCCGGCATAGGAATCACATGATCTGGAGGCGAAAAACCTCTTAAGGGAGCATAGAGAGCCAAACAAACTGGTAACTAATGTAGAATTAGCACACCAGATGAGTGAGCGCAGCAATGGTGCGGTTCAACACAAAAGATTGAAAGCAAAGCATGATATTTTGTCGTAAGTTACCGTCCTAAGCCAGGGCTAAGGCAGAAAATACTTAAAATACACCACCAGCTCAGTTATTCCATCCGGCGGTCACTCATCAGGTGATGTGCTAATTCTACATTAGCTACCAGTTTGTTTGGCTCTCTTGGCTCCCTTAAGAGGTTTTTCGACTCCAGCTCATGTGAATCCTATTCCGGGCTGGTGAGTGCTAAAAAGCAAGAAACTGCAGTCCTCGTATGGAATATCTGAGCTTGGTGGTGTATTTTAAGTATTTTTGCCTTAGTCTTGGCTTAGGGCGGTAACCTACTACAATATACGCTTAATATTTCATTATTTTGTCCCTTTCGCAAAGAATTATCCTTATTTTGATACTTATATATATCAAAAAAAAAAATCGGTGTACTACACTTTCGAGGGCAGGTAAAGGATGGTAACTTCGAATTTTTCATTTCCCCTCTCCCTTTTTTTTTGCATGACAAAAAGTCATCTATGGTAGGTTAGCTTTATTGTACAAGCTTTATTATTTGGTTTCTACTGAAAAATAAAGCGCGGAAAAACGTCTAGTATCAACATTTCCCCATTGTTAGTATGAAATTCAAAACGCGTTTCTTTAAATATGTATTTCGAAAACTCAATCCTGCCGATATTGTCGTTTACCTTCTCAGTGCAGTATAATGAAAAGTGAACTACTCTTATTGAAATGAAACACTTTTGAACTTTTACCATCATTTTGCAAAATTTGTCAAAACGTCAAAAAAAAAAAAAAAAAAAAAAAAAAAAAAAAAAAAATTGAATTTTGACATCTTGAATTTAAATTATGTTTTTCGCAATAACGAGTGTGTGTATGTAGGCGTGTGTGTTTGTGTGTGGGGTATGTGTTTGTGTGTACGGGTTATGTGTATGTGTGTGTAGGCATGTGTGTTTGTGTCTGTGTGCTGGCATAAGTATGTGGGTAGTTGCGTGTATGAATGTGTGTGTGTGTGGCGGGGGGGGGGGGGGTATGTGTATGTAGGCATATGTGTTTGTGTCTGTGTGCAGGCATGAATGTGTGGGTAGTTGTGTGTATGTGTGTGTGTATGTTTTTGTGTGTGTATGTGTGGGTGTCTGTATGTATTCGTGTGTGTATGTGTTTGTGTATGTGTGTTAGATGTGTGTAGGTATATGTGTGTGTATGTGTTTGTGTGTGTGTGCTTGTATGTGTGTAGTTGTGTATGTATTCGCGTATGTGTAGGACATGGATGCAACCTGGAGACGGCTTTCGCTATAGGAGCAGCATCGTGAGGAGCCCGTCGACGGTGATGGTGCGGAGGGTGGCGGTGGGAAAATAAAATCAAAGGACATCAAAACAGTCAAATGAGAACAATAAGCAATCGTGATTGCTCAAAAAAAAAAACAGTTTTGTTTTATTGTCAAAAGGAAAATCAAATTCCGAGCTTCAGTTAGTTGTCTTGACATCCACGAGCTCACATTAATTTGCAGAGTGGCTCCCTGTAACTATTGGCTGCGGAGTCGGAGAGGAAGTGACTCCTAGAATTTTAGAGCCTTCGACTTCTTCACCTCAAACTCAGTCCGATTCCGACTCCGCAGCCCTGCTTTTTAGCCCAAAACACGTGTCTTCATTTTTTACTTCCTTTTACAAAAAAGGAAGTATTGTATTCGCGAAAAAATTTTCACCCAAATATTGGCCTTAATTTCCATTTTGCTCACCCCCAAATGAATGTTGATTTTTTTTTTTTTCAACCCGACCACACGTGGATATGTGCCTAGGAACATAAAGACACCCGAAATATCCATTTTGACCATCCCCGAGTTAATTACAACGAGTTTTCTCGTGACGTCTGTATGTACGTATGTATGTGTGTATGTGTGTATGTATATCGCATAACTCAAGAACGGAATATCCTAGAAAGTTAAAATTTGGTACGTAGACTCTTAGTGGGGTGTAGTTGTGCACCTTCTTTTTTGGTTGCATTTGTATGCTTCGAAAGGGGTCTTTTGCCCCTTTTTAAGGGGAAATCATTGTTAATTTTAATGTAAAATCACGTGGTGTTATAATTTGGCGGACACTTGGCGATATATCGCCAGTCTTTTGGTCGCTTAGTTTTGCCGCCAACTTGGCGACAAATTTGGCGTTTTTTTAAAAAATTTTTTAAAATCTGGTTTCAATTTGGCCACTGTTGGTGATAATTAGAGAGTAAACTATTGAATCATATTAAAACTGCCAATAATGAGAAAATGACATTAAATTGGAGTAAAAGGAAGTCATGTTCACACATCAGCTCGTTTTTTTTGTTTTTTTTTCAAGTTTTCTGCCATTATAACGTTGTTAAATTGCCTTTTACATTATTCAACTGTCTGGAATTTTCATTGCCATCACCTTCGCCGCGTCAAAAGACACATCAAGCAGTATTTATGTTTGCAAAAACATTGCAAACTACTTCTAAACCTACGAGTAAAGAAAAATACTTCGTAATTGCTTTGAAACCTTGAAGCAAGTCCTACATAGCATTACCTTCTGAAATCACTATGAACCTACCTACTTGATAGTAAACGAGAAAAAATTCAAAATTCAAGGTGGAAAAAGTAAATTGATTCCAACGTCATGTTTATTCCAACCACGCGGAAGTGGGACAAGAATTCTAGCCTCCATTCCTTTCTCTTGGTCATAAACTGCTGAAGGTGGCTCTTAGGTTTTAGAATGTTACGTAATTTCGAACTTGAAGCAAGGTCTCTGTAACCTTCGCTGCTTCCGCATTTCATAAAAACCACCTGTCGTAGAATACTTAAGGATACAGCTTCTGTGTAGGGAAATTATGCAACGTGAAACTTTTTATGGTTGTATTAAAACGTAATTACTTTGCAGTAGTTAGCAAAATATGGGAATATTCCAATGCCAATTTATTAAAAATGGAAAATGTTTCATTTTGAAGTTTCAGAACGTAATTTATGTCGCACTGTGCTTTAACGTCTCACACAACACTTTTTTGAACGAAAAAAAAAAGGAACACGATAAAAACATGCCATTTTTAGCCTACTTTCTCAGTAAAAGTCAAAGAAAGAAGAAAAAAGCATGAAAGAAGGCTTAATGCATCTTAAAAATATCCCAAAAAACAAAAAAAAGTCAAAAATAAATAAAATAGTAAGATAAATATTGAAAAATTAAAAATGGGAAAGTGGGGTATTGAGATGGGGGAAAATGTTGTCAGTCTGTCTGTCGGTCTGTCTCCCCCTAATAACTTTTGAATGAATAGTTCGATTCGAAAAAACTTTTTTTTGTTTGAAAGATCTCGGCGAGGGCACCTCATTCCCATATTTCACTTTTTGATTTGAACTATTTTTTGTTTAATTTTGAAAAGTTCAAAAAACTTAACATTAGCGCCTACGGGGAAATTCAAGGCAATTCCGAACTGTGAGGCGAATTTGCTTCAAACAAACTTTGTAGGAAAAAGATTTTGATGAAAAACTTGTATATAAAATATTTTTTTGATTTGAACAATTTTCCGTTCAATTTTGAACAGTTCAAATTCCTTAACAATAGCGCCTACGGGGAAACTGAAAGTCAATGTAGGTTCCGTACTTGAAGGCGGATTTACTTCAAACAAATTTTGTCTGAAATAACTCTTGACGCCACAAACTCCATAATTCGACTTCGAGAATTTAGGGGCACTTGACTCCGACTCCTGTGCCCGACAATTAATTGGACTCCGACTCCCAGACTTCGACTCTGATTTCGTAGTTTTGGCAAAAATTTATACACGGAGGACAAATGACTGACTCCGATTCTTAAATATTCGACTCCGATTCCTTTATCTCAAAATGAGATTGACTCCGACTCCGCAGCTATGGTTTTAACTGTGAAATAATTATTGTTGATATGACTTGTTACTTTCTTCTATATCTAATATATAGAAGAAAGTATTGGATTCGTGCAAATTTTCGAATTTCGAATTTTGACGGATTCGAACGTTTTGAGGTGTGCTGAGTCCATTTCGACCATTTTTGGAAAATGTCTGTCTGTCTGTATGTGTGTGTGTATGTGTGTGTGTGTGTGTGTGTATGTGTGTCACGTCTGTGTGTGACCAGTTTTTTGTGGCCGCTCTACAAAAAAAACTACCGCATGAAATCGAACGAAATTTAGTACACGTATGTGCCCCTATGTGAACTTGTGCCCATTAGTTTTTGGCGCGAATTCCTCCAAGGGGGGTGGAGCAATGGGACGTTTTTCGAGTTACGCGTGCTTGCTATTCCTCAGGAAGTAACTGGCGGAATCAAACAAAATTTGGTCCATATGTTGGTATTAACAGGAACAGGTGCTGATTCAATTTTGGTGTCAACAACTCAAACGGGGGTTGAGCTATAGAACGTTTTTTGTCGTCAATTGTGACTGCTGTATCTCAAGAAATAATGAACGGAATGAAAGAAAAATTTATCGGGAAGTAGCCCTTAGTGGGTATAAGAACTGATTTTATTTTTGTGTCAACAGCTAAAAAGGGGGGTAGCGCAATCACCCGTTCTTTTTTTCCATTTTGAGTGCCCTATCTCAAGAAGTAATGCTACGTTCTGGTTGAAATTTGGAATATATGTGAATCCATATGTAAACAGGCTTTGGTTCAATTTTGACGCCAATCGCTCCAAGAGGTGTTAATTTTTTTTTTTTTTTTTTGCGAATAAAAATAGTTTTATTAATGCAACAATAAGAAAGATAAATCGTAATAGATTGTCGTCTGCGTATTTCTCGTGATTTTAATTGTATGGAAATGATCAGAAATATTATCTCAATGATTTAAAATTTTTAACTGTTGCCGTCTTATGTTTGTTAATAAATAAAATATTTGTAATTAATTCAAGTAAGGCTTTTAAAGTAACTTTCAATTTTCGCTCTTTGTTTTGTTTTTACAATAATTCAGACATTGGGATGATCGTCAAGTTTTTGCATGTGTAATTTTGTTCTTGTTAGGAATATTGCTTCCTCGTCAAGCATGGGGAGGGATCAGAAAAAGGAAAAATATAGAAGAAAGTTTCGTGATGGCCACAACATACTAGTTTTTATTTTTATGTTAAAGTTTCAATTTAGGTACTCAGTTTTTGGCGAATAAACTCGAAGTCATTTATGTTTCTACATAAAGATATGCGCAGACGATTTTTTTAAAGCAGATTTTTTTTAATGGAAAAAAGTGTATTAGCTGCTTTGTTTAAAAGTTGCTGCTATTTTATTTGTTCGTTTTTTTTTCTTTTTTTTACGCATCTAATTTTTTTAGATGAATGAGGAATATTTTATTCCTAGAAATCAGCTTAAAGTATTTTAAAAATATGTTTGAAAAAAATTTGCGATTGGAGCTATTTTTGAGAATATTGATCAGGTACTAGAAAGTAGTATATGTATACGGAAAAATAGGCTCGTCTAGTTCTAGACAGAATTTCTTGTTGAAGTTTATGTTTCAGATCTTTCTAATACGTTACAGTTCTCAAAAATACAAAATCGTGCAAATTTCTTTTTTTTTCCTGCTGGCTTCCATTTTGTCCTTAGAAAATTAGTATTTTTATGGAAATAACAACTACTGTCTGACCACGGATTGTATGGAAAGGCAAACATCCGGTTTACAGGCGGAAATGGGCGCATCAATTAGTTTTTCGGGATGTTAGTATCAAATTAAGCTTCATCTCATTCAAATGAGCAGAACCCGCGCATCAAATTTTTACTTTTCCCCTCTCACTTATATAGACTCGTCTTAACTGGACGTTTGCCAATTCCATAAAATCAGTGGTTGGACTGTATTATGGTTTTCCCTTTCTTCTTTCTTTATATTTCACTCCTCGAAAGAGAACTTCACTCCTCTAAAAATTTGGAGTACTTTCACACATTGGAAAAAAAAAGAAAGAAAACATAAATAAATAAAAACCTGGCTATATATTTGCTATTTAGTAAATCAGTTGCAGCTATTTCTCCATACCATTTCTTTATTTGCACTGAATTAAAGCTCCGAATTTTGATGGGTTGGAAATTGTCGTTTTGCCAAATGAAACTTCAAATTTTGCCAAATTATACAACACGAACATGCACATATCCCTGCACCTAATGAGAATTCAGCTAATGAGAGCTTCATTATTATTATTATTTTAATGCTATTTATCATCGCTGTTTCCAAATAGGCAAAATTGCGTGACAAAATTTGCAGAATAAGGGGGTTTTTTTGGGAAGTCGCAGTGACTTCCCGTGATCTCCCATCGGGAAACCCTTGGTTTACTCTGAAACACATAATATGAGAGCAGGGGATTTTTTAATGTTATTTTGCATTAGTCTCCAAATAGGCAAAATCGCCTGAGAGAATTTTCCGAACAAGGATTTTTTTGCGAAGTCACGCTGTCTTCTCGTAACATCCCATCAGCGAAGCCCCTGGTTTACTATGAAACAATTAATATAAGAGCAAGAGATTTTTTAAACGCTTTTTTGCATTGGTGTCTAAGGGCGCGCACAGAAATTTTGGGTGCCCATCAAATAACTTCTCCGGGCCCCCTCCATGTTGTTTACTCCTACATTTCAAGCTTAATTTTAAAAATATTGATCCTCCTTCAGGCTCGGGCCCTTGCCAACAGGTGTCCCCCCCCCATGCACGCCCCTGTTGATGTCTCCACATTGGCAAAATCGTCTGACAAAGTTTGCCGAAAAAGCAACTTCTTTCGGAAGTCACGGTGACTTCCCGTGACCTCCCATCGGGAAGCCTCTAGTTTACTCTGAAACACATAATGTGAGAACATGTGACATTTTTGAACATGAGCTTTGAAATTATGGGTACATGGTAAAAGCAATTTTTCCGAGTAAATATCATCCGCATAATCCAATTCTGG
Organism: Uloborus diversus; assembly: GCF_026930045.1. Taxonomy (NCBI): domain Eukaryota; kingdom Metazoa; phylum Arthropoda; class Arachnida; order Araneae; family Uloboridae; genus Uloborus; species Uloborus diversus. The sequence goes on along the minus strand of NC_072737.1, from coordinate 169,172,624 downwards.
AGACGAAATTGAAAACCGCCGAAGTGGATGATGATTTCAATTTAAACGCTCACCCTTTAGCTCACAATCTCGCGATGAATTCAGAACCAAAACCCTTCTCCCATCTTTTAGACATTTCGGCTGAAGCAATCAACCGTCTCCATCATGGCTTGAAAACTTCATGAGGAATCAAAAATTGCTTTGTGGTCGCTTTGGTCTTATTTGCATACGAAGCGCCTGACTTTGATCTACGAGGCGATTGCATTGTTGACTATTAAAATCACATCAAAAATATCTAAACCCTTTTGCAGTCCCCGTCCCTAGACCCCCGAGTGGAAGTACCCAGCCTCATCAGTCAAAAGACTAGGGCGAAATTGCCATACTGGACTCAGTTAATCCATCACTCCGGGGCTGGTTGGGGGACATATCGCCATTGCACTCGTTTTCTACTTTACTAGCTTGTACGTATAGCGATAAGACCAGTGGTCGAAAGTAGCGCGCTACAAGTAGCGACGATACTGTAGTAGCTACATTTTTAGTAGTTTGCAGTGTAGCACCCTACTTTTAAAAAAATGGAGTAGCGAGTAGTTCGATACAAAAAATAGTAGTTTGTAACGTTTTCTAGAAACTTCTTTTAATTAAAATGAAAAAAAAAAATTAAAAAATTAAAAATTAATTTGAATTTTGACATCTTGAATTCAAATTATGTTTTTCGCAATCACGAGTGTGTGTATGTAGGCGTGTGTTTTTGTGTGTGGCGGGTATGTGTGTTTGTGTGTAGGGGGTATGTGTATGTGTGTGTAGGCATGTGTGTTTGTGTCTGTGTGCTGGCATAAGTGTGTGGGTAGTTGTATGTATGAATGTGTGTGTGTGGGGGGGGGATTGGAATGTGTATGTGTGTGCAGGCATGAATGTGTGGGGTGTGTATGTGTGTGTATGTTTTTGTGTGTGTGTAGGTGTCTGTATATATGCGTGTGTGTATGTGTGTAGATGTATGTGTGTACGTGTTTGTGTGTGTGTATGTGTGTGTGTGCGTGTGTGTGTGTAGTTGTGTATGTATGCGTGTGTGTGTGTAGGACATGGATGCAACCTGGAGACGGCTTTCGCTATAGGAGCAGCATCGTGAGGACCCGGTCGACGGTGATGGTGCGGAGGGTGGCAGTGGGAAAATAAAATGATAGGACGCCAAAAACAGTCAAATGAAAGCAATAAGCAATCGTGATTGCTCAAAAAAAAAAAAAAAAAACAATAGCGTAAGAAAGGCGATGGTGTCCCGATGCAGACCTCTAGCTTGAATTTCAAAGTTAATTAATAAGATCCTACACAATTGTTCCTATAAAATTAATTCCAATACATAAAATTTAAGTTTTCTCCTCTGTTTAAATGATGTTTCCCTTATCTAATCAATTTTATGTCTATGTATGACGATATAAAATTTAAATCAAATTATAGGGATTGCTTCTATAGTAGTTTGTAGCGATTTCTAGAAACTACTTTTAATCAAGTTAAAAAGAAAACAAAATCAATAGCGTAAGAAAGGCGATGATGTCCCGATCCAGACCTCTAGCTTGAATTTCAAAGTTAATTAATAAGATCCTACACAATTGTTCCTATAAAATTAATTCCAATACATAAAATTTAAGTTTTCTCCTCTGTTTAAATGATGTTTCCCTTATCTAATCAATTTTATGTCTATGTATGACGATATAAAATTTAAATCAAATTATAGGGATTGCTTCTATAGTAGTTTGTAGCGATTTCTAGAAACTACTTTTAATCAAGTTAAAAAGAAAAAAAAATCAATAGCGTAAGAAAGGCGATGATGTCCAGATCCAGACCCCTAGCTTGAAGTTCAAAGTTAATTAATGAGATCCTACATAATGTAAGTTTCTGTAGAATTAATTCCAATATAGGAAAATAAAATTTTTCTCCTCTGTTTAAAAGATGTTTTTCTTATGTAATCAATTTTATGTTTATGTATGACGATATAAAATTTAAATCAAATTATGGCTTGCTTCTATTTACATTTTTCAAACAACCGAATTGTTAAAATTTGGATCTTTCAACATTTAAATTCTTTCTTGTAAGGAATATTCGTAAAAATGGTTTAAAAAGAAAAGAAAGAAAGAAACGATAATTCTAAGTAATATTCCATGTTCAAATGAGCTAATTTATTAATTTGAGAAACTTTTCGAAATTTTTCGTTCAATCTTCAAACGATGTGCTTTCATTTTTTTAAATTTTTTAACCCCTTCAGACCTGGTGTCCGGTATACCGGACATGCACTTTAAACAGCTGCTAATCATTTAATAATTGATTTAATTAGTTGATATTTTTTGTAGTTGACACTTTACATTCTACTTATTATAATCTGTGAAATAATTTTTCGTTTTGGGATTGACAACACTGACAATAAGGATTGAGAGGTAGAGAGTGCCTCATTTTTCCAACCATGGAATTTCATCTGAAAAGCGAGGTTTTTTTCCTGATTTTTTTAAAAATATATAATCTTTAATTAATCGTTTCAAACGCTTATATTATGTTTTATAATTGTTTGAAGAACATTTTATAATGAAGTTTGTTCGGTATTTTATCGTTTTTGTATATGAAATATTGATTTCAAAAATATAAGTCCAGAATATTGGACGTGCCATAACTCTTTTAATTTTTCTCCTACAAACTCAAAATTTTGTCCATAAAATACCCTTTACCATAGTACACTGTGTACCAAATATCAACATTTTTGGTCCAATATTTCATAACTCCGACGGAAGGGGTTAAAAAAGTAGCGAAGTAGCAACTGCATTTCAAAAATAGTTTGTAGTCGCTACATTAAAAACAAAATTTAATTGTAGTCGTAGTTAACTATATTTGTAATAAAGTAATTGTGGTTGTAGTTCGCTACAAAAAAATGTTGTTTTCCAACCACTGGCTAAGACTGTAGTTGGGTTAAACTAAACTTGTCAGAGTGATAATGCTGTGATTAAGGTCTGCGTAGCCTTCACAACGTTGTCAGGTTAGGTTTGTGCTAACTAGAGAGAAATCTCGTTACAACGAACTTCAAGTGACCGCAAATGTTATTCGTTGTAACGAAAATTTCGTCGCAAAGGAATTCAAGCAATTTGTTGGAAATGAAATCGAAACTGAAAATTTATTTCGTTTTCACGGGATTTCAGTGTACACGTACCTTTTTTCCCCAAGTGAACCTTTTGCCTTCAGTTGCTTGTTTGGGTGTGTTGACAAAGAAAAACAACAACAGTACGTCAAGAGACAAAATGTCAATGTCAAAAAAAGCACATTATTGTTTCGAAATTATAATCCCATCGAGCCCACTTATAACGAACCTGGCGAGAGCCTGGATTTAGCGAAGAAATCAGGTATGCTTTGTTGGTGAAATTTTAAGTATAGTGCCTAGAAAGAGTAGTGTGCCGACCGGCGCTTTTTTCCCTGCGATTCTTGAAGACAAATTGTATGAAAACCACTAGAGGGCAGTGCAGTCGAGGTGCACGTTCAATTTCGCGGTGTTTACATTAGTAGACGCGGGATTTTGTTACAATTTAGTTCCGCGTTCCTCTTTTTTACCTTTATTTCGTGAATATTTCATGAAACAGCGTTTAAGGCTTTTAATGGAGGCATCAAAGTTGAACATTAGAAGAAATAAAGCTTTATCTTGTTTCGTACCAGGGTGCAAAAGTGGATACAAAACAATCAATGAAAAAGTTACGCTTTTTAAAGCTCCAGCAGATGAAGAAAAACTAAAGCGGAATTCGTTAATTCCCAGGTTAGATAAAGTTTTTGATAAATATTGCTCAATTTGTGCTCTGCATTTCGAGAAACATTTTATTGAAACGCATTTTAAGCATATTATAAATGGTGAGGAAGTTTTGATTCCTTGGGGAAAAACCTTTTTTGAAAAATGAGGCAATTCCGACAATTTTCCCCAATCTTCCAACATACTTTACTAAAAAATTACCAAAGAAAAGGTCCATCAGGAATTATGCAGTTAAAAAAGGGCATTATAATTTTAAATCTATGTCTCGCTTTTAACGAACAAACCCCGCTTGAAACGAGCTAAATATTATCGATTTTCATAAATTTTCTGTCGACTTCCAACACAGCTCATGCTTTCTTGGAAAAATTCTTTCAACATTCCGAAGCCATCCGATAGTGACTGTTAAGTCAGAAATCCTGACATGTGATGACGTTATTATTATTATCTTTTTAAATTTTTTGAAGTAGAGAAGCATTTGAAAATTATATATTTGTTTAGTCCAATGTTATCACTTTTGAGATAAACGTAGGGGAGTATGGGGCAAAGTGAAATAGCGGGTCAAAGTGAAATGGTGAAATATTCACTCTGCTTTTAGCTCCACCTATTAGGCATTATTTTAACTATATAGTACCATATGCAGTCTATTCCAGTCAGGAAAGAAATATTACCGAAGAGAAAAGCATTTGGTAATATAAGCAATTAAAAAAAATTGGTACTAATGGTGTAATATTTTGTTGCAAGTCAAAAATAATTTTTGTCACTGTTTGCTCTTGTAATGATTGTAGTCAAGAAAACTAGGATTTACTTAAAAGTATTATATTTAACTTAGCGTATGTACAGTAAATGAAAATAAAATAACATTATAAATAAAATTGAAACCGTTCTTGGTTTCATGAAAATACGGCAACATGCAGTGTAATGGACGCGTGTCCAAATGTGGTTAAGATGCATCAGGTAGGAACCTTTTCTTCTCATGGAGCTTAGCCGTTTTATGTCTACAGTCACCTGTGCTGCCCTCTGCGGACAGCGCATTTGCATATTGGCGCAGACATACTCCCACCCTATCAGGAATTGAGTCCTGATAGGGACTTGAATCCTGATACATAGGAATAGGAGATAGTTTGCAGATCGGTCTCTGGAAGATCCCTTTAGCTGTCTTTACTGTTGCAACGCGGACCAGGTCGTCCGCTCCCGGGTGAACTTCAAGAACCCTAGCCAAGGGCCACAAACCAGGTGATGAGGCTTCTTTCACTAACACAATATCGTTGACTTGAATGTTGGCATGAGGGGTGGTCCACTTTTGACGACTCTGCAGAGATGAGAGGTACTCCTTTGACTACTGCTTCCAGAAGCCTTTGCGGAGATTCTGGATAAGTTCCCACTTTCCTTTGAAGCTATGCTCGTTCAGGTTTGCTGGATCCGGAATTGAACTTATCACATCACCTGTAAGGAAATGCGAAGGAGTCAAAGCATTTATAGAGTCGGTATCATTGACGTCAACACATGCGATTGGACGTGAATTCAGAAGTGCTTCAATTTGAGTAGTTAATGTAGTTAGCTCTTCGAAGGTTAGAGCTGTTTCTCCTATAACTCGTTTGAGGTGAAACTTTACAGATCGAATTCCTGCTTCCCAAATTCCTCCAAAATGAGGGGCAGAAGGAGGAATGAAATGCCATTCAATTGAGAACTGTGTCAAGTAATCAACGACAGGATCCGAGCTAAGAGCGTTGAGCCAGGATTGTTCTATCTCATTCAATTTTCGATGAGCTCCATGAAAATTAGTGGCGTTGTCGCTGTATATGTGGCGAGGGGTGCCACGGCGAGCACTAAAGCGTCGCAAAGCAGCGATGAAAGCTTCTGTTGTCAGATCGCTTACTACTTCGATGTGTACTGCCTTAGTGGACAGGCAAATGAAAAGTGCAATGTAACCTTTCGTAACTTTAGCACCTCGACCTTTACTAAATTTTATAGAAACAGGTCCGGAGTAATCTATTCCAGAATGAAAGAAAGCTCTTTCTAAAGTCACTCGTGGTTTAGGCAGATTGCCCATGAGTTGTGAACTGTTACTAGTTTTGAATCTATGACATTTTATGCATTGATTAACACATTTGTTGATCAATCTTTTTCCTCCTATTATCCAATAGGATTGCCTTAATATATGAGATAATAAGGTAGGACCAGCATGCAAATAAGCTACGTGTTTTTCGCGAATTAACAGTTCACAAAATCTGTGTTGTGATGGGATAATGATAGGATGTTTCCTGTTCATGGGTAAGTCGGCGTTCTGTAACCGACCTCCCACCCGTAAGAGACCGTTTCCGTCTATGAATGGGAAAAGTGACCGCAAAGGACTGCGTCTTTTCAGTGGCTTTTGAAGCCGAATGCATTTTTTCTCTTCAGAAAAATGTGTGTCTTGAACCCAGTGAATTAGTTTTTCTTCTGCAGCCCTTGTTTCTGCAGAAGTGAGTGAACCGAGGGTATTGCAAGAAGCAATATTGAATCCGATTCTTTTTTTACAAAGATTAATAAATCTGTAGCAATATGCCAAGATGCGAATAATTTTCGATAATGATGAATATTTTTCGACTAGACGAACGAATAGGTCATTTGTTGAACTAGCATGAAAGTTAAACATTGGATTTGATTTTTCCTCAGCTTTAACTGCGCTAACAACGTCTGTAGAATGTAATTCAGCCGTAGGCCAATGCATTTGATTTGAATGTAGCCACTGCGGGCCATGCCACCACAGATCGCAATTTGGTAGACATTTAGGGTCGATACCACGTGAAGCGATGTCTGAAGGGTTCTCTCTGGAGGATACGAAATTCCAGTGAGCTGGGGGTAGAACTTCTATTGTTTCAGAAATTCTATTTGCGACAAAAGTCTTCCACTTACGTGGATGAGAAGATAGCCATGAAAGAACTACCTTTGAATCTGTCCATGCGAAAACGCGAAGATTGAAATTCTTCAACGAGTTGAGAACAGTGAGAAATAATTTTGATAACAAGTGCGCGGCACATAATTCCAGTCTAGGAATGGAGATTTGCTTGAGTGGAGCAACCTTAGTTTTAGCAACCAACAGTGAAACTGTTGTGGACCCGTCGACAGTTTGACGACAGTAAATCACAGCCGCGTATGCTAGTGATGACGCGTCTGCAAAACCATGTAATTCAATTTCGCATTCTGAATCAATGGTGACACTTCTAGGAATAGTGATATCATTTATTTCGTTGAATGATGCCTGAAACTTTAACCATTCGGTTTCCATTAACTTCGGAATGGGTGAATCCCAATCCCCCTTGATAAGCCACAACTTTTGATAGAATATTTTGATTGTAACTACACAAGGTGCAAGTAATCCCAAAGGATCGAAAATACGTGCAGACTCCGATAGAATCCGTCTTTTAGTGTAGGGTGGTGAAAGTGATAAATTAACCTTGAATGCAAATGTATCATTTGTTGAATTCCAAAATAAACCTAACACTTTAGAACTAACGTGTGCATCACGATTGATTTCAAAGCTTGTTTCCGAGGAACATTGCTCGGGAAATTCTTCAAGGAATTTGGAAGAATTTGAATTCCATTTCCTTAAGTTAAATCCGTAGGATTGTAAAATTGACGCAATATTTTTGCAAATTGAAATTGCGTCTGAAAAATTACTCGAACCTGACAAAAGATCATCCATATATACGTCTTCTTGTAAAATGCGTGATATTTTAGGATTAGGTGTATCAAGAGCAATTTGTTTGATACATCTGGTAGCTAGGAATGATGCGGAAGCTAAACCGTACGTTACAGTTTTTAACCTGTACGTTTGTATTTTATCTTCGGCATTGTATCGCCAAACAATTTGTTGATAAGGTTGATCTTCGTCCGATACTAAAATTTGACGGTACATTTTCTCAATGTCCGCAGTGAAAACTATTTTTGGAAATCTGAAGTTTAGCAATATTTCAAAAATATCTCGTTGTAATTTGGGACCCACTCCTAAAATTGAATTTAGCGAAGTTCCGTTTGAAGTTTTACAAGATGCGTCAAAAACTACGCGTAATTTTGTAGTGGTACTAGATGGCTTGAAAACAGCGTGATGAGGCAAAAAACACTGTTCATTTTTTAGAAGAATATCTGAATTCTTTGTTAAAGGCGACATGTGACCTGAATCTTCGTAGTTGAGCATAAATTCTTTATAATGTTTTTCGAATTCCGGATTGAATTTGAATTTTCGTTCCATGGCATAAAGTCGCGAAATAGCCGCGGATTTTGAATCGCCTAACTCAGCTTTCGACTTCAAAAACGGTAACTTCACAACAGGGTTGAATCTGGAACTTAAATTGACTTCAACACAGCCTTTAGTTAAACCAATTTTAGAACCTGAAAGACCAGTGATAGGGAAACGTGCATTTTTTCTTTTTAATCCCAAAGAATTTAAACAGGAGTTGGATAGGAGCGTAGTCATGCTTCCCGAGTCACACAAAATTCTTAAGGTTCTCGATTCCCCGCTAGCATCTTTGACAAAAACACAAGCTGTAGGTAATAACGCAAATGCAGCTCTAACGGCATTCACAGATACGCTTTTTTCGTTTCGTGTTGGGATATCAGTTTGTTGTACACTAGAGTTTATTTGCGGAAAGTTTTGACTTGAACCTTTCGAATAAAATGCATTCGAGAAAACATTCTTTTGCTCATAACTTTCATGCAGAAGTGAATGATGTTTACGTTTGCAAAAATGACATGAATAAGAAGAATTGCATGATTGAATATCCGAATGCTTGTTAGATAAACAATTAAAGCACAATTTGAATTTATTCACGAATTGCTTGCGTTCTTTTACATTCATTTCTTTAAATTTCGGACATTTTGACAAATAATGAGAAGTGTCTTTACATTTTATACATCTATTAGATGCACTATTTTTATTACTTCTGGATGAATTTCTAATTTCATTGCATTCGGTTGAATTGCATAATTCTAAAGATACACATTTATTATTTAGAAACTCCAGAAACATTTCAAATGTAGGAAATTCTTCCTTAGTTGTATGTTTCGCCCATTCTTCCCGTGTCTTGCTATCCAATTTTTGTAATAAAATATAAATTAGCCAAATATCTCTAGAATCTGCTTTAGAATCTATAGATTTTAGACCTCTGATAACTTCGTCAGAAGTATCAGTGAGATTGCGCAAATTAGCACAGTTAGCGTTAACAATATCTGGTTGATCCATGAAGGTTTTAATTAAAGAAGAAATTATTTGTTTCTTATTATCATAGCGAGCTAACAGTTTATCCCAAGCTTCAGTATAACCAGTTTCCGATATAGGAATATGCTTGATTATACTTGCTGGTTCAAAACACAAAAGCCCTTTAAGATATTGAAATTTTTGAATGTTTGAAAGCCTATTATTTTTATGCACTAATGAAAGATACAAATCTTTGAATGAAGGCCAGTCTTGATATTGACCAGTAAAAGATTCAATGTTTAACTTGGGTAACTTAAAATTATTACTTATTGAATTACCTATAGGCATACAATCATTATTTTGAATTTGCACTTGATTTAAATTCACAGACAAATTTTCAAGAGCTTTTAGTAGCTTGACTTTGGTTGCATAATATGTTTCTTCGAACTGTTCTATTTCCGAAAGTTCTTCCGGCAATTCCGAATCAGCTTTGTTAAATTCAATAAATATAGTTTCTAATCTTTCAAGTTTGCTTCTTAAATCAAATTTATCAAATATTTGTCCTTCGACATTAATGAAGTTAGTTATTCTAGTTAGAGCCGCTTTGGCCCGTCCACGAAGCATTTTAACGGCTTTTTCATCAGTGCCGTGTTGCATTTGTGAAGTTTTATCTTCAGCACTATTACCGGTCATTTTGAATGACGAATGGTAACCAAAGTCAAACTATTTGATTGAAAAGATATACTCATCTTTGAATTCTTTAAATGTTGAATCCTCGAGTAGAATCCATATGATCTCGCCTGGTGCCTCCAAATGTTTGCTCTTGTAATGATTGTAGTCAAGAAAACTAGGATTTACTTAAAAGTATTATATTTAACTTAGCGTATGTACAGTAAATGAAAATAAAAACACATTATAAATAAAATTGAAACCGTTCTTGGTTTCATGAAAATACTGCAACATGCAGTGTAATGGACGCGTGTCCAAATGTGGTTAAGATGCATCAGGTAGGAACCTTTTCTTCTCATGGAGCTTAGCCGTTTTATGTCTACAGTCACCAGTGCTGCCCTCTGCGGACAGCGCATTTGCATATTGGCGCAGACAGTCACTATAAAATGATAACGTTCTTGTTATTAAAATTTTAAGTATTAATTGAGACCTCCTAACATTCAATGAAGGATTAATTTAGTTAATATTAAGCTTATTTGTATTTAAAATAAATTGTACAATTAGTCTAGTACGTGCGGGGCAAAGCGAAATAGTTTGTTTTATTTACTTACTCAATCATTTAATATAAATCACTTATGTTTTCATTTATTAATTAATTTATTTACATTCCTTCATTTAGTAATTCACTTATTTATTCATTCATTCACTTATTTTCTAATTCATTCATTCTGTTACTTGCTCATTTATTTATCTTCATATGTTAATTGATTTATTAATTTAATTGCTCTTTTATTTTTCATTATATTTTCATTTATTGATTCAACCTTTTATTTACTGATTCTTTTGATTAAAAATATGTTTTATACTCGAATAGAAAATATTTCAGTAGAATAATATTTTATTTTTCACTTTGCTCCATAAAAAAAAAAAAAAAAACGTGAAAAATTCTTTTTTTTTTGAAGACTCAAATTTATTGCCAAAAATAAAAAAAAGTGTTTCAACGCAAGTTTAATTATAAAATACACTGTTCTTTCTTAGTGTACTGTAATTTTCAAAACCAATTTCCAATTTGTTCATTTTGAAAAAAACTCAGTCATCTTTACCATTTCACTTCGCCTCACCTTTATTTCCCTACTTATTTGGATATTAAAGCTGAAACTCAAGTACCCTCGATTATATTTGAAGCTAAATAACTTTTTTTTTTTAATCTGGCTTTCTTGAGTGAAAATTATTGTAATTGAACAAATCAATTATATAAATTGAATATTTGAAGTTCTGGCTATAAAATGAATAAACAACAATGTCTTTTGTATTCGTTTTATTGTATCTCTGCATCGACAAATAAAAACTTTCTGCGTAAAGTTACGTAAATATGTACTCAACCCCCTGAATATGTATTTCTGAGTTTCTCTTCCGATATCAGTGTCCTTTCTAATTGACACCCCGCCAACTTCATCAGACGCTAGTAGGAGGGGGTGGGGGATGCACTGCGGGAGGTTACGCAACAGAGAAGTACAAAGTGTCCCATGGACAAGAGAGGGGGAAATAATTTTGACAACAGAAAAATTAATCTGTGAAAGTTGTTCAAATGTTTCCCATACAATCTAGAGGTCCATTAAATTTCATTTAGGTGGAAGTCAACATGTATAGTTGATTTCTGATTTGAGTGTTTCTTCTGCAAAAGGAAGGCTTAAGTTTCTATTTATAAATCATAAAATAAAGGAATTGCCTAAAATATAGGCTCTGCTTCTTCCAATAAACATTAACTATTTCTCCCAAAAACTTTATTTGACCTTTATCCTGCTTATTATAAATGAGTGAAAATTCTTGGAGCGCTGGACAATAACAAATACTTTACTTAGAGTTAAAATCTCATATTCACTGATACAAAATTTTCGATTATATATTTTTATGAAAATTTTATTATTACTAGGATGATATAAATAAGTGTTATCATTGTTTAGATGCAATCATATGTATCTCAATACTAATTGTACTCTGTTTTAACATCCTTTTACAAAAAAAGGAAGTATTGCATTCGCGAAAAAATTTTCATCGAAAAATCGGCCTTAATTTCCATTTTGCTCACCCCCAAATGAATGTTGAGTTTTTTTCCCCCAACAGGACCACACGTGGATATGTGCCTAGGAACGTACAGACACCCGAAATATCCATTTTGATGATCCCCGAGTTAATTACAACGAGTTTTCTCGTGACGTCTGTATGTACGTATGTATGTGCGTATATGCATATGTGTGTATGTATGTCGCATAACTCAAGAACGGAATGTCCTAGACAGTTGAAATTTGGTACGTAGACTCCTAGTGGGGTCTAGTTGTGCACCTCCCTTTTTGGTTGCATTCGGATGCTCCAAAGGGGGATCCGAATCTTTTGACCCTTTTTGAGGATAAATCATTGTTAATTTCGATGTAAACTCAAGTGGTGTTATAATTTGGCGGACACTTGGCGATATATCGCCAGTCTTTTGGTCGCCAAGTTTTGTCACCAACTTGGCGACAAATTTGGCGAATTTTTTTTTTTTTTTTTTTTAAATCTGATTTCAATTTGGCCACTGTTGGTGATATTTAGAGAGTAAACTATTGAATCACATCAAAATTGTCAGTGATGGGGAAATGACATTAAATTGGGGTAAAAGGAAGTCATGTGGTGCACACATTATCTCGTTTCAATTAAAATATATTTATGTATTTTAATAATTTCAAAAAAAATTCCCGTATTCTTTCTTGATTATTTTTACAGAGATTTTTTATCTCTAAAAAGCCTATGTAGTTTTCCGTTCGAATTCTGTGCTTTTATGGGTTATTTTTACCCAATCAGATTGCATAAATTGTATAGTAATTATTAGTTCAAATTTGGAACAATATTTCTATTTTTGAATTTTTTTGCTACAATCCCCCCCCCCCCCCCCACTTTTAGCTTGCTTGATACAAAGCTAATCTGATGGTACATTACAATAAAAACGCAATTTTTTTCGCACACTCAATGGGGAAGATGAATGTGAGGAGGAAAGTCATCGAACATCAATTACATAAAAACACAAATTTCATGAAAAAAATACTTTATTGGTTTTTAAGGAAAAACTAAGAAGAGTATTTACAGCAGAAAATGTCACACATGTAAACATGCTACGAGTAGTTTCTTCAAGATTAGTCATTTTCATTTTTGGGGCGGTAACGCATTTCCAACCTGTAAAAAGAGAAAAAAGCTGTAAGTACAATATAGTAAGAACGCTTTTCCAACCTGTGAAAAAACAAGAAAAAGAAAAAAAAAACTTTTAGCACAATAGAGCAAAAACGCTTTTCCAACCTAGGGGGGGGGGGGATTGTAAGTACAATATATTAAGAAAGTAAGCATTTCTTAAGAGTCTTTGTTGGTTTTATGATTTTAACTTAATATACAAAGATGAGTGATTTTGTTGGTTTTGTGAATTGTTTTTTTTTTTTTTTTTGAGATTTCTATAAACAACTGTAATGCATGAAACTTTCACGCATGAAAAAATTTGATCAATCAAATATAAAATTTATTTCATCAAAAGGAAGGACAAAAACATCATGAAAGAAATAAGCTCGTTTCTCAAAAAAGAAAAAAAAATGTAGGTACAGGAAAAGTAAAATATACATAAAACCAGTGTTTGAAGAGAAAAATCTTAGACTGTAAAACTGAGTGAAAACATGCATATTTTCACAATTATATAAAATACTGAAATATTAAAATTAAAAGGACATATTTTACTCTTCGGATATTCTTGTTGCGGTTCAGAATGTCATATTTTTGGCAATCACTTTCTTGTGGAAACAGCACCCTAATAGCACAACGCGTTACGGCTAATCAATAATGACTCCTCTGTGAGTCACAGGCGTCACAGGCAAAAAGTGACTGAATTGTGACGATACACGGAAGTTGCATTGTTACACATTTGCGACATTTTTCGTGCGACTTTACTACAACGTCGCTGTAACAACTGAATTGTGACCGGTCACTATGTAACTTCGAGGAGACGTTACATCGTGACCTTAAAGTGACTTGATGAAAAATATAATTTTAATTGACAACTGATTGAGACTGCAAATTGATCTTTCTCTCACTAACAAAATCAGTCAAATGCAAAATTTTAAGCCTTTGTGAAAAGACATTGCTTTATTTAAAACTAGCGGTACCCGTAGTAGAAAAATTAAAAGGTCTTCTGGTTCGCTTGTATATTTAGAAATAATGTATGGTGAATTTCTCACCAATTGGCTTGCGCCCATGGTACGGTTCCACGTTATGATAATTTCGTAATTTACTCGTTCATCATTTTGTTCTTAAAATTGGAATAGAAAAAGAACGACATCGAATTTTCGAAAAATCGCTTCAAGGTGCACACCCCCATGCTACAAACCAATTCTGTGTCAAATTTCATGAAAATCGGCCGAACGGTCTAGGCGCTATGCGAGTCACAGAGATCCTGACAGACAGAGATCCGGACAGAGAGAGAGAGATCCTGACAGACAGAGAGAGATCCGGAAAGAGAGACTTCCAGCTTTATTATAAGTAAAGATTAAAGAATAGGAAATATATAAATTTTATTTTAAGAAAATAATCTATTTTTTGAAAATGTATGGGTGCCGTAAGGAGACCCTAAAAGCAAAGCGTTTTAAGCTAACAAAAATTTATTAGCACTGATTTTAATAAATTTTTGCAATTATAGTTGTTTAAAAGTCAATACGACAAGGCTTTAAGAAAAAATAATATTTTTATGAATAGGATATTGAATAGGAATTATGGATGGACATACCCACAGACTCTTGCACACAAATTGAATTTGAAAGTAGCGAAATTTTCTCGGTGGTGAGAGGAGGCACGCAGGACGCAGTTAGAGGGGAGGGGGTCAAACAGGGACGCACAAGAGGACGTTAACCTTGCCCTCCAAAATGCGCAAAAAAGGGTGCAAAAAAAAAAAAAAAGAGGAAAGAAGGGATGGTACACAGGTTTATGAGTTTAAAAAAAGGGGGGGGGGGAGCGAAGGGAAGTCGCAGAGGTTCGTGAGCGAAAAAAAAAAGGAAATTGCATCAAAATATTTAAAAAATAAATAAATAAACACTTTTTTTAAATCAAAAAAAGGTGTTCAGACTTGAGGGCGCAAGGGAGCATAGGCGGGAGGGCGCCCGCGGGCCGGCGGGTCAGTCTGACCCTGGTGTCAACCCACCATAATTCTTGGCTTTAACATATATTGCCAATCCTAATATGCTAGTATATTTACAGGGATAATTTGTTATGCCCCTTTTCCCAGAAAGCAAATTGCGGCCACACTAGGGAAATGTAATAAATAAGGGGCCGTTCACAAATTATTTCACGCTTAAAAAAGGGAGGGGGCTCGTGATTGGAGGATTGTAATACTTTGTGACTAGGGAGAGGGGGGGGGGTAATAAGAAGTGTGACATCACATTTTTTCAAATAACAAACAGCGCGACAAGTGACAAGGGGAGAGGAGGGGGAAGGTGATGTGTGACACTTTGTGGGAGAGGGGGTGAAGTGGGTCAAACTTGATGAAAAAGCGTGACATCATTTATGAACAGTCACTAAGTTAATATTATAAAATCTGTGGATCGACATTAAATCCATTTGTGGCTGTTAAAGTATTTTACAGTACAACTTCGATATCTCAAATCTCTCGGGGCAGGAAAAAAATTCGAGATATCGAGTTTCTGAGTTATCAAGGTTTAAAAAAAATACCCTAGAAACTCTCACAATTACACACACGTACGCTATATGCATTCGTATATGTACTATTAGACCACTTTGAAATTACGATCAATAAAGTAGTCTTCAATATTTTACTAGATTTAAAAATTTTATAATTGTCAAAAATTGCACAGGAAGAGATTTTGAAATGAACAACAATTTCAACTTGGTTTTTCACTTAAAATTTTAAAAATTCTTATCTTCAACTAGTAGCTCCCCACATTCAAAAAAGTTTTCAGCAGCCATTTTGTAGGAGTTAAAAAAGCAGAATGATGAAAACGAGGAACGCATTTTCCGTTTTCACATATGGGTTTTTATAGAAAATGCAGGAGGAAAATGTTTTTTTCGAGACATCAAGGGTTTCGAGATAAGGAGGTTCGAGATATCAAGGTTCAACTGTATTTCTTTTCTGATTCATTTTGCATTTTATCAAAGTTCTCCCTGAAAATATATTTGCAGTATTTGCTCTTAAACTGAAATGATTGATCGGAAACGAAGAAAACAAGCATGCATAATTAGGCTAAAATTCTTCAGAGCAATTTTAAGCATGAAGTTGGGAAATAATTTTATTAAAATATCCAAAAATAACTTCATTAAAACTAGAATTTGAAGAATTGCTTTAGAAAAGACACTTACCTAAAAAAAATCTTTTTATGCTTGCGACAGTAATTTAATATTCTTACAACCCCATTCCATCACGGTTACAGGTTTTCTTTTTTTTTCATGCTAAAATTTCATTAAGAAAGGAAGAATTGCCCAGATTTTCCGATTTCATTTTTTCCCACTTGATTTGTGTGCCTGAATTGTAATTAAGTCTGCAAATTTAGTTTTGATTTTTAAAAGAGCTTTCGATATTTATTTGAATTTATTTTCACGGCTTTCGTCATGAAAAAGAATTCCCGTTTGTCGGTTCTTAATGCTTCCATGCTTTAAATTTTTCTATCAAATTTTATTACCGTACGTGTGAAGGACGGAAAAAAAACCTGACGGTTTCTAAAAAACTTTTAATGGACTATTTTCTTTCTTTGTAGTGAAAATTATTGTCCAAGGCGTTATTAATAAAACTAAAACTTTTGGAATAAATTTTCTTCGCTTTTACGAAAGAACAGAAAATAGTTGAATCTCTCTTTTTTTTTCAGTCGCTCTTATTTTAAAATGAATTATTAAAATAAACTAATAAAAATATTTCATATTTTGTAAAATTTAAAAAATTTTCAAAAATTAAAACAAAAATCTATTTATTAGTAATTTCAAACGGTAAAATTAGAAAATAAAAGTTCGGCGATCTTATAAAACCTTTTCCTTAGAAAATAGAAACTTCACTTTTTAGAATAACTTTCAGTCAGAAATGGAAGAAGTTCATCCATAACTAAACAAGCCTACAATCCCATGTAAATAATATTGAATTTGCACTACTAACTATCTCTCTTTCTTGAATAGGTAAATTGTTTCTCATATGGGCTTTTTACGGTTGTAAAAACAGTGAATATTCAAACCAATATAAATCTTCTTTAATAAAGGGTGTTTTGTTTAGAGGTAGAGAACTTGAGGTTCAAATAAAACACAGTTAAATGTTGTTAATTGCCACGAATGTTGCTTTATTCGAAAGATGATTCTTTGCCATTTCAATTTAAATATGATTTCTGGCATATGGCCACCTCGGCTGGCTCGGAGAAAGTCCGATTGGAAAGTCCAATTTTCTCACTTTTTGCAGCAATAGAGGCCGTATGTCAGTAATAAGGTGGCGAATGTTCTCTTCTAAGGCGTAAATCGTCTGTGGCTTATCGGTGCAGACCAGAGACTCCACATAGCCCCACAAAAAGTAGTCCAGCGGTGTTAAATCGCATGATCTTGCAGGCCAATTCACTGGTCCATTACGCGAAATTATTCGTTCACCGAACGTTTCTTTCAATAAATCATTTGTGACACGCGCTGTGTGGCATGTTGCACCGCATTGTTGTCTATTCATGATGAAATGGCAAACCGAACTGAACACAAAACAAGTGACAGCTATCAAAATGGCACACATTCAAACAGTGTTGCCAACTTAAAGTTCTATACCTCTAAAAAAAAACACCCTTTAGAAACGAAAACTGCTAGGAATTCTATTTCGGTAATTTCTATTCATCAATGTATTTAATAGCTTAATTTTAAAACCTTGCTATCGTGCACAGTTTTTGGAATTTGTTGGAAAAAGGAAAAGCTTAACATAACATACATTTCTCGAAGAAATAACATTATAATCCTTTAAAACTAAATATGTATTGGAAAACAAGCAAAACATTTTCTACAATAAATAAAAAGACCCTTGATTTCAAGCAGAAAATATAAAACCTCCAATTATTTTTTTCCTATTTCTTTCTTGTTGCACGTATGTGCATACCAGAACCACAGAAAAATAATTTGTTACGATTAGTAGATTGCAAAACGATTGTTGAATCTTTTGAAAATAGTCGTGTGAGACTGGTGGTAGCATTTTGAAAACACTACGGCGAAAAGCTCGCGTATTAACTTTTAAAACGATGAAAAACTTATGTTATTCCACAAGAAGTAGAGGCAAGACAAGAATTTGACGTACGCAGAAATATGTTTGCCAAACGTCCCGGTTTGACCAAGACAGTCCCGATTTTCAGCCAAAATCCCGGTGTCCCGGTAAGACGATAAATTTAATAACAGATGCCCATAAAAGTCTGAAGATAATTAACTATGAACGATTATTTTGGACAATTAATTTGTCATTTGAAACATTGACTTGTAAAATCAGTATTGGATTAGCTTATCAGGATTTTTACAATTAGATTTGACCAAAATAAGATTAATTCTAAAAAAGTCCTAGCTGTATTAGTCAAACATTTAAATATTGTTCAACTTTTATTTCTCACTAGTGGTACCCGCACGGCTTTGCCCATAATAGAAAAATTAAGAGGTCTTTTGGTTCGCCTGTATATTTACAAATAATGTATGGTGAATTTTCTCGCCAATTGGCGTGTACTCATGTTACGGTTCCACGATATGATAATTTCGTATCTCGCCAATTGGCTTGTGCCCATGTTACGGTTCCACGTTATGATAATTTCGTAATTTACTCGTCCATCTTATGATAGTTTTGTTCTTAAAACTGGAATAGAAAAAAAAAAACACATCGAATTTTCAAAAAATCGCTTCGAGGTGCACACCACCATGCTACAAACTAACTTTGTGCCGAATTTCATGAAAATGGGCCGAACGGTCTAGGCGCTATGCGCGTCACAGAGATCCTGACAGACAGAGCTCCAGACAGAGATCCTGACAGACAGAGGTACTTTCAGCTTTATTATTAGTAAAGATTCAAAGTGTTTATATTTAGAAAAGTAGCTGATAAATATTTAAATATGTAAGAAGTAAAATGTTATCTGATTGTGTTATTTATTAGTACCTCTGGTTTAGACTCTTAATTAGTAATCATAAATTCATACCCTTTGGAATACTCGCGACGCGAGGTGGGGGGTGGGCGGTTGAACATTTCAGAAATCTGGCAAGCTTATGCATAAGGAATTCTTCGACGCTATTGAAAATAGGCTAAATTGATAGGGAACTTGTCAAACGAAACTCTGCAGACCGTATACAACTAAAGTCAAAGAATTTAATTCAAAAAAATAAATCGTCTTTTGATTTCAGAAGTTGCGAAAAATGAAAATTAATAAGCACAATTTTAAAATTTACTGTGACAATAAGGTTGAACATCAATAACAATCATTTTCTTTTTTTTCTGATCCCTCCCCATGCTTGACGAGGAAGCAATATTCCCAACAAAAACAAAATTACACATGCAAAAACTTGACAACCATCCCAATGTCTGAATTATTGCAAAAGCAAAGCAAAGAGCGAAAATTGAAAGTTATTTTAAAAGCCTTGCTTGAATTACTTACAAATATTTTATTTGTTAACAAACATAAGATGGCAACAGTTAAAAATTTTAAATCATTGAGATAATATTTCCGATAATTTCCACACAATTAAAATCACGAGAAATACGCAGACGACAATTTATTACGATTTATCTTTCTTATTGTTGCATTAATAAAGCTATTTTTATTCGCAAAAAAAAAAAAGAAAGAAAGAAAGAAAACACACACACACACACCTTGGAGCGATTGGTGTCAAAATTGAACCAAAGCCTGTTTACATATGGATCCACATATATTCCAAATTTCAACCAGAACGTAGTATTACTTCTTGAGATAGGGCACTCACAATGGAAAAAAGAACGGGCGATTACGCTACCCCCCCTTTTTAGCTGTTGACACCAAAATAAAATCAGCTTTTATACCCACTAAGGGCTACTTGCCGATAAATTTTTCTTTCATTCCGTTCATTATTTCTTGAGATACAACAGTCACAATTGACGACAAAAAACGTTCTATAGCTCAACCCCCGTTTGAGTTATTGACACCAAAATTGAATCAGCACCTGTTCCACTGGCAACATATGGACCAAATTGTTTTTGATTTCACCTGTTGCTTCCTGAGGAATTGCAATCACGCGTAACTCAAAAACGTCCCATTGCTCCACCGCCATTGGAGGAATTCGCGCCAAAAACCAATGGGCACAAGTTCACATAGGGGCACATATGTGTACCAAATTTCGTTCGATTTCATACGGTAGTTTTAGCTGTAGAGCGGCCACAAAAAACTGGTCACACACAGACGTGACACACACACACACACACACACACACAGACATTTTCCAAAAATAGTCGAAATGGACTCAGCACACCTCAAAACGTTCGAATCCGCCAAAATTCGAAATTCGAAAATTTGCACGAATCCAATACTTTCTTTCAAAAAAAAAAAAAGAAAAAAAAAATCGCTTTTGATTTCAGAAGTTGCGAAAAATGAAAATTCGGAACTCCAGCGCCCGAATACGCTACCTTGCGGTGATTTACAAAACTGCAAATGAAACTAAAACATTGCCACGTTGCGTTCCACGTGTGTTTGTTGACGTAAACACAGACAGTTTGTTCTGAGTATTTATTAACGCAATCGATGTGTCTTAGTTTGCTTTCAGCTACAGAAATTAATTCGTCCCTTAGTAGTATTCTCGAGTTTCTCAAAATAATGTTAGTTTTCATTATTTCCTTAATAATTGGTGAAAGCGAAAATTTTGGATTAACAAACTTGGATAACGTTATACAAGGTAAAATTTTTTATTGTTTTGTATGAATTTGTAAGAATATGGGTTTTTTTTTTAATCTTAAATTAATTAAACTTACCATATTTTACAGCAGCATTTAGTTGGAATGGACAGTATGCAAAATATTTTCTTGAATATATTATCGTAGAACAAAATGAACAACCGAGAAAGAATTTACTTTATTCCCTTTATTCTCAGCTGAAAGGTTTCGCCAAATTTGTTTAGGGTTATAGTTTTAGTATAGTGCGAGCAAAGTAGCCTTGGCGAGATTTCGCGTTTTTAGTTAAACCATTTTTAATTTTTATCATGAGTGGAATAAAATGGTAGTAAGATTACAGAATTCGATAAGTGAAAAGAAATAATGGTCAATCAACTGAAAAGAAAACTACCACCATATATCCGTGAGAATTTTGTTGATGATTTGCATGGTAGAATTACGGTAACCGGGTCGCGGCGATAAATATTTCATTCTGGCAACCCGCTAACATTACCTTGGCGACGGAGCAATTTTGGTAACCTTACACCAAAGCTGATTTGCTATTCGTTTGGCCAATCAACCATTTTAGAATTCACCTTCACAAAATTGTAATTTAATTGTCGAATAAATCTTTTTTTTTTTTTAATTCCATAGAATAATAGTTTCAATTTTCTCAAAAGTGATTTTTTTTCTGAAAATTGGCATCACATTGTGTTTTTTCAATTTTTAGATCTTCGAAACATTTTGTGAAATTTTACATCGCGAAATGTTTGTCACTTTTAACTTTTTTAAGTTATAGATTTAAAAATTATTTAGTCATATCTTTCGGATACTTTTTTGGAATGTGTTCGCAATAAGGTATTTCCTTCAGGTGTTATTGTTCTATCTTAAATTTAAAATTTATTAATTATCGTAATAACTTATTCAGTAAGTTAAAATTATAATTTTAGTTATGATAACGTTCTCTGAATGGATCTTTTGATGTGATTTAACTTATTT
Organism: Uloborus diversus; assembly: GCF_026930045.1. Taxonomy (NCBI): domain Eukaryota; kingdom Metazoa; phylum Arthropoda; class Arachnida; order Araneae; family Uloboridae; genus Uloborus; species Uloborus diversus. Next base: position 169,151,138 of record NC_072737.1, on the reverse strand, counting down.
AGTAGATCGTTTTAAGTCTTAATTAAACAGTTAGTATTTTTAATGACTTTTTCTCAGATTATTTCAGACTAATGTCGTGTTCTATCGAACTTTTACTGTTGTTAAATTTCGGTAGAAATTTATGTTTCATTTTAAGGAAATTAAACATTACAAACTTTGGAAATTAAACATGTTGATAAAAAGTGTAACACCATATACGTCATGAACCTTTTCGTTCACATTAATCATGATATTTTATTTCTTTTCCTACACCTCCGCTTCTAAATATATATTTTTTTTAATTTAAAAAATTCAACAAAGTAAAGGAAAAAATGAGTTCATTATTACTGCAATGGGAACGTAAAGAGCAGTATCGGCAAATTTTTATTTAAATTTTTATTTATTTATTTATTTTTTTTTTTGCATTTTTGTCATGCGTTGTACTTTAGCTTTCTTGTACAAGCTTGCTTATTTGCTTTCCACTGAAAAATAAAAGGGTCAAATTCCATCATTCCGCTATTGTTTCGAATCGAAAACACGCTTCTTTTAATATCTCAAATATTCATCTCTGTAGATACTGCGCTTTATCTTCCCACGTTATGTTAACATCTTGAAAAAGTTACCTCTCATTTCTCTTTCCTGCAAACTTAATTTCAAAGTAAGAAAAATAATAATAGTTCTATTAAAAAAAAATACGCTTAATCATTTGTTTCTTTCCATATTTTGCAATATTTTAAAAAGGAAAAAAGAATTTTAATGCTTTTTTTTTCTTTACGGTGTCGATCAGGGAAAGAAAAAGGTTAATAAACAGTTGTAGTTACTAAGGTGATAGTTTGAGCAATCCGAAGCTCCGCCCCTTTCCTTTAGGTCAACTCTCATTGGAAGATTTCCTTTGTTTACATTGAGTCGTAGGTGCCAAATTTGGCAGTTTTTCAAAAAATACGCCAGCGCGACCCGGTTACCGTAATTCTACCATTTGCATAACATGACACAATTAAATCGTAACTCAGAAATTAGAAAAATCGAAACAGAAAATTTTTAAATTAACCGATTCGGGAATTCGAGTGAAATAACTCAGCTACAAATGGAAAACAATAAGCGCTAGCCAAGCAAGGCAAAGAAGTATCATCTTCTTTCGATAACAATTTGCAATGTCATATTGAATTTTCTAGCATTAATTGTTATTCTTGTCAGGCCACAATTATTATTTAGTTTTATCAAGAATTAATAAATATCGAATTCAACATCGTGGAAATAGCTGCTTAGAACTACGAACTACGTAGTTTGCATTAAGCTTTGACGTTTAGTAATGCTTCTTGAATTCTCATTTCTTTCTACGTGGGTCAGAATATCCACAAGACTTTGAAAATTAATTTAAAAAGAATAAAGCGAAAAAATCATACGTACGAACAAAAATCACAACACTTTTAGCATTTTCTTCGTTACCATGTGCGTTTGTTTTAGTTTTTAAGTCCGCCATTAGACAGTGACTTCAGTGCCCCCTATAGTTCGTTGGAGTTGCGAATTAATAAGCACAATTTAAAAATTTACTGTGAAAATAAGTTTAAACATCAATAATAATCATTTATATAAAATAAAATCGTCTGCAGCTTTCAGTCAATCTCTAATTTTCACCGATTTTAAGTATGCGAGAAATGGCATTTTGATTTTGATTAATAACTTTTTTCTATTCTTTGAAACAGGAATTAAAGGTCATATTTACAATGTGTAGAAACTGTTTTTCTTTTGTCTGATGGTGAAATTCTCTCTATAATGTTGATTTTGGGAATAAAAAGGTTAGACATTCTCCAACGAGCGATAATGCTAAAAGTTTTAGCGATATTTAAAAAATACCCTTACACAAACCAAATTAAGTTTTCTTTGCTTTCTTTTTGCACATGTGAGCCCCCACAAAATATGAAGCAAATTAGCGTTTTGATTCTGGATTTGTATTTATTTTAAATCCCCCCTCCCATCGCTAATGTTAAGTTTTCCGGAATTATTCAAAATTGAACAAAATTTGTTCAGATTAAGAATAATCAAAATGGGAAACTGATGGGAATGCCAAGGTCTTCCGAACAAACCCTATTAAAAATTATACTCCCGATTTTTTTGCAATCCTTATTCTATTTGATTTCATTTTGACTGCTTTGCTTTTAGTGGTATTTCTGTTCGCCTTCGTTTGCGTTTGATTTCATTTTGACTGTTTTGCTTTTAGTGGTATTTCTGTAAGCCTTCGTTTATGTTTGATTTCATTTTGACTGTTTTGCTTTTAGTGGTATTTCTGTAAGCCTTCGTTTATGTTTGATTTCATTTTGACTGTTTTGCTTTTAGTGGTATTTCTGTAAGCCTTCGTTTGTGTTTGATTTCATTTTGACTGTTTTGCTTTTAGTGGTATTTCTGTAAGCCTTCGTTTGTGTTTGATTTCATTTGACTGTTTTGCTTTTAGTGGTATTTCTGTAAGCCTTCGTTTGTGTTTGATTTCATTTTGACTGTTTTGCTTTTAGTGGTATTTCTGTAAGCCTTCGTTTGTGTTTTTTTTTTACTCCAACGAAAAGTAGGCTAAAAACTATAATTTATTGGTTCTATTTCAATTGTGACAATAAATTGCAGCGATCGCCACTTCTCAAATGGCGACTAACTAAAAAAAAGGAAACTAGAAATATTTTTATCTTTCGTCACCTGGTCACCACTCTCCCTTATCCCTTATTACATTTTTTAGTTTTCAGGAAACATTCCTCTTAAAAATTACATCTCGCTCGCATAATTAACAATTATTTAATTAAATAATTTAAATTTTACTAATTGGTTATGTTAACCTTCATTTAAACCGATACTTTGTTTTTTTGCCTTTGTAACAATTGTGTGTTTGGGTACTCTTTTTTTTTCGGTTTACAAGAAGTGTGGCGACTAGAAAAGTAGAGATGACGACAGATAAATTTGCTCTTTCTTACCGTTGGCGACCAAAAAGCTTTCAAAATCTAGATATTTAATATAGGTAGGAGAAAATTAAAAATACTACGTTGAAATTTCGATGGAGCTCATTAGATTTTGATTTTTGAGACGAAAAGAAAATAAAGGGTGTCCCAAAATTAATGCAAGATTTGAATTTGCCGCCATTTTTGCAATAAATGGTTGGCAACCCCGAAAAAAGAACAATTTGACAGCTGAGAGTTTAGGGTAATCAAAAATGGAGCGTTATACGATACAATAACGCGCTTTCATTATTGAACAATTGTTTCAAAAATAATGAAAGTTGAGGCTGGTCAAGCAGTTACTGTTATTGGCGCTCGGTATCGCAACACGGTAATGCCCGGGTGGTTGTGGGCTTGTTGACATAGACTTTTGAATTCAAATAACCCCATAAGAAGAAATTTAAAAATGTTAAATCACGCGATCTAGGGTGCCAATTCTGACCACCGAAATGAGAGAGTACGCGACTAGGAAATGCCTTATGCAGTAATTGAAATGTTTCACTCTCTCTAGCTGTATGGTACAATAACACCCCATTTTTACTAACCCTAAACTCTCAACTGTCAAATTGTTCTTTTTTCATGGCTGCCAACAATTTATGGAAAAAATGGTAGCAAATTCAAATCTTGCGTTAATTTTGGGACACCCTTTATATTCATTAGGAATCTTAAACGAAAAGACATGCAGGACGAATTCCAGTATCACTAACGCTTCTTTTCCAACGGAAGCATTCCTGCCCTAAACCTTGAATCGGATCTGCTGCACTTCAGATGATTGAGTCGACCGTTGGAGAGAAGAAGTAAAAAGATAAACAAAACGGAAAATTAAAAAGAAAATGGTTCCAAGGACCTTCATTGAAGGAAAAGAAAAAGATAAGAGAGTCGGTTAATTATCGTGACTCTCTGCCTGTACGAGCCTCTAATCCAAGGACAAATGCCTGGAATTCCAACGGTCGGTCGAGGAATGAAAAAAAAAAAAAAAAAAAAAAAAGACGGTTAGCTACAAGGATCTCATTTCAAACACAAATTTTAATGTAACGGGTATCATCATGAGAGCTAACTGTCATTATTATTTTAATTTCAAGGGAAATAATCTCTCAAAATGTAATTTAAACGTAGTTGATTTATTTTAAAACTTCCATGCAGAGAAATTACAAATTTCAAAATAAAAGCTGTTATTCAAAACTGTACAAACAGTACCGAGGAAATAACAGTTGTCGAACTAATTTCATAAAAATGTTCATGAAAATGTAAGAAATTTCGCAGTAGTTGGAATAAAATTAATTAATAAAGATAAATTACCCAGAAGTTGTAGAAAATTAGTCGATACTAGAGGACCCGACAGACGTTGTTCTGTTCAAACTTTGTAAATTGAAAAGTTAAAAAATTTCAATCAAATATCAAGTGTTTGAACTGGTTTTTTTTTGGAAAAAATAAGTAAAAAGAAAATGTTTTAAGCTGCTTGGTGTCAGAATGCGTACATTTATTACAGCTTGATTTATCTAATGCCCACTGAGCAGTTGTTTTATTAACTATTTTTCCCCCGTACTTGATGGTTTGTTCCTTCAGCCATACTCAAACGATGGAAAACGTCCTCAAATATTAAGTGTAAAAAACTAACTACCCATCTAGAACAAACGGGAAATCTCGCTGCAACATCCCCCAGATGAAAAAGAATAAAACAATCGAAAGTATATCGTGTAAAAAAAATGATAAAGGTAAAAATAGTTCTCTTAATAAGCGAAAATCACTCATCCCTCCCCCCCTGCCGTTGTAAAATAAACAAATTCTTCAATAAAATGACTAAAAACCTTTATAAAACGAAAAGCAATTTTTTGCAATTTCAAATATTTCGCCAAATAAACAAAAATACAATAAATTACATTAACAGTAGCTTTAAAATGTAAACAAATAATCATGCAACTCTATTTCTTCTAGCCAAAGTCGCCAAGCCACCACGTTACTGTAATCCAACCGATAAGTGAGCGAAGCCAACTCCGACCGATTAGCAGTCCTATCTTTTGAACGAAAACTTTTAAAACTTCATATATTGCCTAATTTGTTCTTTCCACCAAAGTTAAAGGTCTTCTGTGGATATTTCTATAATTGGGAATCTGGCGATCTTTTTTCATTGGCTTCAATTTTTGGCTACAGCGCCTGCGCGAGAGGTATTTATCGTTGCAAAGCTAAAAGAAGAGAACGGAAACATCTATTTACGACTTCTATAAATCAGCAGGGTTATCAAAATAAAGTTATTAACGCCAAAAATGAGACGACCGCGCCAGATTCCCAACTATCGAAATTTCCCCGATCTTCCACTGCCCTGATCTTTTGTGTACAGAACTACCCCGTTGTAATTTATCTGGACAAAAATAAAATTTGTTTCGTCTTTAAATTCCATTATCTTTTCCTTTAATAATGTACTGATTAAATAAATAAAGAATAAATACCTTTGTGCTGAAAAATTAAAATGTCAGTAATCCAACGTTATTAAGCACAAAACTTGCAAATGATTGCAGACACGTGTTTCGGTGTTACAAGGAACACCTTTTTCAATGCAAAGAAGTGTGAGCTTTTGGATGAAAAGTCATCCGAGAAAGCTTTTCTCGGATGACTTTTGCATTTTTGAAGATCTTAAAGATGTAGGCATTTATTATAAACTATGGAAAAGAATAGCTTACAATGTAAATAAGATCTGTAAAAAACAGGGCTAGATCAAAGACGGTCTAAACATTTTTGAAAATAAAATGAAAAAAAAAAAAGATCTTCCCATTTTGAAGAAAATGACTTTGAATAAAAAAATTTTATTAAAAAATCGCAACTCGCATTTGCAAATTTAATGAAAAATATGTACTCCATTAAATTTTTACTAATAATAAAACGTAAAGTCTCTCTGTCTGGATGTCTGTGACGCGCATAGCGCCTATACCGTTCGGCCGATTGTTTGAAATTTGGTACAAAGTTAGTTTGTAGCATGGGGGTGTGCATCTCGAAGCGATTTTTCGAAAATTCGATTTTATTCTTTTTCTATTTCAATTTTAAGAAAATTTCCGAAGCAAAATTATCATAAGATGGACGAGTAAATTACGAAATTATCCTGACTTGGCATGGGAGAGCGAATGAACATATACAATTGGCGAGAAATTCGTCATCCATTATTTGTAAATATATTGTAAATATACAGGCGAACCAAATGACCTTTTAATTTTTCAACTATGGGCAAAGCCGTGCGGGTACCACTGATAAATAAATAAAGAAAGAATTAAAATATTATCTTAATTATTTTATTTGTTGCTTTATTTTTTGGCATTAGCTTGTAATATGTAGCTTGTAATAATATTGTAAATGCAGTTAAATGCTTGATAAAGATAAATACTCTTCATTCTCGATTTTCAAGTTCATTATAAAATGAGAGGTTTTTATAACTCGTAAAAAAAAGATAATTCGTATTGTCAAGCAAACTTTGATGTCCCGAAATACACCACTGAATATCAACATTTGTTGAAATTGAATAAATAGGTACCTTTGTGCTTAAAAAAAAAAAAAAAAAAATAGAAAAAACGTTCTTTTTTTTTGGCACAGAATTGCAAATACTACATCCACGTGTTTCGGGGTTGAAATGAATCCCCTTTTCAATGCAAAATAAGTGACCGCATGGATGGAAAGATATACTGCAAAAGGCAACACTTTTGTGCATGCTAATGACATTTCCCTAAATAAAATATTTTTAATGGAAAAAATATTTAAATTTTGATAAAGCCGAATATTTGAATTGCAGTGCTAAAGAAGCATAAAAGAATCCAGAATGAAGTTTTTTAAACAAAATCAAAATATCAGTGTGGAATGGAACATGAACTTTATTCACTTTTATAGAATCAACTAGTATGTGCAGAACAAGTAAGAAAATTCTAGTTAACGTGTGCGCAAGAACTTGCAAGGAAGTAGGTACACGCATCAATATTTTTGCTTTTCGAAAACAAAATTGCAGACGTCTGGGCGTTTCACTCACTTTTAAGTAATTCAAGCGACTGGATATATTTTCCACATTTACTTAATGTGACGTTTTTGCAAACGAGCTTCAAGGAAATTGCAGACAAGAAAAGAACTTTTCATAAAGACATGTACATTGATCATCCACAAGAATTAATTTTCCGTAACATCTACTGGACACATGGTCTTTTTTTTTTTTCATGAGCAATATTATTTTTTAAAAAAAATAGGCTGGGAATGTTGAAGTAAAGCATGCACTAAATAAAAAGGAAATTGCGTACATGAGAAAATAAAATACAAAATTCTTGATTTTGATTCAAAGAAAAGGAAGTTATAGAAAAACTAGAGGACCCCGACAGACGCTGTTCTGTTCAAACTTTGTCAATTGAAAAGTTGAAAAATTTCAATAAACTATCAAGTGTTCCAACCGTTTTGTTGAAAAAAATAAGTAAATAGAAAATGTTTTAAGCTACTTGGTGTCAGAATGCGTACATTTATTACAACTTGATTTATCTAGTGCCCACTTTGCAGTTGTTTTATCCACTATTTTTTCTCGCGTACTTCAAAGATCTTCAGAGATTGTATGATTTGTTCCTTTAGCCATACTCAAAGGATAAAAATCATCCTCGGATATTAAGTATAAAAAAATAACTTTCCCATCTAGTAAAAACGGGAAATCCCACTGCAACGTCCCCCATATGAAAAAGAATCAAACAATCGGATGGATATCGTTTAAAAAATGATAAATGTAAAAACAGTTCCCTGAATAAGCGAAAATCACTCCCCTCCCGAAGTAAAATAAACACTTTCTTGAATTAAACAGACTAAACACTCTTTAAAAACCAAAAACAATTCTTTGCAATTTAAAATATTTCACCAAATGAACAAAAGATACAATAAATTACATTAACAGTAGTAAACATAATCACGCAACTGTATTGTTATGGCCAAGGTCGCCAAGCCACCAAGTTCTTGTAATCCAGCCGATCAGTGAGCGAAGCGAACTCCGACCGATACAACGGAACGAAACGAAATTATACAGAACTATTGGATGACTTGGAGGTAAGAAATGGCAATGAGGTAACCCCCTCAAATACTACGGAGCACTTTCCAATAATGAGCCAAAATGAGGCCAAAACTCCCCTTAAATTCACCCCGTAAAAGTTTTAATGGCGTAGCCTGCGCCATGAGGCCTCCTCGTGAGCACCCGTGGCAAAGGCATGCCTATAAATGAATGGACACAATTCTACCCCGTATAAGAAACAGGTCTGGTCTTCAGACGAATCGTTAGCTTGGCAGTCTCCTGTGGTCTTTTTTCTTTTTTTTCTTCAAAATTTTATTATTTCAGCTTTTATTAACTTATGATTTCTCCTGAGTTTTTCCATAGTCCTTTTTCATTCAGTTTTTTTTCCTCAATGGGGTTGTTTCCTTCAGTCAAAAGTAATACTTTTAGTCACTGAAATTGATAGAATGAGTAAAAAAATAACATGGACCCAGAAAATACTTTCATTTTTCCAGCAGTTATTTTTTAATTAATTTTAAAATGTCCGATTTTGAAAACAAGGCGTGATCTTTATGACGTCACAAATGATGCACTATGGCGCATCTTTCTTTCGCGTTCCCACGTTATGATAATCAAGAAGCGAATTAAATATTGCGCTCTACGCTTGCTATCAACCATATCGTTGCCAATACACGTGAGAAGAAGATGCGAATTAAATATTTTTCTCTGTGAATGGCAACACTGAATCGTACTTCATCATTTGTGATGTCACACGACAGAAACGCAAACAATGAAAGCGCACCGATTTAAGATTTTTTTTTTGAAAATATTAAACTTTGTCAAATAATTTAAAAAATGGTCAGATCCTATGTTTTTAAGCATGCTCTTTCAGAAAAACATACTTTTAAAATTTTGGAAACGATCCCATTATTTTGAGCCTCACTTAAAAGGCGTTCATAATTTTTCTTTAGAACAATGGTTTTCCTTGCTATAATTCATATCGTCATTTTTTAGGTTGTAATTTTCACGGCACATGCTACAGTTACAGCGAGTAGTTTACCAGCCAGCTAAGATTGTTTTATTTTAGTGCACTCTGATATCTATATAATCGTTCAATAAATTTAGACAATGTCATTAAAATTTGCGTGTTATTACCTAATTTTAGCTCTAAACTTTGCAAAAACACGCCGCCTAAAATGAAACTAAAAAGATTCCCAACTACATTTAAACCTTAAATCTGGGCCTGTATTTGCTTTCTTTCCGGATCATTTATTTCAAAGAAAGGAGCAAACTTTTTTTTTTTTTTTTTGAATAAGCATTCTATTTTTCGAGAGCAAAAAAGGAATCTAAAGTTATATACCACTTTTTGGCGTTCCTAGAACACGGTAATACATCTACCTTCATTTTAAGCTATGTGGTCTCTCTAACAATAACGTAAAACTTCTCCAACTTTTTCCAGGAAAAAAGTCAAAATAACAAAGAAAAGCATTAAAGGCAATCCGTTGCCTAAAAAACTGCACCTGCAACACATTCTAAAAATACAGATTCCAGCTAGACAAAAATTTTTATCGATTGAGACAGTAGAGAACAAATTTTGCGCTCTCCGTATGAAACAATGATTTTCAAGAAAGGAAAAGGTTTAAATCCTTGAAACGAATCATTGCTTTCATGCTCCCTTCGCCTCAATCTATATTCTTTTCCTCTATCGTGAATCTACGGCGCTCATACGAATCCAGAGGAATGAGAAGAAAGCGCGCCAGTGTTGCTATGGCAACGTAATCACGCGTCGTGGCTTGCCAGATTTGGCGGTGCATCGCTGTGGGATGTTCTTGTAATAAAATCAGGGGCGCCCCCGGACTTAAATTTTGCGGAGGGTGGAAATGTTACTCAAAATGGGGTCGTTTCCAAAACTTTAAAAGTATTTTTTTCTGAAAGAGCATGCTTAAAAACATAGAATATGACCATGTTTTAAATAATTTATTTAAGTTTAATATTTTTTAAAAAAATACTTAAATGAGTGCGCTTTCATTGTTTACACTTCTGTCGTTTGACATCACAAATGATGAAATGCCATTCAGTGTTGCCATTCACAGAACAAAATATTTAATTCGCATCTTTACTCACGTGTATTGGCAACGATAGGGTTGATAGCAAGCGTACAGTGCAATTTTAATTCGCTGCTTGATTATCATAACGTGGAAACGTAGTAGAAAGATGCGGCATTGTGCATCATTTGTGACGTCATCAAGACCACGCCTTGTTTGAAAAATTGGATATTTAAAAAAATTAATTAAAAAAGAACTGTTGGGAGTATGAAAGTATTTTCTGGGTCCATGTTTTTTTTTTGCTCATTCTATCCATTTCAATGACTGAAAGTAGTACTTTTGACTGAAGGAAACCACCCCATTGTGCCGGATGAGGATAATTTTGCCGAACGGAGCTCCACATTCCGCCGAATGATGATAATTTTGACGAATGGAATTATAAATTTCGCGAAATGATAATTCAGATAATGTGTTATTTTCCATTGTTATGTTTTTCGCAATCACGAGTTGCGATAGGACCCGACTCGTGGGGTTGTTTCTACAGATGGAATGGAATGGAAATTTAGAAGAAATTCGTACCCGTCATATTATGACTGATGCTTTTCCAGATTAGGTAATGCGAGGCATATCCCTAACAAAAATAAATATTAATTAAGATGTATTAATAAAGATACAGTTATTACAGCCAGTTTGCACCCGCACACTAACCATAAAGATAATATTTACAGTAGACCGTTACAATGTTTTTATTTCTTACCAATCTTAAATGATGGGAATTATTAATCTGAAAATTTTATGTTTAGATGAAATTTTGCTGTTTAAGTTCTTCAATATAGGTGTCTGTTCTGAAAAAAAAAAAACACCATTTTAGCCAAAAACAGCGTTTTTAATGAAAAATCTTTTCAAGTTAAGCCTTGGAATAAAAACGGATGAACGAAAAACCGCTGACGATTTGAAACCATGACGAAGAAAATCAGTTTAAAAATAAGTTTTAGAAACAACGGGCTAGATTTATTCTTGTTGTCATGGTAATCTGAAAAATCAAAGAAACGTATCTACTTCCAAGTGAGCTTAGTAAGCAACTCGTACTTGCTCTGAGAAGAAAAATAAAAAATTAAGTTTATAATTAATTTGAATTCTGAAATTTTGAATTCAGATTATGTTTTTCGCAATCACGAGTTGCGACAGGACCCTACACATTGGTTACTACCACACTCGCTTGTTTCTAGAAACGGTTCCTGTCCCCCCCTCTTGGGCAGTTACGTGTGCACAGTTGTGTATGTGTAGGCTTGTGTATGTGCGTAGACCTGTGTGTATGCACGTTGGCATGTATGTAAAAGCGCGTGTGTGGATGTGTGTGAGTGTGTATGAGCGTGCGTGTGTGTAGGACGTGGACGCCACCGACCAGGAGCAGCGGCTACCGGGAGGAGCAGCGCCTGCAGAGGATGGTGGGGGTTGAAAAAGGAACCAAACATCAAGGACAGTCAAATGAAAACAATTAGCAATCCTGATTGCTCAAAAAAACTGAGAATTTTCACGATTTTATTTCTAGTTTAAATAAAAGCAACCCAGTAAATGAAGCAGAGCTGTTAGTTTGAATTTTCGCAAAACCCAAGATTGAGGATATAAAATTCTCAGATCTGAGGGTGGTCATTCCAAGCTCGTCAGCTTGCGAGATCGAGATTTTCGCTCACGTGATCGGTTGTGACGTAGAAATGTCACAAAGTAACATTCTAATCTACTCGAACCTAGCAGCAAGATAAGTTCGAGTAGATTAGAATGCTACTTTGCGTCATTTCTGCGTCACAACCGATCACGTCAGCGAGAATCTCGATCTCGCAAGCTGACGAGCTTGAAACGACCGCCCAGGGCAAGAAAACCCTAGATCATGTAACTAACAATTTTAAAAATCCTTTTACCACCTCGCAAGTGCTACTTTTGTAGTTGGTCGATTATTAATCTTAAAATTCATGAAGGTGGTAGGATAGGAAAGAATTTCTTTTTCTTTCTTTCAGTTTTTTCCCCCCTCAACTCTCCATTCCAGATTGCTTAGCCAAAGTGGTACATTTTAGTGAAAATACTTTGTTTCAACTCAAAATGCTGAACAAGTGTATCGAGGGCGGATCCAGTTTCTGGTTTTGGAGGGGGTCATTTCCGGAAGAAGGGATTGTGTCATTTTTGGGCATAAAGAGGGGTCCTGGGTCAAGCTTTTCGAAATGTAAGTCCCCAAAACGCAACTTTGGACTAACTTTGCTCACTTAAAGGGTGGGGGGGGGGGGTGTTAATGACCCCCCCTCTGGATCCGCACCTGAAATGCATCTTTTTCATCGAGATCATGAGGGGAAAAGACAAGTTTTGGCAATCCTGCTAATCAGTGGACAAACACAAAATTTTCTTTTTATTTACTTCGGACCTGTCCATAAATGATGTTACACTTTTTTTCACCTTTTTTGACTCCTCCCCTCTCGTCTTTGTCACAAAGTGTCACACTTTCACCACACACCCTTTGTCATACGTCATGCTATTTCTCATAAACATATTGTTATAAAAAATAAGCGATGTCACATTTCTTTTCACCCCCTCCCTCCCCTTTGTCACAATTTCACGAACCCCCTTCCTCCTCCAAAGCGGGACATCATTTGTCGACACCAGAATAGGGTCGTTTCTAAAATTTGAAAAGTATTTTTTTCTGAAAGAGCATGCTAAAAAACATAGGATCTGACCATTTTTTAAATAATTTGCTTAAGTTTAATATTTTTAAAAAAATACTTAAATCGGCGTGCTTTCGTATTTTACGCTTCCGCTGATGACATCCCAATGATGAAATGCCATTCAATGCTGCCATTCACCGTGCAAAATATTTAATTCGCATCTTTACTCACGTGTATTGGCAACGATATGGTTGATAGCAAGCGTAGAGCGCAATTTTAATTCGCTTCTTGATTATCATAATGTGGAAACGCGGAAGAAAGATGCGCCAAATAGCATATTTGTGACGTCATCAAGACCACGCCTTTTTTTGAAAAATTGGATGTTTTAAAAAATGAATTAAAAAATAACTGTTGAGAAAATTAAAGAATTTTCTGGGTCCATGTTTTTTTTTTTTTTTTGCTTATTCTATCAATTTCAGTGATAAAAGTACTACTTTTGACTGAAGGAAACAACCCCAATGTGCTGAAATAAGTTACTGTAGCCAATTTTTGTTAAGAAAAACGCTTAAAACCCTGTTTTTAAAAAACAAAACGAAAATCACTGTTCATTCACTTGGGCATATTGATTCCTTTATCGTGCTGCCCTATTTTACTTCGAGACCTTTTTTGAATTAATTTTCTCACATTCATGAATTCATAATTACAAAAAAATAAGTTTTATAAATTCCTTTCGTGTAAATTTTGGTTATAGTAAACTTAAAATTTTCTCAAAAATAAAGTAACCAACAAAACTAAACAATAGCGCAGTTTCTTCTAAAGTATATTAGTTATGCGCAGAGATTGTAAAATCTTAGAGGAGCCGAAAAAAAAGTTAACCGCAAATTATTTCTTCGAGTGTAAGGAAAGTAAAGTTGGCATGGCTTCTGAAAGATTCTTGTTTTGAAAGAATTAGTCGCCGAGGTATTTTTCAGTCGCCCTGGTTTTGTCGGACCCTGGTTATGCATTTAAATTACTTCCTAACAATTATCCCGTAAAAATAATTTTTTAATGAGAAATCTGTAGTTTTAGAGCATTGCTTTCAACTTCAAAACAGGCGATGGAATCGGAGTTGGGCTGATTTTTCAGAAAAGGAGTCGGAGTCGAAAGTTTAAAACTCCAAGAGTCGGAGTCGGAGTTGGTCATTTTCACTCAACGTCCGTCATTCTACAAATGCTTTGGAAGTCGGAGTCGATGGCTCTGAAATTCTTGGGGTCGGAGTCGGAGCCGGTCCTTGTCCATCCGACTCCACAGCAGGACCGCAGAGAGATAAGACGGGTCCTTTTTCAGTTATGTCGCCTTGCCCCTCCCGCCCCAAAAAAAAGAAGAAAGAAAAGAAAAGAGAGAAAAGAAGAAAAAAAAGGGGAGAAAAGAAGAAAAAAATCAGAACTGCTTATTAGAAAATAATTAACTCTATTTTAAGTGCCACAACAGTAATTACCAAAAGAGTAAATTTTACTTAATCTTTAAGTTTTCTCTTATTCGGTGTTCCCCCCTTTTTTTCCTTTCTTTTTTTTGAGCAATCACGATTGCTTATTGTTCTCATTTGACTTTTTGGCTTGCTATGATTTTATTCCCCCCCCCCCACTCCTCCCTCTGCCAGCACCACACGACGACCGGCCTCACGATGCTACTCCTCTAGCGAAAACCGTCTCCAGCGTCCATATCCTACACGCATACATACACACACGCATGGCTACACACTCACACACACATACACACATACCCACACACTCATGCCTGCACACAGACACAAACACACGTCTACACACACACACACACGCGCCTGCACACAAACACACACACTCACACACATACACACACATGCCTGAACACACGCAAAAAAACACGTGATTGCGAAAAACATAATTTGAATTCAAGAGGTCAAAATTCAAATTAATTTATCTTTTTTTTTTGCTTCAGTGTCGCCGCCCCCCCCCCCCCCCGAAGCCCCGTGTCCCTAGTCTCCGAATAGGCTGACATAGCCTCTCGTCAGGCCTGCTCCACAGCCTTGCTTTAAAGGTGAAATTTCTCCTGTGTAAAAGTCCCCACGGGTACATTCGTATTGTCCAAGAAAGCCAAATCTAAAATAAAACTTTTCTAACTTGGCGAGCTTGAATTTCTGCCAACCCTGTGATTTTTCTCTCTAACGAAGAATAAGAAACGCTTCTGAGATCTGGCAACTTCCGCTTCGGCCTCAGCTTCTCCAAAACTAAGTGACATCACTATTTTACATTTTTGTTATGCACAATTCTATGATATCAGGGATTTCAAAAACTGAAAGAAAAAAGAGGGGGGGGGGGAGATATTTTACAATGTTTTTGAATTCTCTTCGAGCGCGCACGCAGAATAAGAAAGAAAATGGTTTTAAGACGTTTTTTTTTTTCTCTTCGCGTTTCAAACCTGTGATGACTGCAGTTTTTACAATGTCAGAACTCATTCCAGCAGTGCCGTAGTAATATATTCATTTTGGAGAAATAATGCCGAAAGTTCTTACGAGCAAAAATGATTACAGTTTGAAGTTGGAATCCGCTTCCAATTCTGGTTGGAATCCTTTTAGAGAAAAATGGAGGGGAGGGGGAGATTTATAAGATTTATATAACTTTATGAGATTTATTTTCTAACATGAATAGTCAGAAAAGACTTCAGTAAAAAAGATCTTTTTCGCAAGAGAAAAATACTTCTGCCAGAAAATCAAAGAAAATTGCCTGAAATTATTATTTTTTAAAAAATTTACTCCAAGAATGGTTACAATGTTTGAATGAAGTTCGCGTTTTTTTCGCTTTTCAGGTAAAATTTCCCATTGCAGAAAATTTCGCCAGTCTGAATTATCTGGTTTTAAGTAGAGTCTGACCAGTGAACGGGCATACCCTAGTGAGTAAACATTTTTTTAAAAATTATTATTAAGGTTTTCGTTTTTCCCTTGTATGAATTGGCAGCAGTCACTACCTTCCATACGCCCCCCTTCCCCCTCACTACCTTCCATACGCCCCCCTTCCCCCCCCAAAAAAAAGCGAAAAGAAAATGTTGTTTGTAATAATTTCAAATACTACCTATTTACAGAAAAGTTTTAAATAACTTCATGTTCTGTAATACTTTTGTTTGCTTCTGTATAGGTAATCAGTAAGGTGATTTTGTTTTTAAAGTAGGCCAATCTTCATCTTTCTAAAACTTTAAATTTTACGCAAAAGGAAAACGATCTCAAACGGTTTCCCTTTGGCTAAAAATGATTATCGAGACCTGAATCTGTTACTTTTAAAAGCTTTAGAAACATTCTACAACGTCGTTTATGAAATATTAACAAGCAGTTCCATCCAGAATTAAACGGCTTACTTTCCCGCATACAAATATCGACTTTCTAGTATTTGATCAATATTCTCTTAATTAGCTCAAATCGCAAATTATTCCAAACACAACTTTTCAACGTTTTAAGTTGATGTCTAGAATTAAAATATTCTCCGTTCATCTGAAGAAATAAATGCATAAAAATAAAATAGGTGCGAACAGTAAATAAAGCAGTAGCATCTTTTAAACAAATCCGCTAATATTTTTTTCTATTGAAAAAAATCTTAAATCGCTTTCAAAAAGGAAGAAAATAATTGAAAATAATAAACTCATTTTGAACATACATTATATCAAAGGGGGAAAAAAAAGTCTTTTTTCCCCTGTTGCCAAACAAAATATAAAGTAAATCTCTATATATATAAATGAATGTGTGTTGGTATGTGTGTGTGTGTTTGTGTGGGTATGTATGTGTGCATATGTGTGTAGGCGTGTGTGTATGTATGTGTGTGTGGGTATGTGTGTACATATGTGTGTATGTATGTGTGTGTAGGCGTGTATGTATGTGTGTATGCGTGTGTGTATGTATGTGTGTGTGTATTTATATGTGTGTAGGCGTGTGCGTTTGTGTCTCTGTGCAGGCATGAGTGTGTTGGTATGTGCGTGTGTGAAAGTGTATGTATATATGCGTGTGTGTGTAGGCGTGTGTTTATTTATATGTGTGTTGGCGTGTGTGTTTGTGTCTGTGTGCAGGCATGAGTGTGTTGGTATGTGTGTGTGAAAGTGTATGTATATATGCGTGTGTAGGTGTGTATTAATGCGCGTGCATTCAGGATATGGACGCAATCTGGAGACGGTTTTCGCTATAGGAGCAGCATCGTGAGGAGCCGGGCGACGGTGGTGCTGCAGAGGGAGACGGAGGGAAATAAAATCATGGGAACGCCAAAAACAGTCAAGTGAGAAGAAGAAGCAATGTGATTGCTCAAAAAAAGGAAAGAAAAAAAAACCGACACTGCTTGTGATTACAATTAATACAGAAATTATGTTGATTTTTGGGAGAGTTTGTTTGTTTAGTTCTGGTTGAAAGTTTTTCTTAGACAAGCTGGCAACATTTACTCTCCTTCTCTGCAGTTCTAGAAAGAAAAAGACTAACGAAAATTAGTAACTGTCCTCTGGTTAGACGAATTCATTGACTGGGAATTGCTATACTTTTTTTTAAATTTTTTTTTAACTTCGATCCAAGAAAAAAACTTATATAAGCTCTCTCTCTTTCTTTCTTTTATTATTATTTTTTCCTTTTTAACTATGAGACACTTAAATAAAAGAAGTTTTTAAATGTTGTGTTCGAAATGCTAGTTTTAGCGGTGTTACAAAGTTCTAAAATGAAATTTCGCTGACGTGTCCACTTAGTATTCAGTCTATCCTGCACACGCTGTAAATCAGTGATTTCTATCTCGGCGACAAATACGCCAAATTGGAGCATTTTAGAACTAATTTGTGGAAAGATGCTTGACTTTTGTTAATAATAAAGCTGAAAGTCTGTCTGGATCTCTCTCTGTCAGGAAATCTGTGACGGACATAAAACCTAGACCGTTCGGACGATTTTCATGAAATTTGCTACAAAATTAGTTTGTAGCATGGGGGTGTGCACCTCGAAGCGATTTTTCAAAAATTCGATTTTGTTTTTTTTTCTATTCTAGTTTTAAGAAAATTTTAAAAGCAAATTATCACAACGTGGACGAATAAATTACAAAGATATCATAACGTGGAACTGTAACATGGGTATGCAAATGAATATAGCAAATTGGGGAGAAATTCATCATCTGTTATTTGTAAATATACAGGCGAACCAAATGACCTTTTAATTTTCTACTACGGGCAAAGCCGTGCGGGTACCACTAGTTAAAATATAAATAAGACAGCAACAGCAAACAAGTGCTGGAGAGGATACGAGAGAGATTGACATTTTTTTTTTGGGAGGGGGGGGGAGGGCCTAACGAAACTGCCTCCTGTAGACACATACTTTTTTCGACTGCATCTCTTAATAGAACGTGATTTTTTTCTGTCAATAATGATTGGATTCGGATCCCAGACTTAATTTTTAATAAAAAAAGTGTTGTTGTTTGTTGTTTCCTATCCTCTGATTGTCTGACGAAGTTCCTCTTTTCTCTAAAAATGTGCAAAAGTTCTTTATTTTTAGATCTAAAACCTTATTAAATTCAAATGAACAAGAAACACCGGCAGACCTCATGGTGGCTGTTCATCACCTTCCACCACCGCCTTGTAAATACCAACTGGCTCATAAAATTCACTCTGATAACACGAGATGGTGGCACCGTGTTCATGGGTCACAGCAAATCCAAATACAAATACAAAAGTGACTACCAGCAACAGGCTCTGGGCCAGTGTTGCCAGATGGTCAAATCCAGATTTCCCCAATTCCCTTCCAACTTTTCCCCAAAAAGCCATGTTTTCTATCAAAATTCCCCAAATTCAAAAATTATTTTTCCACTAATATTTTCATAAAATGAATCGACTTCCTCTAATATTTTTGTCTCTTGAAAATAAAATTTTTCCCCAAATAGCCAAATTTTCTTATAAAATTCCACAATTTTTTTTTCTTCCCATTTTCGCTATAATAAAGCTGAAAGTCTCTCTCTCTGTCTGTCAGGATCTCTGTGACGCATATAGCATCTAGATCGTTCGACCGATTTTCATGAAATTTGGCAAAGGATTACTTTGTAGCATGGGGGGTGCACCTTTAAGCGATTTTTCGAAAACTCAATTTTGTTCTTTTTCTATTCCATTTTCCAGAGCAAAATTTTTATAAGATGGACAAATAAATTACCAAGCTATCATAACGTGGAACCGTAACGTGGGCAAGCCAATTGGCGAGAAATTCATCATGCATTATTTGTAAATATGCAGGGGAACCAAAAGACCTTTTAATTTTCTACTACGGGAAAAGCCGTGCGGGTGCCACTAGTCATAAGTGCCTGATTGAAAGGTAAGAAATAGCCAAAAGGTTTTTTTTCTACTTGCATTTACTACTCTGTTTCTGTATGTACATTTAAACTATGATTTTTTGTATATATTTATCCAAGAACATTTTTCATCACACTTATTTTTACCTATTTCACGTATCAACTAGGTATTCACGCAGAACATTAATGCGAATTCTGTAGCATAATATTCCACATAATGCGAAATGCGAATTCCATAAAGTTGAGCAAAGCTAAATCAGCGCTGTTTGATACAAACAATGTAATTACTACTTCTTAACGCAAATCTAAACACGAAAAAAATTCTCTCTCCCCCCCCCCCCCCGAGGGTTTATTTTCCCCCAGGTTTTTCCCAAGAAAATTTTTTTCCCCAAAGAATTCCCCTCAAAACCAATTTCCCCAAAATTTCCCCAGAGAGCACCAGATTTCCCCAAAATGGGGAAATTTCCCCCAATCTGGCAACACTGCTCTGGGCCCAGCTAGACTGATCCTAGTCAATTTACAATCCCCAGTGAAGATCAATGGCCCTCTTAAAACTATCTACTCCCTTACCACTTCTTTCGGTAAGCTGTTCCAAGGTTCCACTACCCTGCTATAATAATAATTTTTCCTAATATCCATGTTAGCCTGAGATTTAAATAGCTTAAAACAATGACCCCTTGTCCTGTTTTCAATGCTTCAACCCCGTAACATCTTTTATTTTAATAAATTTGAACAACTGAATCATGTCCCCTCAGTTTTACCAGCCTAAAATTCTTATTATTTAAATCCAAACTTATGACTCTCTGTTGCTGGACCCTTCTCTGTTACTGGTGCCGTTATCCTAAAAAAAAATTAAACTGTTGCTGTCGAGATCTTTTTTTGTAAGACATATTTTGAGGCAACATGTGATTGTATATTATACCTTTAATCACCAGGAAACCATTCTCCCGTTTGTATTCCATTTCGTACACTTATACATTGCACATCAGTCCTAAAACAAAAATATTGAAATTAATAACAGAAGAAAAGAAGGGAAAAAATACGAATGATCAGATTGAAAAAAAAAAAACGTCAAAGATGATGTAATTTTCTTCAAGCATTTTTGAGTAACAAATTCCTTATTCCTGAATTAATTTGCATAAAACAGAAATTACACATCAAGAAAAAGAAAACCGCTTTGAAATATATTTGTGACTTAGTTTGTAAATAAATTGCTCCATTATTTTTCCAATATCGTGCATAAAAATGAATCTAATTAAACTATCCTGCATGAAGAGATTTTTTTTTTCATTTCATTTCGCATTTTTTAACTTAAAGTAGAATTTCATACTTTTTTCATTCTAAAAGACTTTGTGCGAAGAAACAACCGCAGTTTCGATTTGTTATAGTACAGTTTCTTTTTTCTTTCTTGTCTTTAAATTAATGCAAAAAGATTTCGTTATAATTTTGATTTAATACAACAGACGATTATATAATACGGTCAAAGCATGTTTCTATTTTCACTGAACAGTTATGCTACTTTGGTTTTGACGGAATGAAGTAAAATATTTCCAAAGGTAACACCGAGTTACGTACAGTTCTAAATTTTTTAAATATCCTTAACATTTAGGGGATTCAAGAAATATAGATAAAATTCTTTTCTTCCTACGTTTCTTATTCTTTTCTACTAAGAGCCAGAGTAGAAAAGTTTTAATAGTTCTAGGTACAATTAAAAATATTGTTATTATATTTCTTCACACCTACAAAGTTACCAATGAATCCTAAAACATCGATTTTTGACTGGCGTGTGAAAAAATCTTTAATTATCTGTTGTTTGCGTGTATATGCTTTCTATACACACAAACAACATGTATAAATCCGAAATACACACAATCAGTTTGTGTGTATCCGAAAATACACATAAACAATATGTATGTATTTTCGGATCTTTGCCAAATGTAGGAAACAGGAACTTAACACGGTAGTTTTTCTTCTTTTTTCTAGAGAGAGAATTTAAAAACCTCAATTTGTTCTTTGTTTTTCTTTTAGGACCAAATAAAAAATTGCTGGTAACATTGGAAAGCCAGTAAAATGTATGCCATCGAAATGTTCTCCAAGTCTTGAAGACCGAAGAGCCTTAATTAACTGGAACTGGAATTATAAGTAGGTTTAGGTTAGTGAAATTCATAATTTTAAAATTGAATTTTATGATTATCTGCGCGAGATAATAAGTTTGAGGAAATAGCAGAATACAAAGCTGGCCAAATTATTAGACTAAGACTTTTAAAAGCAAATTCTTTATTAATTACATAACTATAGACACCTTAACGAACAGTGAACTAATTATATAATATTTAGTATGCATTCCCTTGTTCTTGATGAGCATTTTAAGTCTTTTTGGCATACATTTCACAAGGTTTACACCATTTCTTAACTTTTTAAAAAATGGAGGTAAAAAATTGATATTACTCACTATTATATATACCGACATACACACACTCACTAATTACCTAAAACTAACTTTAAATATGACAGAACACACTAATAAAAAGAACTAGTGAACTGTTTAAGCTGATTGAGGTTATGTTCCTGGTAGATAAACAAAGAACATAAACAAAGCAGACAGTGCTGCCACCTGCAAATATTAAATTATGCTAAAATAACGTAATAATCAGTGTACAATATGTACTGTACTCTACCAGTAAAATAAATAGTATTTTACTACAAATAGTGTTAAAAAAAAACTCTTTAGTCTAATAATTTGGCCAGCACTGTAAAGTAATCTCTTATCATTTTTGCTTGAAGGTGAACAAAATAAAATTCTTACATTTGTTTCTTACCACGAAGACTTTATCGATAACCGGGGTGTTAAATCCCTTGCATAAATTAAAGCAGAGGGCGCTTTCGCAGTGTGCGTGAGCGCACACGAGCCTCAATGTTATAAAAACTGTTTTTGATTATTTTAACCAGTTGATTGGTTGGGTGGTGTTTCAGTTTGTTTATTTCTACAGTTGAATTGGATTTGTTTGATTGAAACTTGTTACATAAATACATTGTTTTTACGTTGAGTGCATTATTGACAGAAACTATACAGTCGACATGAGCTATATATAAAAGCATTGAACACGGGGTGCATACAAAAGTTTCCCCTTTTAATTCATTTTCTGAGCCTCAAAATCCATTTAATTTAATTTTTACTTCCTTTTACACAAAAAGGGAGTATTGTATTCGCGAAAAAATTTTCACTCAAAAATAGGCCTTAATTTCGATTTTTCTCACCCTCGAATGAATATTGAGTTTTTCTTCGACTCGACCACATGTGTATAGTTGCCTAAGAGTGTATAGACACGCGAAATATCCATTATGACGATTCCCGAGTTAATAACAACGAATTTTCTCGTGACGTCTGTATGTCCGTATGTATGTGCGTATAAGCGTATGTGTGTATGTTGTATGTGCGTATTTATCTCGCATAACTCAAAAACAGTATGTCCAAGAAAGTTTAAATTTGGTACGTAGACTCCTAGTAGGGCCTAGTTGTGTACCTTCTCTTTTGGTAGCATTCGAATATTTCTGAAAGGGTCTTTCGCCTCTTTTTGGAGGGAAATCAGTGTTAATTTAGATGTTAACTCAAGTGGTGTTATAATTTGTCGGACACCTGGCGATATATCGCCAGACTTTCGGTCGACAAAGATTTTTCGCCAACTTGGCAACAAATTTGGCGAATTTTATTTTTATTTATTTTATTTTTTTAATTTGGTTTCAATTTGACCACTGTTGGTGATATTTAGAGAATAAACAATTGAATCATGTTAAAATTGCCAATGATGGGGAAATTACACAGATGAATAATAAGGATTTTATTTTTAATTAATAATGAAAGTTGTTATAACTATTGTATTTATATCTAATACTATCTCTGAGTATTTCAAAGGACTGATGTCCTTCTTCTAACAGGACACTTTCGTGGAATATTTTCATTATTTAAAATGGGATTTGTGGAGGATGTTGTTTTGGTGATGCTCTTAAGAGAAACTACTGATACGTTTAAAAATTTTCCTTATTCTGAAATGGATTTTTCGGAACTATTTTCATTCTCAGGAGAGATTTTTTAAAGGGGCAATTAACGGTATTTGAAAATAAACATACATGTTATGTGGGATTTTCAGAGACTATTGTCTTTGCTTTGGTGGAAATTTTTAACGGGGCCGTTAAAATTATTTATAAACCACTGTCCTCACTCTAATAGGAACTTTTAAGGACCATTTTTCTCACTCCAACGGATTTTTGGGGAATTGTTTTCATGCTAATAAGGGGTTTTCGGCACCAATATCGTGATGTTAATTTAGACTTTTGGGGACTGTTGTCTCTGTTTTTTTTTTGGTAATTGTTGTCTTTATTCTAATGACGATTTCTATGCTGTGTTGATGCTGTTTTGGAATTGGTGTCATCATTCAAATGGCATTTCCCGGAATCAGTTAAATATTTCAAAAGTTAAATAGATTTATTCAGATTTGACTTACTCTTATTCAGATATGTCTGTTTTTATTTAATGTATAACACTGTAAAAAAATTCCGAAACGTTACTTGTTATTTCCGTGGAACGTTTCTCGATTTCACACGTTTTCACCTATTTCCCCGTAAAAACAAGTATCTTCACAAAAAAGTTTCCTGAATCGCTACAATTGCACGCGTGTAGACTTTTCACTGTTGTGGAAAATATTTTTAGCAACCAGTTTAAAGATTGAATGAGCGTGTTTATTAAGTGTATCGGCCTAAGGTTGCTTACAACCTGTCCAGATTGACTAAGCTCCCAAAGAGAGCGAAAAAAGTCAATGGATAGCTACAGCTTTGCAAGGCAGGAATTGCAGGCAAGAGATATGCTTGGTTCCTTCTTGCATGGCCGTGGTCGCTCTGATTTCTATGGAGCATTCTTGGTAAATCAAGAAGGTTCTAAGCAATTACACTAAATCTACTTAATTTTTCTAGAAGATTCTAGAGACGTGACTGGCTTTAACAGTGGAGATTTCACACGTCTTCAGAAAGTTTCAAGGTTAATTTCAGAGAGGTTACTGAGTTTTAGCGGAGAACGTTCCTGATTTTTCCAAGATATGTTACTGGAAGAAATTGGGCACTTCAGCTGCCTATTATTTTCCAGTAACGTTTCTGAATCGTTTTTACAGTGAAAACTTACAAGAAAAGTAACAAAATACTTTTATGCCTTTCGAAACTCAAAAGTGCACTATAGTTTTCTTGAATTTTATAATCGATTGCTATCAAAAAATTGATTTCCGCCTTTAATATCGAATCGGATGGGTTTGAAAATCTACTCTCTCCGTTAATCGGCGGCCCGCATCTACCATCTGGGCGGCCTTCGGGCTGACTCGAGTTCGTTCACCCTTTTTTCACCCTTTTCACCCTTGGATGGGATGAGAGGAAAAAAAATCGAAGGTCACCCCTCTCTGCATTCGATTTTTGTCTGGTAGAGTCCGGCCCCTATCAGAGAGCAATGAAATGATTCCTGACGTCATCGTGCTCGGCCTCACCTACTGACATAGATATGAATACGGGCCTGACACTCTTCAGTCACTGTTATCCGGGTATGCACGGCCCGAGCCTGATTCTGAATGATTACAGATATGTTAGTTACAATCATTGTTGATACGATTCTGAGCAGAAGACAGATTACGAATAAGGTAAATCTAAGATTGGCCGTTATAACTAATTTAGTGAATTATAATGGGGTTGTTACCTTCAGTCAAAAGTACTACTTTTAGTAAATGAAACTGATAGAATAAGCAAAAAAGAAAAATAATTTGAATTTTGTCATCTTGAATTCAAATTATGTTTTTCGCAATCACGAGTGTGTGTGTATATGTAAGCGTGTGTGTTTGTGTGTGGGGGGTATGTGTGTGTGTAGGCATGTGTGTTTGTGTCTGTGTGCAGGCATGAGTGGGTAGTTTTGTGTATGTGTGTGTGGGGGTATGTGTATGTGTGTGTAGGCATATGTGTTTGTGTCTGTGTGCAGACATGATTGTGTGGGTAGTTGTGTGTATGTGAGTGTGTGTGTTTGTGTGTGTATGTGAGTGTGTGTGTTTGTGTGTGTATGTGTGTAGGTGTATGTATGTGTATGTAGGTGTATATATGTATGTGTGTGTAGGTGAGTGTATGTATGCGTGTAAGTGTAGGATATTGACGAAACCTGGAGACGGTTTTCGCTAGAGGTGCAGCATCGTGAGGACCCGGTCGACGGTAATGCTGCGGAGGGTGGCGGTGGGAAAAATGATAGGAACGTCAAAAACAGTCAAATGAAAGCAATAAGCAATCGTGATTGCTCAAAAACATGGAGCGAGAAAAAATTTCAATTTTCTCAACGCTTAATTTTTAATTATGATTTTTTTTTTTAATATGCGGTTTTGAAACTCAGTCGTGGTTTATATGATGTTACAAATGATGTACTATTTCGGCGCATCTGTCTACCGTGTTTCCACGTTATGTTAATCAAGAAGCGAATAAAATATTGCGCACTACGCTCGCTATCAACCATATCATTGCCAACACATGTAAGTAAAGAAGCAAATTAAATATTGTGCTCTATGAATGGCATTTCATCATTTGTGATGTCATCGGCAGAAGCGTAAACAATGAAAGCGCACTGATTAAAGTTTTTTTTTTTAAATATTAAACTTTAGTCAAATTATTTTAAAAATGGTCATATCCTATGTTTTTAAGCATGCTCTTTCAGAAAAATACTTTGTCTGAAAAAGCATGCTTGTCTCTTTCAAGCATGTTAGCCAAAACTATGACATTTAAGAAGTCTTGAATGATATACTTTGGAAATTTCGGAAACGACCCCATTGCCTTTATAAAGGTTAAAAGATAATACATAGCCAATCCAAAAGAGATACCATTTAGATTCACGAAGCGACCAATCAGAAGAGACTACGCATATCTCCTTTGTAGCTGTTGTCAAAAACATAAATGGAATTTTAAAGGTAATTGTCAATAAAATACATAAATAATTTCAAGGCTTAACTTAAGCAAGCAAACAATTGCGGATTTTCCGCTTTTGAAACTTTTCAAATAACAGGTTTCTGAGGCTTTCAGAGTATGTGTGAAATTTCGTACTAAAATCTCCATAAATTATAATTTTTCGTTTTTTCCCCAAATATTAGTACCATTATTATTGGTAGAACTATGCATACTGGATATTTTTCAGAAATTTTAGACATTTTACAATGTAAAAAAAAGACAAAAAAACTATCGCCTTGCTCTTAGCGTTAAAATTACTAACTTATGAAAATAATTTTCGTTTAAAAATCCACTTAGTAAAACTCTTTAAAGTACAATACTTCTTCCTTCTCCCACCTTAAAGTTCTAATCTCACCACAAAATTATCCTACAGAGCAACTACAAGCTAAAATTGGAATGGCATTGGTTGTAATTTAAAAACTTGAATTAGAAGCTATAACTAAGAAAATTAGTTATAATTGAGTAAAATAAGCTGTTTAAAGAAAATAGGCTACAATTAAGCGGCAAAGTAACAACTGAGAAGTTCGCAAAAAGAACATGCCATCTTTGGAATACTGCCTTAAAGTTCATAAGCATGCGTAAAAGTATGTATTCCAATCAAGATGCAGATGCATCATACCCTGTAACGTTGTTTTCTCTGAAAACCGACCATCCATGTTACAAAAACTGTTTTACAAGACCGACCCACGTGACTAGTTATTAGTTTAATATAGTATTGTTAGGTAACTTGTTTAGTTGCATAGAATATTACAGGGTAAGACTGGAGCCTTCGACAACACCAAATCAGCCTTTAAGAGTAGTTTTCAAACTCCTTCATAATGATTGGACGATACAATGAGCTATGCAATGCACACAATGTTGCCAAATTTTTTTCAAAAATAAAAAGTAAAATTACGATAGCAGAATGGGGGTTTTCCTTCAGTCAAAAGTAGTACTTTTAGTCACTGATATTGACAGAATAAGCAAAAAAAAAAAAAAAAAAACATTTTATTTTCCCAACAGTTATTTTTAATTAAATTTTTTTAAATGTCCGATTTTTCAAACAAGTCGAAGTCTAGATGACATCACAATTTATGGCGCATCTTTGTTCCACGTTTGCACGTTATGATAATCAAGAAGCGAATTAAACATTGCGCTCTACGCTTGCCATATCGTTTCCAATACACGTGAGTAAAGATGCGAATTAAATATTTTACTCTGAGAAAATGGCAACAGAGAATGACATTTCATCATTTGTGATGTCATCGGCAAATATAAGCAATGAAAGATCACCGATTTAAGTAATATTTAAAAATATTAAACTTAAACAAATTATTTAAAAAATGGTTAGATCCTATGTTTCTAAGCATGTTCTTTCAAAAAAAAAACTTTTAAAATATTGGAAACGATCTCATTATAACATTAAGACTTCTACAGTTTCTGTTGAAGTCTAATATTAAAATATATATATATATATATATATATATATATATATATATATATTAAATGGTGGAAAATTAACCCACAAGGTTCAAAGTTACCCTAAATGACCGTAATTGGATTCATTAATTTTGCATCTTTCTTTCAAATGCTCAACTATAAACTATGTTCATGATGTACCACTTTCAACCCGATACAATTTTTTGCACCCTTTCCCATGTGCGTGTGACCCAAAGTTCGTTCACCCTTTTTTTAACACTCAACGGTCATAAAAATGGGAGGAGGGGGGATCAAGGTCAGGAGCAGCCTACGCGTAGTGACGTCAGCAAGCATGTAACTGCGGTCGAGTGAATGAGGGCGAGGCCCCTAAAAGAGGGTTTGTTGCTACATCCACTACAACAGCAGATGCACATGTAAGTGCTGTTGGGCCTAATTAGTGACTGCACTTCTTCTTGTTTTGAGACAACAAAATTAGTGGATGATAAATTAGTTTGTTTCTGGGCGATTGTTTCTGTAACATTACAGCAGATAATAGTTGTACTAGCTGCGTGCCCGGCGTTGCACGGGCTACCTAAAAAATGTAAGAGCAGTCCAGTTGATGCTTTTGTAGTACACTGACACTAGTTTCTAACGCGTTAAGGAATAAATAAATGCGCGTAAAGCAAGGTTTGCAAAACACCAGTAAAACATAATTTTGCCAAAACCCCTCATCAACGTTAATAATCGTTATCAATGATACAAGTTATGAGTACATTTTCAGTCAGCACAAAAGGGGAAAATATATGCATTATCAACTATAATCTTTACTCACGTTAAACTGAATTACATCTGATAGACTATATCGGAAATATTTATGCCCAATAACAATCCGCTTTTTACATAAAATAGTCTACTACCCGGCGTTGCCCGGGTGTTTATTAATGCAACATACCACTCAGATAAATATTTGGATGGATTCTATCCACATGGTCGTACAAGAATTACATCAATCCGTTTTCCAGGTACAAACCCTCAAAGAACTCAAATAACTTGTAAATCACTCATTTACTTTACGACGTGCACGGTCCTCCTCGAAAATGAAAGTTATGTCATGTGACGCGTATTTAACAATCAGGCTTGAACAAAAAAAAAACAGCAAAATTTTGCTGCAGATTACGGCAAAATAATCGAAAAGTAAACAACTTAAACACCCTGATTACAGGAAAAGCCTCAAAACAAAAACAAGAATTTTACCTGTTCATATTCGAGAAAAAGAAATGGCAACAGATCTTTCATCTCAATGATTTTCTTCACGCTGTAAATTTTAATAAAAGCGTTCATCCGGAAAGTTGAGTTGAAGCACTGAATAATAATTTGAATGGAGGAAAGCCTTCGAAAAATATGGATTTGATTTTGAAATCTAAGAGTCATAATTAAAAGTTTTTAATTGATATCTCCGCTAATTATTATCGGAGGATTATGTTAAATAGCCAAACATGAAGACGGGAGGATTACGAATCCATCGATACCTGGTTCGATGGTCAGTTCACTGTCGTTCGGGAGAAGAAGCTTGGACATAGATAGATAGATAGATAGATAGATAGATACTCAGATTTTATATGTATAAGATTAAAAATATCTGCACACGGTTATTTGCGTTAATAGTTTTTAAAAGCAATAAATAAACATGCTGGCAAAATAGTTTATAGAAAACTTATTTTCATTTATGTGTTGATTTTTCCGAAATAGCAAGAAAGAAATCAGAAAATATTTAAATGCTTTTATAATAGTTGAAAAGTCTAACCAGTAGGGGAATGTGGGGCAAATTAATAAAATTGGGTTGTTTCCTTCAATCAAAAGAACTACTTTTAGTCATTGAAATGGATAGAATGTGCAAAAAAAAAAAAAAAAAAAAAAAAAAACTACATAGACCCAGAAAATACTTTCATTTTCCCAACATTTTTTTTTTTAAATTAATTTTTTTAAAATGTCCGGATTTTTCGAACAAGGCGTTTTCTTTATGACGTCACAAATGATGCAATTTGGCGCATCTTTCTGCTACGTTTCCACGTTATGCTAATCAAGTAGCGAATTAAAATTGCGCTCTACGCTTTCTATCAACTATATCGTTGCCAATACACGTGAGTAAAGATGCGAATTTTATATTTCGTTCTGTGAATGGCAACATTGAATGGCATTTCATCATTTGTGATGTCACACGGCAGAAGTGCAAACTATGAAAGCGCACCGATTTAAGTAATTTTTTTAAAATATTAAACTTAAATAAATTATTTAAAAAATTGTCAGATCCTATGTTTTTAAGCATGCTCTTTCAGAAAAAAATACTTTTAAAATTTTGGAAACGACCCCACATTCAGTCAAATTACATTTCTTCAAAATGAACAAATGAGGCAGCGAGAAAAAAAGGGATGCAAGTGACAAAATTAAAAATTGGGAGATAACCAGTACAAATGGTAGGTGGACCTCTCCTCCGTCTTGGGGCAAGGGATAGTACTAGTAGCCCTAGTAGATACTGCTGTAAACATGATTTAGAAGAAAAAAAATTAATGAAAGCTTACCTAAGATCTGAACTCTAAACGCGATTTACTCGAAACTTTAAATAGTAAACTTACATCCTTATGCTTCACACTGCGTCACGTTTTATAATGAAACTTACATTTAAGCATTAATTTTCGTTTTTAGTACAAAAATTGGTACCTCTAAATATAATTGGAAATTCATTACTTGTCCCATGGCATGGAGGTAAATTGATAGTTAGAGTATTTTCTATTTGTTTGTTTTTTTTTTTTTTAATTTTTTTTTTTTTGAAATATTGAAAAAACGAGTCAATAAACGGCTAAATCAATTAATAAATGAAATCGTTAACGTATAAATAACAAATACGTGACTATAAGAATGATTAAATAAAAGTAAATGAACTAGCGAATGATGAATAAGTAAGTGATTGAATAAATAAATGAATGTTTAAGAATGATTTAATAAATGAGTAAATCAATTAATAAATGAATGAAAAAATAAATAAATATAACAAATTATTTCACTTTGCCTCCCCCTCCCATTACCAAGGCACTTTACAAATAGCTATTACTTTACAATAAAAATAAAAAATGCCTAATATTAAATAAATAAGTACGTTACATACACCGCCAGCTCAGTCATTTCCAGCCGAGGACTGCAGTTTCATGCTTTTTAGCACTCATCAGCCCGGCACAGGAAAGTGACTGAGCTGGAGATGGAAAACCTCTTAAGGAAGCCAAGAGTGCCAAACAAATTGGTAGCTAATATAGAATTAGCACAGACCAGCTAGCTAGCTACCAATTTGTTTAGCTACCAATTTTTATACCTATTAGCCTTATGGAGACAGGTTTCACTGTATTGTTAAGAAAAACAATCAGATAAGTAAAAAAACCCCATAATTTTCTAAAACTTCATTTTCAGCACTTTAAGGCTTGCTGCAAAAAGGAGGTATTGAAGCCAGGGCTGCGGATTTGGAGTCGGGAGTCGAAAGTTTGAAATTTTAAGAGTCGGAATCCGTCATTTTCCCTCCAAAGTTCAGTTTTTGTTTGTTTGTTTGTTTGTTTGTTTTTTCAAACGGAAAATAAATCTTTTTTCAAAAATGAAGTGAGCAATGCGCGAAGTTTCTTTTATCTTCCATTTAAATGTCGAAAAATGAAATGAGCTGGAAAACTGACTTATTTACGAAAATCCTGATCATCTAAGTATTTTAAAAATATTTTTTGAATAGTTTTAGTGTCTAACATGTCTGTAGGCAAATTTGAAATTTAAAGCAAAATAAAACAGCTTAAAACGGCACAAATTTTTCTGTTTTCCTGCAAAATTTTTGCCTTTTTAGGCTGTTTTATTTTCTTTTACTTTTCAAGCACAAAGGTACACAGGTACTTATTCAATTTAAATTTGAAACCCGCTGATACAACAAACTGCTAATGATATTTTTTCTTTACCGAAGACTTCAGGGATTCTAACTTGTGCTCTATAAGGTAGAAACTGCTACAAGTAAAAAACAGGTAATTCAATAAATACATAAATTAAATAATAGACTTAACCGTACCTTTATTATTGGACTATTATATTGAAAATTAACGGACTAAATGAATGATTATAGTTGTGGAAATTTATAACATTGTGTTCAAAACGTGAAAGAAAAATGGTGAAAGCCATTTAGGATACAAATTTGAACCTCAGGACCAGAGTAACGTAAGTATAAAAATTGCAGCTTTCAGGTTATTACTGCATTGGAAGCAAAATTTTGTTCCGATTTGAGGCATAGCAACGTAATTCTGTAGAAAAAATCCGTTCTACTACGTTTCCACGTTATGATAATGAAGCAGCGAATTAAAATTGCACTCTACGCTTGCTATCAACCATATCGTTGCCAATACATGTGAGCAAAGATGCGCATTAAATATTTAGCTCTGTGAATAGCAACACTGAATGGCATTTCATCATTTGTGATGTCATCGTCATGAAATGTAAACAATGAAAGCTCACCTATTTGAGTAATGTTTTAAAAATATTAAATTTGAACAAATTATTTAAAAAATGGTCAGATCCTATGTTTTTAAGCATGCTTTTTCAGAAAAAAAATACTTTTGAAATTTTGGAAACGACCCCATTATTTACCGGTGGTATAAGAGCGCCAAGTCCAAACTTTGTATGCACCAGAAAAACATTTTACGCTGTCCTGCAAAGTAGTGATAATGTGATTTCCTCAGATGATCACTACTTTGGCTTAGAGGTACAGAAATGATTTATTCAGATTTTGATTTTGTTTACTGTTTTTTTGACAGGGATTAAAAACTAAGATAAATTTTTGCTCTTAGAATACGTAAATTACTTTCAATAAATTTCAATTTTTCTTGTGAAAGCAATGCATACATATTTTTGCTAGTTTTCTTTCAACAGTTTTGTTATTACTATTATTGTTATTATTATTATTATTCAAAAAGAGTTTTTTTTAAATACTATAAAGATCCTTATTTCTTTTTAGTTCCTAAAAGAGTAACTAACCCCTTACTTTAGCAACGTAAACTTCGTGCATAAAAGTCACAAATGTTTTTGTACCAAACATGAATCATTCTCTGGAAATTGTACAAATCATGTATTATTTTATTAATTTTAAAAATTACTAATAATTAACCATATTTTCTTGATCTTCTATTATATTTTGTACAATCAGGTATTAATTATTTGTACATAAGTAGTTTATGTAATGTTTAAAACTATTTTGAAAACTCTGATACACATGGGTTGAAACAGAGTGGACTGATATTTTAGTGGACAGTTTAAAAAAAATAATTAGAATGAAAACTTACGCGTACACCCTTGTGCGAATCAATGGCATCAAGTTGAGAATTTTTAATTTTCGAATCTTTTAGGTTCTTCAATCTTTGTTTACAACAGCCGTTTAGTCTACCAGTTGATTAGGCGCTATAACCTCACGTTGTTTTTGTCATAAATATTGTGTTTTGTTTCAGTGTTATAAATTTCAAGGTATTTTTGCTGTTTTTTCTCAATACAGTCACTTTTTATCTTTTTGTTAGCCATGGATATTTTTCCACGGAAGAGGCTGGCCATTGTAACATTGAGAGAAAATCTGATTGCATAGCAAAAGAAAAAATGATTTGTTTTTTGCTTTGCTAAAAAACATGGTTGAGAGATCAAGAATTCAATGAAAACTGAAAAACTAGTTGATTCTATGCCCAGAAGAGTGGAAATGGTGCTGGACAAAAAAAAAAGGGGGGGGGGGGGGTTGGAGGGGGCATACTAAGTGGTGATTTTGATTTTATAATTAAATGATGCAAATAAATGTGATTTTATAAAAAGTGGCTCGATTCCATTAATTCGCACAAGGGTGTACGGAGCAAACCTAAAATATAACGGTGATTCTGAGCCGTGCTCTGTTTGCAATGCCAAGATTTCTTCGGTTTTTTTTTTTTTTTTTTTTTTTTTTTTTTTTTTAAGGCGTCTAAGGACCTTTAACCTTCAAAATTTTCAATTTTCTGAAAAAAATGTATGTTATGCATAATTTAATTCTGAACAATTTGATACCTTATTTATTACCATACGCCAAAAACTTTTCAAGTTATATCTTAAAAATTCGCAAACCTTCCATTTAGAGATTTTCCCCAGGTGTCGGTTTCTTCGGTTTTCTCGTTTTGCGCGCATGATACTTCAGAAAGTTTCT
Source organism: Uloborus diversus (assembly GCF_026930045.1). Classification (NCBI taxonomy): domain Eukaryota; kingdom Metazoa; phylum Arthropoda; class Arachnida; order Araneae; family Uloboridae; genus Uloborus; species Uloborus diversus. Next base: position 169,117,561 of record NC_072737.1, on the reverse strand, counting down.
TTTATATTTCCGTAAAACTTTTCGTACATGTTTGTCTGGTATATATTTATGATCTGAACCAAATTTTAACTAAAAATAGAAGTTAATATTTAAAAAAAAAATATTTTTTTTGCCCAAAATTTTGGAAATTTTTGAAATTGACCTATAAAATTTCAAAAAAAAATAAGTAAATAATTTAAAAAAAATAAACAAATCTAGGTTCAGGTTATAAATATAAACCAGATAAACATACATTAAAGGTTTAAAAGAAATATATTAGAAACTTTCTGAGATATGCGCGCAAAACGAAAAAAACGAAGAAACCGGCACCTGAGAAAAAGACACTTTAAGAGCTGCTGTTAACATAAATCTCTACGGGGAGAGGTTACGCATTTTTACGATAACTTGAAAAGTTTTTTGTGTATGGTAATAAATAAGGTATCTAATTGTTCATAATTAAAATATGCATAGCATATATTTTTTCCGGAAAGTCGAAAATTTTGAAGGTTAAATGTCCTTAGACCCCTTGATCATTAATACGAATGAAATATAATGAACATTTGATAACTGAAATTAACTATCAGAAGAAAAAAGAGACTCAGTTTGTATTATTTTGACAAGAGTGATCCACATCCAAAAGATATATCCTAAAAATAAATAAATAAAATAGTGCCAGTAGGCGGCGCAAGATGCAAATCGCGAAAGGCCTTTCTTAAGAAAAGAACAGAATTTAAAGTCGAATTCGAGCACCGGTTGCTAAGCAACGGAATCACCTCTGTTTAGAAATTGCATATGTTTAAGTTCTTTCGGGTCATCTGCATCTCCTTATGCTGAAATCCGGCCTCTTTTTGAAGGCTGGCTCAATATAGATGCATCATCTTGCAATCAATGGCTTCTGCTTTTTGGGAGCTGTCTCGGATGGGGTTGGGCAATACTTGGTGCAATTAAGTGATGTCTCTTAGATAGAGTATAATGCAAGTTCTTGGAGTAAATATCTTATTACTATGAGTTTAACCTTATATGTAACATTAGTTTGAAACCTATTCAACCAAACATTGCTACGCATTAAAATCTATGCAATTAGAGCAGGGGTGATTGTGTTCCGGTATTTACCGAATTTCCGGTATTTTCGGACGTATTTCCGGTATTTTTATGTCCGAAAATACCGGAATTATGTTTTTTTTTTTTTTAAATTATGCTTTTATTTCCCTACCTCCGCAATTTTTTTAAATTATATAATACTCATCAAATATACCTGCAAGAGCCTTAAGATGGACAAATAAATGTCAAGATAATTTGTATAACACCAGCTCAAAAGTAACTTTGTAACCCATTAAAAATTTAATCACATGTACACACAATATTTTGACTCAGAACTATTTAATGCTATGGCAAAGGTGCACTTAAGTAATAAGGGTCAAAGATTAGCCCCCCCCCCCCCGGGATCGCTTTGAAACTTTCAGGTATTTTTTGATGAACTCACAATCACCCCTGAATTAGAGAGAAGAAGAAGAAAAAAACGCAAAAAGGATATGCACTATAAAATAAAGTTAAAAAATGCATGAAGATCCAATTCCGCAATATTACTCCCCAAAAATATCAATAGAGCTTTAAAAACTTTAACTGGGCTTTGCGGTAGATTGTATACACATTTATTGACGAAAATAAAAGGAATAGGTTTACGTTTTAAATTGTTTTGTGTAACAATTCCTGCATATGTTCTTATCTTCTTTTTCTTTTGGTACTGAAAAATAAAGTTTTTTTTTACAGAAAACGAGAGTAAGTTTTAAGTTTTGTGGAATTATTTGTAGTTGTAGTGTTAGTGTTATTAATATTTTATAACTGATTGAGTTTTAATTTCTTCACTTTTTAAATGAAGTTTTTCAAGAAAACGGAATTTTAACCCGTTAGTTGGGAGTCAAAGTAATTATGATGAAAGACATTAATCATTTTTTAAATTTGAAAAAATTAAGAGAAAGCAATTTTTAGAAAGAAAAAAAAAGAGAAATCAGAAAGAAACCGAAAAGGATTGGAAATTAAAGAAACGGAGAAAGATAATACAACATCAATATTTGTGTAACGGTTTTTTTTTTAGACAAAACATAAAATAATTCAAAATGTATTTTTGGATCCTAATTATGATTTGAAAGTATTGTAATATAGCAATGAAATAAACTGATAAGCAACTCATCAGCATAAAAAGACAGATCCACTGAAAATGTTCAGACACAAATCAGGACACCAGGATCACAAATCCACTACCTAATACTGGCCTCCCCGTAACAAAAATGCAACGCGTAGCCTTGAAAACCATTACTCAAACTATTGCCCCGGTAAGGACTCTTTTACAAAACGTAAGGTCACCTATGGGCCGGTCGTTGACCGAGAGGTGCCCCTTTTGGCCCCTGCGCCACCCTTTTGACACGTGTTCTACCCCCTTCTTTCCCTAGAACCCACGGCCCAGTACATATTGCGATAGGCAAATCAGAACATTTACTGTTCAGCTCTCAACCTCCATGAAAGGAATAAAGCCGCTATTAAGGTATGTGGTTTTGCTTATTATGGTGTATTAACTTCAATTTCAACAAAACAAAAGAAATTTAAACTAATTTTGGGGTTTATGAAAATTAAAATTTACCTTCCTTCGAAACTTTACAAGCCTAATTTTTCATTTTGTTCAATTACTATCTACAATTCATATTTCTGCTGATGTTATTTAATATATATATTGCTACGAATCATTTGTTTTTCGCTAAATTTTAAAGAGTTAAAAAAACTCCAAATTCCTCCTACGAACTACAAAAATAATCATTTCAATAAATATAAACATAATTCATTTTTAAAAACAGTTTACAAGTACTTTTATTTCTTTACTTTCAAAGCGACTTTTGTTTCGATAATATAGTATAGTAAAATAACAATTTCGTTATTGCAACTAATAAGAGTTCTGTTAAACTATTCACTGGTTAAGCGCAATTAAGAGAATTGAAAAATGCAGTGTTTGCTAATGCAGCTAATGTTCGACATTATACGAGCCTATTTGTATTTGTATCTATTTATTTTCAAGAGTCAAAATATGGACATTTTTGTATTACATTGAGTTTATTTCGTCCGTTCTATGATTTATACGACAATTTTAAAAATTGCTTTAACTGTTTTTCATTCTGTCCTCATGTCACCTAATCCTTAACATTGGCAATTTGATACATTGGCAAACAATAGCAAATGCAAATTTTTAACTTAAATCAAATTTTAATTACAGTCATGAAGGGTAATTTTGAGTCACGATTTCTCAATTTTAAGCTTCGTCACACATATTTCATTAGTTCGATTATATCCTCGTATATATAATAGAGAATGATCGAGTAACGCTTCTGACGTCACGACATTCGCACCACGACATGAACATTTGATATGATTTTTTTTCATAACGTTTGACATGCACGGAAATGCTTTATTTTGACAAGGCTGAACTGGACCCGGTAAATTCACTGTTTTACTGGTTAGAAAAAGAATAAAAAAAGTTGTTGAAAATTAACGCTATTTACTGGAGTTTAGGGTTGATTCACTGGAGTTAGGGTTAAGATTTCAACTATCAAAATATCCCGAAACAGGCAATTAATTGCTTCGTTCAAATATAGAAGCAATTTTCACCCGTCATACTATGACGGGCGATTTTCTAGTTTGTTAATATAAAGCTGAGGAAGCACTCCTAAAGTATTGTATAATTATCCAAAATTAAGAATGGTTAAATCCATTTAAAAAAATTAGTAACTTGGTTCAAGCATTTTCTGAATTTTTGGGTCCCAATCAATGTCAGAAATCTGATGCAAAATAAAATATTCTTTTGAAAGTAATGCAACTTTACAGTAGAAAAAGGAATTTTCTATCAGTTCAAAAAATTTTCCTCTGTACTTATAACATCTAAAGATTTCTATCATTTAACACATTTCATAGAATAATACAATGTAATTAGAACACTTTCAACAACTTCAGAAATAGCCTCCAAACAGTAACTTTAGAACTATTGAATGGTGTAAAAAACTGTGTACAATATCACCAACTTTATTATCTAAAATAAATAGTGAAAATCTATTTCATAACCTAGTCAGAAGGAAACAGCATTCTGAATTTTAGGTTTTTTTTTAAAGTCAAATATAGCAAAAAAAAAAAAAAAAAAAAAAATGAAGGCTCGCAAAGTTAACCGACAATGCTCAAAGTTAACCTAAATGACTGTATTTTACAATCTATATGTTAAAATAGATGTTTGTGAGTGCAAATATTCTTTTTTGTGCATATATTTTTTTCAAATTTGTACATTCTTTGTACAAATGCAACGAATTTAAAAATAGTGTCCATAAAGCAGAAAGCTCTTTACTTGTCCGTGATTTCTTTAATTATTATTACGCAGGTTTACAATATTTAAATGTATCATTATTCATTTGCAATGACGATAATAATGCATACAACTCAGAAAAACCAGAAATTTTTACTTTATGTTCTCAATAAACGGTTAAATCGAAAGCTGTCTCCTTGTCCACACCATTATTAATCAAATGGAAAATTGGACCTAAGGTTTGTCCAGACACTTTTTCAGCTTAGGAATTTTTCTTGGGGAAAAAAACTATTCGTTGCATTTTTGCATTTTGTTTTCCTATATTTTCTTATTTGTCGTTCAAAAATGTACAAAAAATATATGGCAGAATATTCTGCATGCAAACATTTACTTTTAGCATATAAAAGCCTATTTAACAATGATAGTTTCGATCAAGGTTAAAAATTTGCATTTGCTATTTTTGGGGGAAAAAATTGGAAAATATTGAACATTTTTTCCAAATTTTTTTGCATTTTCCAAAGCAGTTTCTTTCATCAATTGTTTTCTTGCCAAAAGTCATTCCAAAAAATATTTTCAAGAAAAACGTTTTTAGAAATAAGTTCCTCATTTTCTTGTATTGGGATATCTTGCATTCGATATTTACCGAATATATAGCGTTCTTTATTTTATACTATTGTATGGTCATTTTAGGTAATACTTCTCCTATTAAAAACTTTAGTTTATAATTCAACTTTTATTTTGTGTACAATACAGGGTGAGTTTTTTTATTTAGCCTCCGCTCCATACCTATGTGTTGTGTTGATAAGCATTGAGAGAAAAATTAAGTTATTGAATTACAGTATTCGTCTCAGTTAAATCATTTAATCGTAAACTTCAAAAAGTGATGCTTAAAACAGCAAGCTGATTTTTAGCAGAAAATGCATTTTTTCTAAAATTATGAAGTAACTTAAATTTAAATTTTGGAACTGACAAATTTTGTTTCAAAGCATTTTCAATCATAAAATATTCTTATATTACAGACGTTCAGCTTTGCAAAAAGTCATTTATTTTGTCTCACACAGTAATCTTACATATTTGAAACTTAACAGCTTTTCAAATTTGAAATCAGATCTCTGTCAGCCCCTACTGGGGTTTTGAGATCATTCATAATAGCTTTTAAAAACGAAAAATGATGTGAAAACTGTATGCAACATGTTTGTTAAATAATGTAATGAACTGCCTTTAGGGGGGGGGGAGTACATTTAGTGACTGGTATACAGTATTAATTGGGGAAATGCTTTATAGAGTTTTTTTTAAAGCTATTTATTAATATGAATCTATAATTTCGTTATCTAAGAAAAATTATTTAAAAAAAATGCATTCAAAAGTCAATCAACACATCTCCAATTATTTGTAAATCGTCTAAACCAGAAAAAAAAGGGATTTTTTGTTGGGGGGGGGGGGGGTCGGAAAATAGGAAGCTTGCACAAGATTACAGAATTAAGCTTGTACACTATCACCGCATGCGAGTTTTTTTTTTTTTTAAACTGCTTTAGTAGTGTCTTTTTAAATTTTAAATAAAAAACTAGATTCTTCAAAATTTTTTAAACTATTATAAAACCTTAATAAAAAGCTTCCAATGCACGTTATCACGTCAGTACGCTTTGCAATTATTTTTACTGTATTGTACTTATGTCACTGATTTAGATCATCAAATAAAATTGAAATTTGAGTCTTAATTCTCAGACTTTTTTGCTGTACTTGACATTTTTGCAATATAGAATTTTTTATGAATATGAATAGAAACCAGACGTTTCATGTGATAAAATATATAAATTCAACAAGATACTTTTGTTGAACTGCTAAAAATTTAAGATTATGAGTGTATTGATGAAATATTAAGCTTATATTGCAATAATCAAAATTTAGTATTCGAATTTAACACGAGGTCTTGAAATTTTCCCGTGGTCGTGGCATAGCCTATTAAAGTTTTGTACCCCAAAACCCAATATAATCTAAAATTTTCTCACTTTGTTTACATAATAATTAGTAATATTTATCCACTATTTCGTGTTTCTCTGCAGTTTGTTTTTTAAATTTTTTTGTATATTTTAAAGAAATTTATTCACAATAAACAAAAAATACTTTTTGAGAGAAATGCCAGCACAATTTTTATAGTTCTAATTAAATTGAAAAAAAAAAGTGAAGTTTTATCTTTCAGAAATATTTCTAAAATCCTCCAAAAATGTTCTAAATATTGTAGAAAAAAGTTTTTAAAATGCTTAGAAACGCTTTTAAAAATTACAGAAAAAGTTTATTGCACAACTCTGAAAACGATTTCAGAAATTACATGCACCTAAACTGCCTCACATATTCTGGAACGCTTCTGATTTTTTTTTTTTTTTTTTGCAGTCTAAAAAAGACGTTGTTTCCCGCAACTACGAAATGTCTGTGCACAATTTTCTTTTCAAATATGTGCCATACTTATCTTTGCAGTTAATGAAGTCTACATTCGATACATTGGGTTGTTTTTTTTTAATTTAATGAACTTCCAATAGCGTGACCTTAATTTATCCCAAGTATTACTGTTCTATAAGGAATTTCCAAAGTTTTAAAACCTATGTCAGAAAAGTATTTACCATCTGATATTGATGATAATATTTCAATTAAAAAAAATCGTGAACGAATCATTTAGAATTCATTAAACGTAATAGTATTCAATTTCAATGAAGTCTACACTCGATATAAGAGTTTTCTATCTAACGTGGAAGACACTGAGTAAAGCATGAGTTTTGAAATGTAATATTCTCTCAATTGCGTAGCCTTAATTTTCCTAATAAATAGTTACCGTTCTATAAGGAATTTCCAAAGATTTAAAACTTTCGTCAGGAGACTAATTGTATTTGATGAGAATATTTAAATATTCAAATTTGAAAGTAGTGGACTCACCCTTTAGCTTTCGTCAAACGTGTTAAATTAAACGTGCAGAACTTCCATAAACTCTACACTCGATACAAAGGCTTTACATCCTATTTAAAGGTGTATGAGTAAAACATGGGTTTTGAACTTGAATATGCTTCCAATTGCCTAACCGTGATTATAGAAACAAAAGAACTGCTGTTCTATAAAGAGTTAACAATGTTTAAAAACTTTCACCAGGAAATATTTCACAAATGATATTGACGAAAATATTGTGATTAAAAAGAAATTTCGAGCGAATCATTTAAAATTCGGTAAGCGTCTTCAGTTAAACGCGTATACATTCAATGAAACCTACACTCGTTAGAAAGATTTTACATCAAACTTTAAGGGCAACGAAAAAAACATGAGTGTTGAATTTTAATATTCTTTTATTTGTGCAACCTTAAATGCCCTAATAAAAAAATTGCCATCCTAAAAATAATTTTAAATTATGAAAATCTAATTCTCTAATACTTCATAAAGTATAGTATCATTCCATTTCAAATCAGGCACGCAGGTATGAAAAGTGTCATATGCCCATCACCGATTTTTTTGAAAAAATTACAGAAGTTACAAATAAGGGACATATGAAATATCTCAAAAGGATTTTGCAAGGAAAAAAAAAATATCTTCAGTTACGGCCAATTAAAATTATGCACAAAATCCACCATTTTGGAAAAAAGACAGCAAACTACTCCATTTGAAACTATTTCAAAAGTATTTAACTTATTTGAATAATTATTTTTTCTAAAAATAAATAAGGACCCATATATTCTCTAGACATTGTTTTTGAAAATTTAGTTAGGTTTTTAGATAAAGAAAAAAAAATTTGTTTCGAAAAAACTGCATTTTTCCCGATTTTATGATTTTTTTCTCCATGAAAAAAAAGTTTTCTCGAATATTTCATAAAGTATATTGACGAGAGTATTGAAATCGTGCACAAAACTTAAAACAAAGCTAATCTTTTATAAAACTAATTGTCAATTGTTCTGTACCACTTTATGGGGGAGTTTCCAGAGCTCAAAACCTTTCATTAATTGGAGCTACTTCATAATTGTCGTTACTGGAAATGTCTCAGCTTAAAAATTTTTTGAAATAGTCACAAAACAATCATTGGACTTTTCTTTAGCTGAAAGTGCTGGGTACTGAGCTTTCAAGTCATTTCTTCTTTTGGGGGGAAGATACGTTGTGAGTATTTCTTTGGATAGTAAACATTTCATTGAACTTCAAATTTTTTTAATCTACAACTCGATTTCATTATCTATGTTGATCCAGCTCACGAATGTTACTTCTTTCTTTCATTATCACTTTAGAATGTCTTTTTGAATCAGTCACTTTAGAATGTTTTAGCAGATACGTTTTGAGCGTACATGTCAAGAAACGATCTTCAATTACTAAAAAATTCTTTTTAAGCTATGAAAAACTTGGTCTTAACCTGCAAATTCCTTTTGAGCTGGTGCTGTTTTTTTTTTTTTTTTTTTTTGCTAAAATTTGTTTTCAATTATGATAAACTTTGTCTTAACCAGTAATTTCCTTCTGAGCTGATGATTTTTTTTGCTTAAATATCCTTTTAAATTTTGATAAACCGTGTCTTAACCAACAATTTCCTTCTGAGTTGGTGCTGTTTTTTGCTAAAAAAATCTTTTAAATTATGAAAAACTTTATCTTAACCAGGAGATTCCTTCTGAGCTGGTTCTGTTTTTTTGCTACAAGATTCTCTTAAATTATAATTTGTCTTAACCAGCAAATTCCTTCTGAGTTGGTGCTGTTTTTTGTTAAAAGATTCTTTTAAATTATGATGAACTTTGTCTTAACCAGCAAACTCCTTCTGAGCTGATGATTTTTTTTTTTTTTTGGCTTAAAGATTTTTTTAAATTATGATAAACCGTGTCTTAACCAACAATTTCCTTCCGAGTTGGTGCTGTTTTTTGCTAAAAAAGACTTTTAAATTATGAAAAACTTTGTCTTAACCAGCAGATTCCTTCTGAGCTGGTTCTGTTTTTTTTTTTTTTTTTTCTCTAAAAGATTCTTTTAAATTATGATTTGTCTTAACCAGCAAATTTCTTCTGAGTTGGTGCTGTTTTTTGCTAAAATTTTTTTTAAAATTATAACTTTGCTAAAATTTTCTTTTAAATTATAACTTTTAATTAATAACTTTGTCTTAAACAGCAAATTCCTTCTGAGCTGATGATTTTTTTTATTTATTTTTTTGCTTAAAGATCCTTTTAAATTATGATAAACCGTGTCTTAACCAACAATTTCCTTCCGAGTCGGTGCTGTTTTTTTTTTCTAAAAAAATCTTTTAAATTATGAAAAACTTTGTCTTAACCAGCAGATTTCTTCTGAGCTGGTTCTGTTTTTTTGCTACTAGATTATTTTAAATTATGATTTGTCTTAACCAGCAAGTTCCTTCTGAGTTGGTGCTGTTTTTTGCTAAAAAAATCTTTCAAATTATGAAGAACTTTGTCTTAACCAGCAGATTCCTTCTGAGCTAGTTCTGTTTTTTTTTTCTACAAGATTCTTTCAAATTATGATTTGTCTTAACCAGTAAATTCCTTCTGAGTTGGTGCTGTTTTTTGCTAAAAGATTCTTTTAAATTATGATGAACATGTCTTAACCAGCAAATTCCTTTTGAGCTGGTGCTGTCTCTTGTCGTATGTTAAAACTATTTAGTGGCGGAATCACAAGTTTGGAGACCCGTCGCGTTGCATTTCTGAGAACCTTTTATCCACAGCATTTATCAAAGCATTTATCATGAGCATTTTCGAATCCCATTTAGGGCCGCTATGGTCGTCGGAGGTCCTTCCTAATTGCGACATTTGCTATATGGTAAATATTCCCTTTCAAATTTAATATATTAGTTTCTAAAATTAGTTGTGAACATGTTGAAGTTACTTGTAACTCAAGCGATGAATACATACTTATTTAACCTGGACAAGCCGTATGCAATCATAGACCGATACACTTAATAAACACTCTCATTCAATCTTTAAACTGGTTGCTAAAAATATTTTCCACAACTGTGAAAAGTCTGCACGCGTGCAATTGTAGCGATTCAGAAAACTTTTTTGTGAAGATACTTGTTTTTACGGGGAAATAGGTGAAAACGTGTGAAATCCCGAGACGTTCCACAGAAATAATCAGTAACGTTTCAAAATTTTTTTTACAGTGTATGTTAATAACATTTTACTGCCATTTCGTTACTTAAAACATTGTTCGCTGAATTTTTGGTGTATATCAACAAGTTAATAACAATATTTCAAGTACTTAAATCCAGTTATGTTGTAGAAACCGTATCAGAAGGTGTTCTATTCAATAATTTAAAAATAAGAGAGTTTAAACAAAATGGAATGAGATAGAAAAATAAGATTAAAATGTAAAAAGTAAATATTATTATTTTTTTTTCTTCTGAAAAGTCACTTCACTCCGTGATGCTAATGTCCATGATCGAACGCTTTTAAGATTTATTTTGATCGGCAATATTTTTGCGTTCATTAAAAAAACAAGCGTTGAAAAAAAGTGTAAAATATCGAATTTATTAAAACTCAGAGGGTGTGTGTAGTGTCCGAAGCAAACCAGACGATATTCGACCTATACCGTCATATACTTTCAAATACAGTACTGATTAAATCATTTGTATAAATACTTGAATATGTGTCAGTAAAATTTAAATACCATTAGAGCATCAACTAGCATTCATTCTATAGAAAAGAAAATGAAGTGACATTTCACTATACATCATAGCGAAAATACAAGCTCTTCGTAAAAAAAAAAACCCAATGAACTGAAAATTCATCCCCATAATAAAATAAAATCTCGAAATGATTTAGATGTATCTTCAAACGTCATTTCTAATTACGAACCAAAAAGACGCGTCGGGGTAACATCTCGCCAGTTGCTCAATTAAATCAGACTGCGTTAAGATACGCCAGGAAAGAAGCATTAACCGCACTTTTTACATCGATACTCAGTCTCCACGTCAAGTATGATGGATTTTATAATTACAGGCGGCCGCCAGAAACATAGTATTACGATATAACATAACTCTAATTATGGGTAGGGACACGTTGTGGTAAGTTGACCTTGCCTTACAACGATAAGGCTGGAACCGAATATCTTAGCTCATGCACCTTGTATCGCCCCGGGTCAAACTATCTTATTCATGGGAGACTGTTTTTCAGGTTTGGAGGGAATCGTTGGATTTATAGAGAGGCTGTCTAAATTATGGTGTAAGGATATAGGTACATATCAAGGACAAAAGGGTTGGATGTTTGAAAACTTTTGAAAACCTTACCTGATTGATGCCATAGAGCAGGTTTTTTTGAGCAATCACGATTGCTTATTGCTTTCATTTGACTGTTTTTTTGGCGTGCTATCATTTTATTTTCCCACCACTACCCTCCGCGCCTTCACCGTCTACCGGCTCCTCGCGATGCTGCTCCTATAGCGAAAGCCGTCTCCAGGTTGCATCCATGTCCTACACACACGCGCATACATACACAACTACACACACACACGCACACACACACACAAACACATACACCTACACACACATACACCTACACACACAAACACATACACACTCGCATACATACAGATACCTACACATACACACACACACACAAAAACATACACACAACTACCCACACATTCATGCCTGCACACAGACACAAAAACATATGCCTACACACACCATACACCGCTTCCACACGCACAAATACTCATACACACAACTACCAACACTCATGCCTGCACACAGACACAAACACACATGCCTACACTCACATACACATCCCCCTACCCACAAACACACATACCCCCCACCCACACACAAACACACACGCCTGGATACACACACTCGGGATTGCGAAAAACATAATTTGAATTCAAGATGTCAAAATTCAAATTAATTTTTTTTTGAATCTGGGGTGGGGTCTCCCCTCTAGGCGTAGAAGTGTTTCAAGGGGGGGGGGGGCTTGAATGTATTCCAAAAATACAGTAAAAGAGTAAAATTTACTATAATTTACTCAATTTTGTGGTCAGAAGTAAGTATTTTCGACATTATCGCCGGTTTCGAATTTTGCTGTTCAGTTTTTGTCCATACATCCCTGTAAATCTGATGTATTTGCAGTATTAGCAGGCGAGAAGTCAAAATAATTCCTCTATATTCCTCGGAAGTTATTGATGCGGCTGAGACTGTTTTGGATACTTTCAGATCAGTTTGATTCCACCGCAGTATCCTACTGGACAAGACAACAGCAAGTCGATATATTGAGCAACAGTGTAAAAAAATTCCGAAACGTTACTGGTTATTTCCGTGGAACGTCTCGGTATTTCACACGTTTTCACCTATTTCCCCGTAAAAACTAGTATATTCACAAAAAAGTTTCCTGAATCGCTACAATTGCACGCGTGCAGACTTTTCAATGTTGTGGAAAATATTTTTAGCAACCAGTTTAAAGATTGAATGAGCGTGTTTATTAAGTGTACCGGCCTATGATTGCTTACGGCTTGTCCAGGTGTCCAATGGATGGCTACAGCTTCGCAAGGCAAGAGATATGGCTGGTTCCTTCTTGCATAGCTTTGGCCGTGGGCGCTCTGATTTCTGTGGAGCCTTCTTAGTAAATCAGGAAGGTTCTAATCAATAACACAAAACCTACTTAATTTTTCTAGAGACATGATTGGCTTTAACAGGGGATATTTCGCATTTCTTCGTAAAGTTTTAAGGTTAATTTCAGAAAAGTTACTGACTTTTAGCGGAAAACGTTCCTGGTTTTTGCAAGATATGTTACTGGAAGAAATTGGGCACATCAGCTGCCTATTATTTTACAGGAACGTTTCTGAATCGTTTTTACAGTGATGCCATAGAGCAGGGTTTTTTTTATTCTGGGGTGGGGTCTCCCCTCGAGGCGTAGAAGTGTTTCAAGGGGGGGGGGGCTTGAATGTATTCCAAAAATATAGTAAAAGAGTAAAAGTTACTATAATTTCCCCAATTTTGTGGTCAGAAGCAAGTATTTTTGACGTTATCGTCGGTTTCGAATTTTGCTGCTCAGTTTTGGATACTTTTAGATCAGTTTGATTCCAACGCACTATCCTTCTGGACAAGACAACAACAAGTCAAAATATTGCGCAAGGATAAGCATTAAAAGTGACCTGAGGTGCGCGTTTTCACAAGTTACAATCAGGGGTGCAGAGTCGGAGGGAAACTGACAGACTCTGACTCCGACTTCAAGAACATTTGAATCCGACCCCTTTACCCCAAAATTAGTCCGACTCCGACTCCAACTGTGCAAGCACAGGCAGAGTTTCGGACTTTGAAGAAAAATGACCAACTCCGACTCAGACTCTTGAAATTTTAAACCTCCGACTCCCGACTCCAATTCTTTTTCCGCAATATCAGTCCGACTCCGACTCCGCAACCCAAGTTAGAATTTAATATACAGTGACTTGTCCTGAGGACGCAGTGGTATTTCTCTGTCTGATGTTGTGAAAGTGATAGGTATAACACAGCATCCTCCCCTAGATCCCAGATTACTTTAAATTTAGTTGTATTTAGGTCTTTGATTTCATGCTTTCTTATAAGAATATCTCTAAAATAAAGTTATTTGAAGTAATATTAAATTTGTTTGCAAAATTATCTGTATTTTTTTAAAACAAGTGTGATATCATTTATGGACAGACCCTTACTAAATTATTTGTTTTCTGCATTGAACTGCAGACATTTAAAAGCTGCTGTCACTCAGATTTTTTTTTAAGTAGAAAGAAAAAGCAAGCTTAATTGCTGCATTTCCTAGAATTTTAATGCCAAGCCTTTATGTCTCAGGTATTTTTACTTTTTATGCCTTGATGTAGTGCAAAACAAGTAAAATAAAATAAATTAACTAATGCTCTTGCAATTGGAGAAGACTTACGAATAATTGATTTCAGATAAAAGATTAATGCTTCTAAAAGAATTTATTATTGACTCGGAAAAATTAAAAGAGTATTATTTGGGATTCCGTTATTGATTTTCCAAATCATTTCTTTTTGGAATCATTATTTAGAATTTAGACGAATGCTTTTGTTTCTGGAATATTATGAAGTTTAAATCTGTAATTATCCGGAATAATTGGGCAGTTCAAATAGTGCGAGCTCAAGAAATCTTCATAATTGGCCTCAAAAGGAAAGATTGGTTTCTGTAATTTAATGCAGGAGGTTATTTTGTGGAATAGTCCTGCTGTTGGAAATGTTCTGTATGAAGGATATTGGTGAAGAAAGTATAAAATGTGTGTCAATGTACTTTGCCTTGTGAGTAGGGGGAAGTGGGTACATTGAGACAGGGGGAATAGTGAGACAACATTACTATATTTTCTGTTTGCATATTTGCAGCCTGGTAAAACTTTTTAAAAGTCTATTCGACATACTGTGAACAGTATTATAAAAAAAAGTTTGCTTTCAAGTATCATGTAAGAAAAATAACTATGTCATTATACATGAAATACACCGCCAGCTCAGTCATTTCCAGCCGAGCACTACTGTTTCATGCTTATTAGCACTCATCAGCTCGGCATAGGAGTGACTGAGCTGGAGATGGAAAACCTCTTAATGGAAGCTTACTGAATATACCATGCCTTGCCTTCAATCTTCGAGTTGAACCGAACCATTGTTTTGGTCACTCGTCTGGTCTGTGCTAATTCTGTATTAGCTACCAGTTTGTTTGGCACTCTTGGCTTCCTCAAGAGGTTTTCCATCTCCAGCTTAGTCACTATCCTATGCCGGGCTGATGAGTGCTAATAAGCACGAAACTGCAGTCCTCGGCTGGAATTGACTGAGCTGGCGATGTATTTCATGGTTGTTTACGTTAGCCCTGGCTAATTGGGCGGTAATTTACTGAATATGTCATTATAGTTTGAAAAAATTGAAGTAGAGTTATCTCCATTGTTTGATGCACTACTTCTAAACTGTTAGATAAACTTCACAGACTGGTGTTATTAATCTTACATTGCTCTATTAATTAACGTTCGTTTTAGCAGTAGATTGGGGTTGCTAATTTTCTTTGTCTGAGAATGGCAGCTATTAAATTTATACTTTGCGATGAGGGAATGGTGAAACACCATTAATTTTTTTTCACACTGCTCCCATGACACTTTTATACTAAAAGTGGAGGAATTATGTGCTGAATTATATTTAATTACAACTAGCCTGTTGATGTAAATAATAATAAAATAAGTTTTAAATTCCTGCATCAAAATAAGGATTCCAGAATGAAATTATGACTTTTGTAGCTATATAATGTCGCATAAATGGTTTTATTTCGTACTTATTCTATTTAAATTCTTCTTTTATATGTTTCATTGCAATATGCTAAATATAATAATATTGATCCACATTTTAAAACTTCAACGTGCTTAGAAAGAAGGAAATCAGATTAGTTTATTGGGAGATTTTTTTGAAACAAACAGGAGAGAACCTGTTTTGTACTAGTGATAGACAAATGCTACAGTGAAAGGATTCCATCCTCATCAAATGCTACATCACGCCATGACACTTTAAACCAATTTACTAATCCAAAATCCCCTAAATCATTCTATCTCAATCACAAAAAAATACGCGGTAGATGTCACTACACTGTAAAAACGATTCAGAAACGTTTCTGGAAAATAATGGGCAGCTGATGTGCCCAATTTCAACCAGTAACATATCTTACAAAAACCAGGAACGTTTTCTGATAAAAGTCAGTAACCTTCCTGAAATACTGGGAAATCTCCTCTGTTAAAGCCAGTCGTGAACTTTCTAGAAAAATTGAATAGGTTTAATGTATTGGATTAGAGCCTTCCTGGTTTACCAAGAAGGCTCCAGAAGCATTAGCGCAATCATGGTCAAAGCTACGAAAATAATTGCAAGCAGGATCCAAACATATTCCTTGCCTGCAATTCCTGCAGCTAACCAGTGACTTATTTGCTCCCATTGGGAACTTAGTCAATCCAGACGTGCCGTAGCTAAACTAAAGACGATACACGTAATAAACACGCTCATTCAACCTTTAAACTGGTAGCAAAAACATTTTTCACACCAGTGAAAAGTCTGCATTCGTGCATCTTTTTAGCAATTCAGGAAACTTTTTTTCGAAGATACTTGATTTTGCGGGGAAATAGGTAAAAACCTCTGAAATCCCGAAACGTTCCACGGAAATAACCAGTAACGTTTCGGAATTTTTTTACAGTGTAATGTGTGTCAAGACGACATGAAATTTACTTTTCCAAAGGTAATAAATAGTTCATACCAAAACCAAACGTCAACAATCATTCATAATTTTCCAAGTAAATTTAGATTCTTTCAAAGTATTCTAGTTTAAAAAATACGTGCCTCACTGTTCCCACATACTAGTGAAACAGTGAGACACAACTGCATTTCGTTTTTTTTTTTTTTTTCCCCTTTCTTTCTTTTTTTTTTTTTTTTTTTTTGTCGTTTTTCATTAATCGTAGTTTTTTCTCGATTCTCTTTTATAACACCTATTACAGGGACAAATATTGTACAATTTGAAAGAAATTGATTTCTGTGGTTTTGTATCATAAAAAAAGGACTTGCATTTTCAAATCTCATTGTACCTGTTCTTCCCCTGTTTTTTTTTTTATTATTCACATTATAAATTTTTTAGTTTGAATTAGCTGAAATTGTGAAAAATTACTGAGTATTTTTTAATTCTTTGCTAAAAGTTGAAAAAATATTTTTATATAAATATTTTTTTGTAAATTTTAGAAGCAGCAAATCAGCAACTTATTTATTTTAAAATTTAAACTGGTTGATTTTTAAGTATCATAAGAAGTCTACCGAGAAAAATAATTAATTACTGAAAGAAAAACTTCTGGTCCCCACTATTAATTACTGTCATACTTTGAGCATGAAACTATAGGTGAATTAAATTTCAAAACTGGCTTTATAGCATAGAACAAGGGTGTCATGAACTTAGGTCAGATGCTTTAAATCAGTGATTTTAATCACAAAGTAATTAAATT
The DNA here is from genome assembly GCF_026930045.1 of Uloborus diversus. Taxonomy (NCBI): domain Eukaryota; kingdom Metazoa; phylum Arthropoda; class Arachnida; order Araneae; family Uloboridae; genus Uloborus; species Uloborus diversus. The sequence continues at coordinate 169,100,311 of NC_072737.1, read as the reverse complement.
TATTTAAAATAAATCATTAATTTCAATTTTTTTTCAACTTAACCCTGAAAACCCTCTTGAAAATGCCAAACTAGTGAAGGTCTAAATTTCACTATTTTAAGCCTTTTTCTTTATCAGTGCAATGTTTTGCCCTTAGTTTTGATTTTGTCCCAAGGGTTTATCATCACTTGAATATTGCTATCCATACAAAGTTTCCTCTTATTTAAATGGAAAACTTAAAGCTTTAGTTAGTAGGCAGAGGCTAGTGAACACTTTTAAGTTAGTCGCCACTTTTTTTCATTATTAGTAATCACTTTATTCAACACATTTTTTTAAATGAAATTGATTGGGTAATCTTAAAGTATTAAGCTAAAATGTGGGTGTGAAGAAAATGTTGAAAAATGAAGCATGACTATTTGTACACTGCAAAAAAATTCCGAAGCGTTACTAGTTATTTCCGTGGAACGTCTCGGGATTACACACGTTTTCACCTATTTCCCTGTAAAAACAAGTATCAGCACAAAAAAAGTTTCCTGAATCGCTACAAGTTGCACGGGTGCAGACTTTTCACTGTTGTGGAAAATATTTTTAGCAACCAGTTTAAAGATTTAATGAGCGTGTTTATTAAGTGTATCGGCCTAAGGTTGCTTACGGCCTGTCCAGATTGACTAAGCTTCCAATGACCGCAAAAATGTCAATGGATAGCTGCGGCTTTGCAAGGCAGGATTTGCAGGCAAGATATATGCTTGGTTCCTTCTTGCATAGCTTTGACCGTGGTCGCTCTGATTTTTATGCAGCCTTCTTGGTAAATGAGGAAGGTTCTAATCAATTACACTAAACCTACTTAATCTTTCCAGAAGGTTCTAGAGACATGGCTGGATTTAACAGGGCAGATTTCGCACGTCTTCGTAAAGTTTCAAGGTTAATTTCAGAAAGGTTACTGGCTTTTAGCGGAAAGCGTTCCTGATTTTTCCAAGATATGTTACTGGAAGAAATTGCGCGCATCAGCTGCCCATTATTTTGCAGGAACGTTTCTGAATCGTTTTTACAGTGTATGAAATGGAAAAAAGTAAACTTAAAAATTACTTTTGCATCAAACATCAATTCTTGTAAAAAAGTTAATATATGTACAAAAAAATTTTAAAAGTAAACTTAAAAAGGTAAACTTAAAAATTAGTTTTGCATCAACCATCAATTCTTAAAAAGTTAATATATGTACAAAAAATTTTTAAAAGTAAACTTAAAAAAGTAAACTTAAAAATTACTTTTGCTTCAACCATCAATTCTTGTAAAAAAGTAAATATATGTACAAAAAATTTTTAAAAGCTCAAGTCTTTTAAACATGCTTATTGAATGGAAAATTTTCGTTTTAGAAGCAAATTTTAAAATATATGCTGTGATTATTAGTTTAAATACTTGAACTTTTATGTAAAACTTCAACAGGAGTGTGGGTTAATAAAAAATAGCAACAGCTTGGTTTTGAGACACCTACTCTGTAATTGAGAGTAATTAATCGTATTATTGTAGTCTGACTTTTCAAATATTATTTTAACTTAAAAACTATTTTTAATTAAAACTAATATGTTTTTTTTTTCATTATACTTTCATTTGACTTTCATTTCATGTAACATTTCCCGATTAGTTTATTGCTATTTTGCCTGTAATTGTATTGAACCACTATTCTATCTACATTTACTGATTGGCTGTTTTGTGCCACCCACCCTGTCTTGTGGCCAAAGGAGTCTGCCGGCGATGGGGAGGTCCCGGGCTCGAATCCCGGCTCGGGCATGGATGTATTTTTTCTCTCCTGTCCTTGTCTTTCCTTTGTGCGAATGTGCTGTTGTGAATGGTTGCTTACCCTATAAACGGGTCCCTATGGCATGGAAGATTGTGGAAGTCGGACTTCACACCAAATTGCGGTACAGTTGGAAAAATGAAGCAGTGCACCCCTAATTGCCCGCCTAGCTGGCACACGACAACAACAACAACTAATTTGTAACTATTCGGGTGTCGCGAAAGGGTCTTTTTCTGGTTTGGCTAAATGCCATTCTGCAACATGTTTATTTTCGCCATTCTGCTGATTTACTTGTGGTTTTTAAGTTTTGAGCAATCACGATTGCTTATTGCTTTCATTTGGCTATTTTTGGCGTCCTATCATTTTATTTTCCCACCGCTACCCTCCGCACCATCACCGTCGACCGGCTCCTCACGATGCTGCTCCTATAGCGAAAGCCGTCTTCAGGTTGCATCCATGTCTTACACACACGCGCATACATACACAACTACACACACACACGCACCCATACATAACTACACACACACACACACACGCATACATACGCACACATACACACACGCACACCTACACACACACGCACACATAAACACACATACACACACACGCACACATTCACACACGCACACATTCACACACGCACACATACACACACGCACACATGCACACACAAACACATACACACACATACATACAGACACCTACACATACACACACAAAAACATACACAAACATACACACAACTACCCACACACTCATGCCTGCACACAGACACAAACACATATGCCTACACACACATACACATACCCCCCACACATATTCATACACACAACTACCCACACACTTATGCCAGCACACAGACACAAACACACATGCCTACACACACATACAAATGCCCCTACACACGCATAACCCCCACACACAAACACACAGGCCTACATACACACACTCGTGATTGCGAAGAATATAATTTGAATTCAAGATGTCAAAATTCAAATTAATTTTTCTTTTTTTTTTTTTAAATTTAAAGTGTTTTCAGTCAATGGTTATGGTTTATAAGTGAAGCAATAATTGAAAACCTAATGTAATCCAGCTTCAAGGTTCGTTAAACGGAATGAGTTAAGTAAATGAAACATCAATTCAAAATTAACAGAAATTAATAAAACATTACTTAAAACATTTTCGTCATTAATAATACTTTATGTTTAACTTGAAAGTTGATAAGAAATAAATTTTCATACGTACTTGTATTATATGTACTTAATTATTATACTATTTTGTTGATTACTTAGCTTATTTGAAGCTCTTTTCAATCAAAAACATTTTTCTTCTATTACTTAGATATTGATTTATTATTACGTTTTAAGACAAAAGTCGTCATTGTCAACCAGGAAAGTAAATAAAATTTCCCCGCTTAATCGAATAATATTTCTTGGAACTAACGGTTTTCGTTTAAGCGGAGCTGACAGTACCTGCATATTAATAAACAATATAGATTAATAAAAAAAAAAGTGCGCAGAAACCGAAGATGATGTTTGAAACTTTTATAACTTTATTGAATCATTAGAGTATAGTATGATATTATATAGATTTTATAGTGTGTTTAATGCTAAAACTCAATATTTATTGTAGTCATTAGTTGGCCGGCCGAAGCAGAGGCTTCGTCATTCAGCGCTTCGGCCGAACCCCGCTTTGTGCCATCACTACTTAAACTATCCATTTTTAAGTCACATAACAAACCTTGCATATAATAATATGGGAATATGTTATAAATAGAACCCGTACTAAATGAAAATGCATCTGTGCATGTGCTAAAGCTCATTTTATCCTCTTTTGACGTTAATACATCTAAATGAATAAAAACTTTTCTTTTTTTAAATTAATACATTTTACTGCAGATTTTACTTTTTCTAAGATTTCCCTCTTTAAAAAAAATTAAGGGGATTCTATAGGAAGTGAAATGATATTTTCATGCTTACCAGTGGAATGAAATGAATAAAATACCTCTGGAAGAAAAGAAAACCTTGAATGTATTGCAAATTATTGCACTAAAATGAATTAATGGACAGATTACGTTCTATGTAGAAAATAATTGCTTCAAAATGTAATTATCGTCTTGTAACAAAATGAAGGAAAAGGAGAAGCATTTTTTATTCAGACGTGGTAACTTTCTTGGAAAATTTTGAAAATTAGTGCGTTTTTTTTTTCTTCCAGTTTTTAGAGGATATTGCTTAGTTTTTAGCGCATATTTTAGATACTTTAGTGCCAATTTTCAGGAATTTGTACCGAATATTTTTCGAGCTCTAGTTAAAAACATTCATGTAGGGTTACAGTTTAAAGAATAATGGGCAGTCACCACATAAGTTGGCTACTTTTGTCTGATTTCATATGATTATTGAAATCTATTTTTTTTACTTAAGACCTTGCATTAAGCTGCAATTAAATCCCTGTTACAGTTTATTGAAGCATTTTTCTTTTTTTTTTTTTTTTTGCAAATAAAGGGTTTTTTTTTTAGAGGTAGAGAACTTTAGGTTCAAATAAAACACAGTTAAATGTTGTTAATTGCCATGAATGTTGTTTTATTCGAAAGATGATTCTTTGCCATTTTAATTTAAATATGATTTCTGGCATATGGCCACCTCGGCTGGCTCGGAGAAAGTCCAATTGGAAAGTCCAATTTTCTCACTTTTTGCAGCAATAGAGGCCGTATGTCAGTAATAAGGTGGCGAATGTTCTCTTCCAAGGCATCAATCGTCTGTGGCTTATCGGTGCAGAACAGAGACTCCACATAGTCCCACAAAAAGTAGTCCAGCGGTGTTAAATCGCATGATCTTGCAGGCCAATTCACGGGTCCATTACGCGAAATTATTCGTTCACCGAACGTTTCTTTCAATAAATCAACTGTGACACGCCCTGTGGCCCTGTGTGGCATGTTGCACCGCCTTGTTGTCTATTCATGATGAAATGGCAAACCGAACTGAACACAAAACAAGTGACAGCTATCAAAATGGCCGACATATCAAACAGTGTTGCCAACTTAAAGTTCTATACCTCTAAAAAAAACACCCTTTAATAGCAATTGTCATGAAAATCCACCCACCAAACGCATTGAAAACAGTGCAAAGATGCTCCATTCAAAGAAAAATGTGATGAAATATTTTTTATATTCATTCCATTCAACTTTTTCGATAGAAAATGTCAAACTACATTCAGTCATAAATCACACTACCAAAATCACAAACAAAACTGCAATGATGAAACTTGTTGTCAAGATAGCACTTTACCAATATATTTTAGCTACTCCCAAATTTGTTTCCAATATTTTGTCTGCCAAGCAAATTTTCCCTAGGCTTCTTAAGACGAATAAATACCCATAATAATATTTTGGCTTTTTGCTCCCACTTTTCTCAATTTTATTGGTAGTGTGCCTTCTTTATTTGAATTGCAATTCTTTCCCGATACTATGCATTTTCCAATTTTACTTCACTAAATTAATGATACGTCAACAAGCTTGTCAGGCGCACTTTTCTTTTTTGTTTTAAAAGGCAAATTATATGAAGGAATCAACTTTCCTTAATAAATTTGAGTATTGTCTTGTTTTTTTTTTTTTTCTTCTCCGGATGAAGTAAAGTAATTTGAAAACACTTACTCTTTTTCTGGCTAGTCAATTAAAGCAAATAGTGAAATCGTTGAAAATTTTAAGACGAAAATTTCAATTTCAAAGTAATGCATTTAATAACATGAAAATATAACTAAAAGGAAAATACAGTGAGTCGCCGTTTATACTTTTTTGAAGGGACTGCATGAAAAAAGCGTATAAATGAAAAAACTTATAATAGGTATATGCGTCAACACGTATTAGAATCTGCAGAGAAAAATTAAAAAAAAAAAAAAAAAATGTATAAATGATAAAAACGTGTAAAAGAGAAACATATAAACGTTGCTCCACTGCAATACTAATGTGTCGGTAGACAGATTTATATAATAGCTGCTTTTTTTCTGAATGTTCGTGTTATTTTTTGCGAGTCATCTTTGAAAATAAATTTAAAAGCATTTTTCTTTTGTTTTTTCAGGTATCAGCTATATTCTTCTAATATCCTTTCAGTTGCAATTAAGGATTGCAATACCGGTATACCGGTATACCGAATACCGGTATTTAGAGAAATTTTACAATTTCGTAATACCGGTTTTGCTGAGGTAAAATACCGGTATTTTCGGTATTAGCTGAAATAAATAAATAGTTCCGATTGAAGATTTTTCAATTTATCTTATTAAATATCTACTCGTATTTTAAATGTACATTTTTTCCCCCAAAATACAGAAGTTTGGCTTCAAAAGCACGAACTTATAAAATATCATTAAATAAAAAGTAGCGGAAATACTGCAAATTGATATTATCATTACTAGATGGCGAGATGAATCACATTATTGTGCACTTTTGTGTACCATGTTTTTATTGTTTGTTTACTTTTAAGCCCTATTGCTTTACGGCAAACATTAAACAAATATCTCTTTGACGACATATTGCAAGGAGAGCGTCAGCCGAAATACTATGATTGTCGTTCAATGTCTAGCAATATAAAAATTTAAATAAAAATTGGTAAAAAATTGTGAATGAAGCTGACACTTAACAGGGGACTTATGTTTGCCATCACCGAAGAGAATCAACGAAAAGAATCTATGAAAGCATGATCGGTGCATGAAAACCAGGAACTGCAGGGACTTTACTTAGATATATAAAAACTGACCATTTTACATCTAAACTGCTTTGAATATATCCTCTAAAAAGACTCTGTATGCTTAACAAGAAAAAACTGGCAATTGGGAGAATTTCTTCAATAGGATACTTCTCTGGACTCCTCTTCATGCTTCTAAAATTAAAGGCGGTATCCAAATAATTTTATTGCGCAACATTAATTTGTCTAATATATTCAATGGAATGGGACCCCAATTAAATTCATTTAGGAATAATATGATTTCGAGTATTGTTCTTCAGCACCAGCAGCAGATCATTTGGCCCATATTCCTTGCAGCCCCATGGTCCCTGTATATTTCCTTTTCCAATTTAAGTGATTACAATATCCAATGAACATTTATTATTCAATCACCATCATCAAACGTACAACTATGCGATACGTACTGCAACGTTACATACTGGAAGATTGTATTGTTCAGTGTAAATTATATATGTTGGTTTCTTTTGGTATGGACATGAGATAAATCAATTTGTTTCAAACCTCATAAAAGCGAAAGAAAAAAATATTGCTTACTTTAAATTTTCAAATTAAAAAGTACCTTTATAATATTAGTTTAAGATAGACATTTTTTTAAAAGAACCCGAACTAGGTCGGGACGGGCTTCTAGTTATCTTATAAAACCGATGTCGATAAGTAGGAAACGAGCCTCCAGGACGTACTGTTTGTTCCTTCACTAAAATGTAATAAAACTACTTTAATTATGAAAAGATAATTTTAAAATTAATCGTCTTATTTAGGAACTAAGTATTTCTTAAAATCCTAAACCTTTCTTAAATTTTCAATTAGCAATTCATTTGATGAAACACATTCAATAATAAATGCGATAAGCCAGAGACCTCGCTTGTTTTGAAGGTTTGGAAAAGGGCTGCTTACTATTGTAAACGGTATAACAATTTATTCATCCTTTTAAAATTGCTTCAAAGTTGAAAATTTTCCCAGGAAACGGTATTACATTTCATGGGTGCGTCTGGCTATTCGAGTTAGTTCCCCTTATACACCGTATACGTATAATGATGTTTCTTTTTTCTTTTCAAATTTCCTTTTTGGAAGATTTTCATACGTATGCTCCTGATCGACAATCATGAATAACCAGGTATCTCTCTCGAAAATTCGAGGCCCTAATACCTATATAGAAGATCTGAGTGTCCTTTAAAATCGGGGACTACCGAAGATCCTGTAAAAACCTAATATAGGACTGTTTCGAGACGAACGATACAACTGTCAGTTCAAATAATAATGGCTTGAATTTAATATATACTAAATAAAAAGTAAAAGTCATTGTCCTATAGCAACTTTGTTCTGTTAAAAAGAAGGAAAATTAAGCTGTTGCTTTTAGTTTCTGTAAAAAAGCATCTACTAAAAGTCGCTTTTTTTTTTGAAAATGTAATTAACTTTCTTTTCGTTACATTTTTTTTTACCCTTTTTATTACTGTTACATAGCGGGAAAAATTTACCGTCATAAAATTTTGTAGTAATTGTTTTTTTTTTTGTAAAACTAATGGTGAGGGAAAAAATAAATCATGTGTAAAAATTGCAAAGTTGTGGAAAATAAAAATTTAATGAAAATAATTGATGATGTGAACAAAAATAACTGATGCAAAATATTTAATTTCACTGCAAGATTAAGTATGAGATAGTTTTTTTTTTCATTTCTAACGGCTAATGTTTTATGGTTAGACTCATTCGAAACTTTATTCTTATATAAAGAATGGGAAGATTTGCGAAAAGTACGTGTATACACTGTAACAAATTTCGGAAACGTTTCTAGATATATCGGAAACGTTTCCGAAATAGTAGGAATCCTTCATCCAATAGCGAACTCCTCAATATTCAGAAAGCTTTTTGTTATTTCAAGATATCTAGAAGCGGAAGTGATGACGCAACGCTTCGAAACCTATTTCATCCTTCCAACACAGGCGCCAATGAGTCGGAAATAACGAGAACTTCTTTTTTTCTTATCTATGGTTGCTGCAGTCAGCAACTGTGTAGCATTGGATTGCTTGGTATTTCATGTCTAGAGAGTAGTAAAATGTGTCGAAACTAATTTTACGCCTTTGCATTTTGGACTGCCCTTGATTTTTTAGACGATGTACGCAGCTATTAAGTTAGTTAATAACCATTTGCTTCTTTACAATTTCCAATGCGACCATAATTAGATATATATTGTGTGTTCAAGCGTGAATAGTTTTAACACCCGTGTTTATACTTAATGAAACGAAACCCTTTGGATTACTTATTCAGTTGTAATGGAGGTACTTAGATTTTCTTCCGCTCATGTTCACTTGTAAGTATTAATGAATATTTTAAAACATGTTGGTACATACATTTATATTTTTGTTGATTTGCATTTGATGAGGCTCCAATTGTAACTGTTTTTGGGTTTATCAAATTAATTTAAAGTTATCCTACATACCTATGTGCGCGGTGTACTATTTGTTGTAACCAACTGAAACTGATTAATTACGCAAAAGAAGTAAGATTTATATTTGAGAAGCAATCACAGAAAAGTTATTTCGAAATACTTGGATGTACATACATTTTGGTTCAAAAAGAAAAAAAAATCAATTGTTTAATTCATTAGAAATATGGTAATGCAAATATTTTCTAGTATTGTAATATGCTTCACAAAAAATGTGCCGGTATAATTTATCTTTTTTTATTATAATTTATTCATTCATTTAAAAATATTTATACCATTAGAAAACGACCATGTTATCTATTAGTAAGAACGTAGTTATGAAATTAATTCATCTGCTTATTCATTTCGTTAAATGTGGTTAACAATTAAAAAATTCCTTGACATTAGTTCCGAAAATAACATTTCCTTCGTGGATATACTAGTTTAATGTAGGACAGTCAGGAGGAATGAGTCAGTGGCAAAAATGGAACAGCTGCATTTACATGCTGAAATAAAAAGTAATATTATTTCATGTCATCGTTTTAAAAGTGATCAGTTTTTAAATACTATGTTATTAATATGCAATGCACATATGGTGAGAAGACGAGGGGCGTTCACCACGCAGACTGTGCCATTGACATTTTCAAGAGGTTGCTTTTTTTAAGGTGGGGGGCGCTTTATATCATTTTATGGGTGCACCATCACTCTTATGGTGTGGGGGGGGGAGGGAACTCTCGTATATATGAAATGGAATAAGCATGTAATAGAGTTCAATGTTTTAATAAATAAAATATATAATGCATTTTGCGCACACTCTAAATCAGTAACCTATTTTGATTAAGTATCTATATTTGTGATAAACTGGAAAAGGGCAAGAACAGAGGAATAAACCCGAATGGTTCCAGCAGGGGGACTTTGGTGTCATATTTAAATTCATCAATTTCTCTGTTGGTACTTTTCGGTACACTTTGTTCGTCAAAAAAATTGACTTGACGTGAACGAATTTCGGAACGAAAAGTGTAGGTAAGTTCTGTCAAATTTTATCCGAAAATAAAAGCTATCAAGTTTGATACAAGATATGTTTTTAAGTTCTGCATTAAAAATACAATATGTTGATAATTTTGTCTTGAAAATATTGAGAGAAAAACTGAAGTTTAATATTGTTTAACAAACAATCCCACTTCTGAGAAAGTACTTTCCTTCCCTCCCCCGACGATTTTGTGATTATGAATGAAACTACTATATTATTTCATAAATTTTCAAAAATTTATAACTGTGCATATGTTATGCTGTTAACCATGCTATTTGTCATTAGAAATTCAGAAAAAAAAATCCACGAATGATTCTAAAATTGCTTGTTTCATTGCTCTTAGATATGAAAGAATTGAAACTGATATGGCATGCAATACTATTAAAAAAGAATTATTTTTTAGAAAAAATCACAGAAAAAGGATTCCGAAATTCTCAGAAACGTTTTTGAAAATTGTTTGGAAAGTTCCGAAATACTCGGAAACGTTTTCGAAACTTTCATGAACCACAGCTGCACAGAATACTCAGAAACATTTCTGGAAATTACGGAAAGAGGATTCCGAAATACTCAGAAACGTTTCTGAAAATTACAGAAAGAGGATTCCAAAATACTCAGAAACATTTCTGGAAATTATAGAAAGAGGATTCCGAAATACTCAGACACGTTTCCGGACATTACAGAAAGAGGATTCCGAAATACTCAGACACGTTTCCGGACATTACAGAAAGAGAATTCCGAAATACTCAGAAACGTTTTTGAAAATTTCATGAACCGCAGCTGCACGATATACTCAGAAACGTTTCCGAATTTTTTTTACAGTGTAGCTAGGTAGAGAGGATTTTATAGTTTAAACTTTACATTGAAAGGATCACAGAAGGATAAGTACTGGTTCAAATGTTATCACACTTGTTAACAAAAAAAAACCACGGAATTGTTTTATTTCAGAATTTTTCGCGAGAAAAGAAATATTCACCGACTCGCTACTAGTTGACAACGTGTGTATGTGTGCGCCAACATCTTTCTTATTTCTTCTACTGTAAGCTACTTAGAAGCTATTGTGTCTTCCCTTAAGCCCTCAAACAATTTCCATTTAGTTGTGCTTGAAAATATTGCAAACCAATGCTTTCGGATAATTTTTCCTTAATATAGCACATAACGGCATTCCAAACTTTAAAAATTCTAATAAATTTTTTTAATGAAAATAAAATCATGCGACTTCCTATTTTATTACATTTATTTACAAATTTTATCACATATGAGTTAGTATTTTTCACTTTGGGGCGGTTTAAAAGTGAAATTTCAATTTATTTCATTGGATCCCAAACTCTTGAGACCGTTGTGGAAACTCGAACTACCAATAACTCGAACGTTTTGGCCGGTCCCTAGAGGCTTAAATTTTACTGTATTTATTAAATAAATAACTCCTTGTTTTTTTAAACGTAAGTACTTGGAGAATGGAGTGTGAGAAAGGAGGGGGGGGGGGGAGGGAGGAACAAAAATATTTATTTCTCAAGAGGAAAAAAATCTTTTTTAAACACATCATAGTTTGTTGAATTTCGATCGTCTGTTGTTTCACTTTAGTCTCGATGACAAATATTTTTCTGAACAGTAATCACATTAAACAATATTCAATGCTAAGAAGAGAAAAATATTACAATCTAAATGAAAATTTCTAAAATTGTAATTAGAATTCAAACTAATAAATTATTAATTAATTAAATTTTACGGATATTGTCTGTTTGCGATTGCTTGAAAAAAAAAAAAAAGGAGAAAGAGGAAGAAAAAAGATAAATAGAAGAAAAAAAATTCTTTATCAAACACATCATAATTTGTTGAATTCCAGTCACCTGTTGTTTCACTCTAATCTCCATGACAAATGTTTCGTTGGATTAGTTATCATTAAAACAATCGCCACTTAAGGGAGAAAAAAAATTTACAATCTAAATGAAAATCTCTAAAATTTTAATTCGGAAATAGACAAATAAATTAGTAATTAATTAAATTTTACCGATTTTGAATGTTTGAGAGTGTTTGAAAAAAAAAAAAAGAGCAAGGATGAAAAAAGAAAAATATTTCTTAGAAGAAAAAAAAATCTCTTTATCAAATACATCATAATTTGTTGAATTCCGATCGCCTGTTGTTTAACCCTAATCTCGATGACAAATGTTTTGTCGGAATGACAATCATTAAACAATCACCACAGAGGAGAGAGAAAAAAAAGGAAAAACGCATTTGCATAACCGTTTCATTGAATTCCACTTAACCCAGAGACATTCCGTTTGTTTCAAGAAATAACCGGACTTAATTTGCACCAAGGAAAAAAAATAATAAAATGAATCTCTCCCAGAAGACGAATGAAATTGAATAAATGGCAACCCTCTACTTCAAGCCAAAGGGGGTGGGAATGAAGAACCACCCTTTGACAGCCCAAAGGGGTTAGGTACCCCTACCTCAAATCATTCCTCACCGGTCGTCTTACATATCTCAGCAGCATCGCCATGGAAACAAGGAGTTCACGTGACCCGCTGCGACTCGGGATTGGTTGGGCAACGCACTTATGCATGCCTTGCTCCATACTTATGCATATTCCAAGAAAATGCAGAAACATTTTTTATCGGATTTTTTCCCTTGTCGTGTGCATTCGGAATCAATTTAAAACGAAGAAAAGGGAGTTCCGAGACTGCGCAGTGAGGGATGGAGGAGGGAGGATGCCGCTTGTTTATTTTGAAGGTCACGCCACAACAATTACGAGCTAATTGGGCCGTTGAATGTCAGAGAATGAGAATCAATAAAATACCTGGTATCGTTTCAGGTGAAAATTGCATCGAATTCGGTGTGAAGCGCGGGAGAAAATCGGATTAATTTTTAATAGTTCCAACAAAAATGAGTATTTTTTTCTCAATTTAATTATTTTTAAAATTTTCTTATTGGTTTGTATTTGTGAAAGCGATTATTTAAGCTTAATACGTCTACAATCAGCATGTTACACGTTTCAGGTGAAAATTGCATCGAATTCGGTGTGAAGCGCGGGAGAAAATCGGATTAGTGTTTAATAGTTGCAATAAAAAATGAGTATTAATTTCCCAATTTAATTATTTTTTAAAATTTTCTTGTTGATTTACATTTGTGAGAACGATATTTAAATTTAATACGCCTATTATCAGCATGTTACTCGTTTTCCTATTTTTTTTCTTTTGAATTTTTTAAAGACATTCCACTGCGTAAGTTTTGCACAACTTCGAATTTAACTTTTTTTTTTTAAATTTAAGTTTTATAAGCATTCGCAAGAATTCAATTATGTGTCATTCAAAATTTATTTGTATAATCGTCAAAAGAAAAAAAAATCTATATTATGTTATATAGTTAGTCACTTTTTCCTTTCTTGTAAAACAGTTTTTGTAATATAGCGGGTTGATTTTCGAAGAAAACAACCTGCTAGGGGAAATGAGTCTGCTGCCTTATCTGTGATACTTACTCTTACGTGTCTGTACAAATTTTTCAGCTGTATTTCCAAGGTAAGTACTTGGGAGGCGCAACGTTAATGTTGCTTTCCCCCCCTCCGAATTATAGTTTATTTTCTAAGCGAATATTCATAATTATAGTTTCGTTAAATGCGTGGTTCCAAAATCAGATGACTGCTCGTGCACAGACTTGTAAAGGTGATTATTGCGGTTATTTAGCAAGAATGCACAAAATGAAAAATTAAAGAACTTTTTAAAAGTATTTATTTATGTATTTTGAGTTTAAAGAAAGGACTAGCAGTTATTAATCTTCGAAAAAAAATATTGATTGCTAAATCAGTGCGTACACAATACACACAAAAATTTTAAAATATACATTTTTTTATTTGAATTAAAAAAAAAATGTTTTGAGCCTAATACGACTGCTTACGTCTAAAACATTTCAAATATATGAATATTAATGAATGTTAAAAATGTACTGTTAAAGTAACGAATTTACCCTTGCGATTAAAGAGGGTTTTTTTTTTTTTTTTGTATTTTTGTTTTGTTGAGTGAGTTTACCAGATTTGCATGTTGTGCAGTTGCTTTTGTTTATAATTTATAGAATATGTCTCAGAAAACCAGGAAAAACCCACTATCCACCATATCATTCTCAATTTTGTCAAGATGTTTGTATTGTGATTAAAAAAAAGATTCAATAATAATTTTGTAAATTTGAGAGGGTTATGCTTTGATATCGCATTTATCTGCTCTTCGATCAAGAGGTTCTATCAGGGAAAGTATTAACTCAAAGGGTTCTCCAAAGTGTGAAAGGTATTCACCCTATTCTACCCGATTACTTTGTAATAAGGATCGGACAATGGTGTCTTAAGATGAAAGAAATAAGGATAAGTGATGAGCTTAAATTAACAGATTTTTAATTGAAAATTATATCATAAGTCAGTAATTTTCATGCTAAGAGCCGTGCGATTGTTTCTTTCTCATTGCGGCGTGTCTACTACTTTAAGAAAAAATATTGCGCTCAATGGAAATAGTAATGATACGAATGTTTGTAGTCAAAAATATGAAAAAAAAAAAAAAAAAAAAAAAACCTATTTTCTGCAGAACTGATGCAGATTTAATGTGAAATAGCATATATACATGTGATTTAAGTTCGTCATGCTGTTTCAAATTTAGAAAGAAATGCAAATCTAAGCGATTTGCTCAGCTAAAGTTGTAACTCTGGTGACTTTCTCTCTGTAACATCAACTGTACCCGGTCTCCACTAATATATGATGCACAAAAAGACAGCATTTTTTTATGTGAAACATTTTTGTTCATTTTCCCGTCTTATATGTTACCATAAGTAAACTTGCAAGGATAATAATGGCGTCATTAAGTCATGGTACATCATTGTGATACAATTAATGATATAGTTTACAATACGTCGTATTTTATTGTTTCTATTTTAGTATGATAATTTTTATCGTACGTTTTCAAGAATAGTTACTTTTTCAAAAATTCTGTGAACTTTGTCGAAGCTTTGGGGGAAAGAGTGTACAGAATATCAAACTATTCATAGATTTCTTTTCAAATATTGTTTAACTCCTTCAGTCGGAATTATGAAATATTGGACCAAAAATGTTGATATTTGGTACACAGTGTACTATGGTAAAGGGTATCTTATAGACAAAATTTTGAGTTTGTAGGTAAAAAATTAAAAGAGTTATGGCACGTCCAATATTCCGGACTTATATTTTTGAAATCAATATTTCACATACAAAAACGATAAAATACCAAACAAACTGCATTATAAAATGTTCTACAAACAATTATAAAACATAATATAAGAGCTTGAAATGATTAATTAAAGATTATATATTTAAAAAAAAATCAGGAAAAAAACTCGCTTTTCAGATGAAAATCCATGGTTGGAAAAATGAGTCACTCTCTACCTCTCAATCCTTATATGTCAGTTTTGTCAATCCCAAAACGAAAAATTATTTCACAGATTATAATAAGTAGAATGTAAAGAGTCAACTACAAAAAGAATCAACTAATTAAATCAATTATTAAATGATTAGCAGCTGTTTAAAGTGTATGTCCGGTATACCGGACACCAGGTCTGAAGGGGTTAAAGACATCTCTATGCAATTTACAGGATATCTACAGACATGAGAAGTGAGTGTTTTAAGTCAGCACAACTTTGCTTTCTATTGTCTATAAAACATGTTATAAAGCTGAATACTTATTATATTTTTACTATGGCGCAAGCCTCGGCACACTTTTAAATCTTCTGACTATGTACATTTACGCAATTTTTAAAAATACTTTCCCACGGTGGTTTTTTTTTTTCTTTTTCTTTTTTTTAGAGAATACTTTGTGTCAAATATTTACCGTATATAGTTGAGCTGTACGTAACATTTGAGCTGTGACTAACGTAACAGTTTAGAAGTGACTGACGTAATATTTTAAAAATGACTGCGAATATTTAAAACTTATTTAATTTAATGTACAATTCATGAACAATTTGGAATAAGTAGACATTATACATTGATTAAAATATTTAATTTGAAAAATACCTGTAATGTAACAATGTAGACCTTCTGTCTACTTTTAAAAAGGCATTTTAAAAGGTCTTATTCAAAAAGAAGTACTTCCAATTTAAAGAAAGTTATTATTTTTAGAAGTGGAATGAGTAAAACAAGATGAGTACTCTGCTGAATATGCATTCAGCATGATAATTCATGCTAAAGAATTAAGAAAATAGAAGATAATCTTAACAAACGAGAAAGCTTCTATTTTTTTTAGAAAATAACTCCAGCTATTAATGAAATGAAGTAACGGCAGCTCTTGGAAAACATTTGAAGATGTTACATGATACAGTGAAAACAAAACGCTGCTGCAGCATATTACAGAAAATGCATGAATGATCGTTTAGAAATTTAAAAATTTGTGGTGATACCTGGAATTAAAATGCATCCTGAAAAAATGTTTTACTTTCAATATTACATTTTAATTCAGGATGTACAACCCTATTCGTTCGATGAATAAGTAAACCTTGAGGAATAATATGTCATAGAAAAGTACCACGGAGTTTCTTATGACGATAACTAGTATGTTGGCAGAACACTAGAATTTGTTGAAACTATCAACTTGTATAAAGTTAGCTTTTTAAAAGAGAGGTAGTTAGGATTAATTAATTAATAATTAATCCTTAATTTGCTTTAAATTTATTTAACTTAACTTATTTAACTTATTTATTTAACTTATTTATTTAACTTAATTTGCCCAAAATAATGTTATTCAATTAGTAAAAGCAGTTTTTTTTTTTTTTTTTTTGGGCACATTCAAACTGAGTTAATTGAACTGAATGATTCCATTTAATTTCTTACACTAATGTAGAAAAAAAAAGGTAAAAAAATAACCATAATGCAATATAAAAAAGGTTTTTAAAAAGTGTAAAAGTAATGTAAGAGCAAGAGATTAATTACAAAAAGTTTTCTTTATGTATGCATTGTTGGTTATTCGATGGTTACGTTAGTTACACACAGTCTTTAGTAAAAGTACCTTTAAGGGCCGAAAAAGATTCAGTTGCAATAAATATGCAATATATATTTTTAAATAGACTGTTTACCTTTTACTATTATATCAGCCAATTTTAAATGCCAGCGTAACTTTTAAAAAAATGTACCTCGTTCATAACATAACCATTGTTTCTCAGGGTTGCAAAAATGTTACTTTAGTCAAAATACTTTTTTGGTGAAAATATAACTGCCAGCGGTTAATTTGCTTCAAATTCTTGGTAGAAATTGAAAATTGTCACCTTTTACGTTTTAAATCTGCATATTAAACCAAAATAAATCTCATTTTAGCGCTGGTTTTAAGTAAATATAGTTAGAAAATCAGCTGCGAATGTTACGTTAGTCACTATGGAATGACAATAAACCTTTTTCTTATTTTTTAAAAATATTATTATGATTCTGAGGGACTAATTTACTGTGGCAGAATGACACAAAACACTGTGAACAAACTTCAAATAGTTGTGTGAAATTTTTTTAAAGATAAATTTATTGTAAAATGATTTTTTTTTTGTAATATATTTTTCAATATTCTGGCATGAAAAACACAATTAAGAGAATTATCGTTTGTTTGGTTTATTTATTTATTTAGTTATTTTTTTGCTTATTTGTGAGTGAGAAAATGCTTTCATATATGTTACACTTAAAAAGTGTATGAAATTAGTTAAAAAAAAAAACAAAAACAAATAAATAAAATAAAACATTGAAATTTTACTTTTACAGCCTTGTTCAACTTTTTTCTTAGAAGTATCTTAAATCCCAGCAGTTAGTATGTATCTGAAAACAATGGAGCATTGTTATAAGTAGATAAATAGTCTCTGAGAATGACCCCTATAATTGTTTTTCAAAAATGTTCAATTTTTTATCTTTCGCAAAAATAAAAAAATCTAATCACTCATTTTATTTTTCAGAATATTCAAGTCTTCATTCAACTACAGGATTGAACCTAAAAGAAGAAAAGCTGTTTGAACAGAAAAATAAATTTAACCAGGAATTATTCTGATTGATTCCATGATTCTATTTTGTGACACATTTTCTCGTTATTTATGCCTGTAGTTTATCAGGCATAAGAAACTAAAGCATTAAAAGTGGGTTTATAACTTTACATAGTAGGATTTTTTTAAAGACATCTGCTGTGATATGCTGAATGAAACTAAATGTAAAAGTTTTAATACTTAACATAATTTTATAACTGAACGGCTTGGCTCAAAATTTATAGGGTTTTTAGATTTTTAATTGAGTAAAATACTTCTGTGATAATTAATATAATAATTATCATTATTAGAATATAATTATTTAATACTGAGCCTGTGTGTGTGTGTGTGTGTAATTTAAAGCTTTTGAAAATGTAGGAATAATTTCTTATTAAAATTGAGGTGTCGTCTTTAACTACGATTCTTCACTTATAAGAAAACGGAAATCAATCGATGTTTATCTCACGTATCACGTAGTTCAGTTCAATTTAAACTATTGCAGGAAGTTTTAATGACGTTCAAGCGCTGACACCTTGAAAAGTAGGTTTAATAATAGCGTATTTAGCAAAAAAACTTTCAAAGAGAAATTATTTCGCTCATATTTTGAAATTTGTTCGAACTTTTGTTACTAATTGTAACAAAATTACCTTACAAAACAACAATACCTTTTTAAATTGTTATTTCTTAAAGCAAGTTTACCTGTAACATACAAGAAACACTTTTGGACATCAGATTTAAATTTCTCAATTTTAGCAGAATATCTTCCGAATCTATCGCTGCGATGTTTATTCTTTGCTTCCCTGATAGTGTTGGTTTCAAAAGGGTTCAAATAGTGGGCCATTCCAGAGAAAGACACGTTTTGTCTTACATATGACAGCTCTATATGTTTAGCTAATCTATATATTTATATTAGCTCTTTTATTTCAATAATAATATTTAATAATGATATACATTTCTTCCTAGTTTTTTTTAATTTTTTTTTATTTTTAGTATTGGTTTCAAAAGGTTGCCATTCAAGTGGGCCATTCCAGAGAAAGACACATTTTGCACGACATATTACACACTGTAAACACGATTCAGGAACGTTCCTAGGAAATAATGGGCAGCTGATGCGCCCAATTTCTGACAGTAACATATCTTGCAAAATCCAGGAATGTTTTTCGTTGAAATTCAGTAACCATCCTGAAATTATCCCAGAAACTTCCTAAACAATTTAGAAATATTCCCGTTAAAAACCAGTCGTGTCTCTGAAAAATTCGAGTAAACTTAAGAAGGTATAATATAATAGCTCGACATCTTCCTGATTCATCAAGGAAGTTCCAAGAGCATCATTGCAAACTTGGCCAAAGCTTAGCAAGAATTGCTGGCAAGTAACGAAAATTTTACTCGCCTGCAATTCTTGCAAAGCAACGTAGTCCATACTTATTCGCTCCCTGTGGGAGCTTAGTTAGCATGGACGGGCCGTGCCTGAACTGAAGCCAATGCACTTTATAAATACGTTCAGTTATTCTTTAAACTGGGAACTAAAAATATTTTCACTAAGTCTGCATTCGTGCGACTTGTAGCAATTCAGGAAACTTTTTGACAATGATACTTGTTTTTTCCAGGAAGTGGATAAAAACCATTGAAATCACGAAACGTAACACGGAAATATCCAGTAACGTTTCAGAATTTTTTTACAGTGCAGCTCTATATATTAGCTCTTTTATTTCAATAATGATATTTGATAATGATATACTTTTCTTCCCACATATTTTTTTAGTATTGGTTTCAAAAGGTTGCAAATAGTGGGCCATTCCAGAGAAAGACACATTTTGCCCTACATATTACAGCTCTATATACTAGCTCTTTTATTTCAATAATGATATTTGATAATAATATACTTTGCTTCCCTGATATTTTTTTCGTGTTGGTTTCAGAAGGCTGGAAATAGTGGGCCATTCCGCAGAAAGACACATTTTGTCCTACATATACCAGCTCTATATATTTAGCTGCTCTATATATTAGCTTTTTTATTTCAATAACGATATTTGAAACATGACATAACCAAAAAATTTCTGCCTAATAAACCACTAATACATATATATGATTTTTAGTCAAAGTCTTTTTCTTTATTACAAGCTCTGAAATGATTTGTAGAGCTGTCACATACAAGTCAAAATTTCTCTACGGCAGATTGTACAGACCATTTCCATTCGTTTTGACGTTGTTGTAAAAGTTGTAAACTAATGTAATTTTTTCACAAAAAATTTACACCTGAAGATAGCGGATCATTTCTGAAATTTAGGAGTCTCTGTATTTAAAATAATGTTTAAATAGAAAACCATAAGCATTGTTGTATAAAAAAGTCTTAGCGTAAGAAAACATTAAAAACCAGCACTAACTTACTTTAACTGCATGATTAGTTAGTTATTCCTTCGATACATGTTAATGAACAATATTAAATTTGAGACGTGTTAAAAAGGTTTATTGCATTTTGTACTTTAAAAAGTTTCTAATCAAAATGTAATCTGATGATGTCGTTCAAACATCTGCATTTTATAGCAGCACCAAGTGCGGGAGATGCAAGAGCAGGAAGTTTATTATTACTATTTTCTTTAAAATGTCAGTCATCAAAATTGTAGCTCTCTAAAAATCTCTCGACTTCTGTAGTTTTCGGCCCTGGTCGAGTGCTATAGGGAGAGCTGACGTGATTATAATCATTATAGCCCGTAGTTCATGCTCATAAGAATGCATGCTTTGTATTCATATCAAACAGTAATGTAGTTTCAGATGCACTTTTCTTCTGCAGAATTAAAACATCGCAAACATTTCTCTACATGAACATTTGTGTTGTTGCACTCTAGTTTAGACTTCATTTAACGTAGTACGAAATGAAATGGAAATGGTTGGTTTTGAATTTTATTCATTTGCTGTATTTTGTTTATAAGGTCATCTAAATATGAGTATTACTTCAAACGTAATTTGACTGGGCAATTCGTTAATCAAATGATTTGCCCAATTTCAACGATTTCGTTATTTTAGTTTTTGTTTTACTGTCAGCATTAGGTACATTCATACTGTTTGCATTCTTACTGAATGGAAAATTATCTGTGGGTAAATCTTTAATACAACAGTGCATTCCAACGTATAGAAAATTATACGCGTCAATACTAACTTAAGTTAAAATATCTATTTTGAGATTATGTTTACTTTATATGATTAAATTCAAGTCAATTTTTAGAATGAGTCACTGGGTGTAAGCAACGACCCTGACCCAAATGGAGTTCGCTCGCCAACCGTTCGCCCTTGAAGATACTAACCGGAATAAAAGGGTAAAAGCATAACCCGTTCCATTTTCAGCACAATACATACGGAAAACCCAGTTAGAGGGTAAAATTTACAATTTCGTTGAAAAAAAAGGGTTGGTTAGTTTAGAGGGGAAAATCCCTAACCAGGCAGCTGAAGAAAAGCGGATGTAGGTCTGAAAGAGTTGCTCGGATGGGGTGAACTGGAAGGGGCCCCAAAGAGGTAACTGAGAGGGATAGAAGGGGTGGGCCCCACGATCAAGGGGCAAGGGTGAACGAACTTCCTCCTGCCCGGGATGGAACAGTTTGCTCATTGAGAGGGAGTTCTTCCTGGTATGGGGCCAGATGAGGTATGTGGAAGTCATACTTTTCAATTCAAGAAGTATCCAGCTTTCAAGTAACATTCAAAAAAAAAAAAAAAAAAAAAAAAACGTGGAAAAGTTGATCTCGAATTCTTTTGAAAGAAATGACATACTGAATTATAGTAAAAGTTACTGCGAGGGTGCATTCATTCATGTACAAATATACGCTGCTACGCTTATTTTAAAAATGGGGTCGTTTCCACTATTTTTAAAGTTTTTTTCTGAAAGAACATGCTTAAAAACATAGGATCATACCATTTTTCAAATAATTTGTTTCAGTTTAATATTTTTAAAATAATATACTTAAATCGGTGATCTTTCATTGTTTACATTTCTTGCCGATTACATCACAAATGATGAAATGCCATTCTGCGTTGCCATTCACAGTGAAAAATATTTAATTCGCATCTTTACTCCCGTGTATAGACAACGATATGGTTGATAGCAAGCGTTGAGCACAATTTTAATTCGCTTCTTGATTATCATAACGTGGAAACGCGGTACAAAGATGCGCCAAAAAGCATCATTTGTGACGTCATCTAGAACACGCCTTGTTTGAAAAATCGGACATTTAAAAAAATTAGTTAAAAAATAACTGTTGGGAAAATGAAAGAATTTTCTGGGTCCATGTTATTTTTTTGCTTATTCTATCAATTTCAGTGACTAAAAGTACTACTTTTAACTGAAGGAAACAACCCCATTGTGGCTATGATTTTATTTGAATTAAACCATAATTCATTGTTATCATTTGATGAATATAACAAGCTGAGTCCGACAAATACTGGGTCGCGTGTCTCTCGGGTGACTAAAAAAAATGCTGACAAAATCTTTCAGAACAAGTATCGCTTTAAAGCCATATTCCGGAGAATTTTCCTAAAAACCGAGTAATAATTTGTGTGGTACCTTAAGATCACAAATTTCGTCCGTCCCTGAAAATAAATTAATAACTTCAAGGAGTCAAAACTTTGGAATAAAAACTAAATTATCATATTTTTTGCAATTTAATATTTTAAATTATTTTATTAACTAATTAATAACAAATGAATAAATTCAGTAACAAGAAAATCTAGAGGACCTAAATGTGATTCTTACTGCGAAACGAAACTTTATTAAAAGGTGTTTAAATTGATTAGATCTTCTATTCTGCGTTTCTCCAAATTAATATTTTTGAAAGGTTTTATCGAAAAATTAAAAACAAATATTAAATTATTTTAGGAAGCAGAAACATATTTTAAGTGACATAAAGGTATATCGAAGAGTACTTAAGTAGTTTGAATTTGCTCTTGAAGAACGTTATTTTTCCAACTTAAATTAGACCTAATGTTTTTCAAAAACACTCATCAAAATAGCAAAAAAAAAAAAAAAAAAAAAAGAAGGCGTTAGTCTATATAATGATAATTTGATTTCATATCAAGTAATATGAAACTTAGGTTTTGGAAAATGTACAACTGTTTGTTCGTTGATCAATTGGCTTATTTCTTTGCTCCCAAGTTTACTTCTTTAAAACGAAATAATTGTTAACTGTTAACGACAAAAGACAGTTTTCAAATTTTAAACACTTAGAAATCATATAATTTAGATAACTTGATCGTTACAGAATAGTTACAGTTTTGTGAACAGAATTGCTCACAAAACTGTAACAGAATAGTTACAGTTTTGTGAGCATCTCATACATTATGGTCTTTCTGAGTTGGAAATTGTTTATGCTAAAGAAAAAATACTGTTAACAAACATCGTAGTGCATGAATGCACGATAATCTTGGAATAAGGTTATAAATTAGTAAATGTAATACACAAACTGCAAAATTGAAAAATTCGCTTTGAACAAAGTTCTAAAAATATCAACTGGCTTTTAGAGTAAAAGAGAACTTTTTTTTTCAAAGATCAAAGTAACAAAAAGAGAGTATTAATTCGAATACATACCTATTTTTCTATTTGTCCATACATGATGTCTATCTCTTTGGGTGGACCGACGTCGATTATTACTTTTTTATGCTAAAAAGGAGAGCCAAAATAGGACTTGTACCGTGTGACTCTATTTGTTCTTTGTAACGTCGTTTACGGGCGGAAAACCAGTAATTTTCTAGTATATTCATATGAAAAACTTAAATATTATGCTAATCAAATGATGCTTTGAGAAAATATTTATTATGAAATGAGTTGTTATAAAACGAAGTAATGTCCATGAAACAAAAATATTAACAGTCGAGTTCAATAAGAGTTAGGAATTCGAACTTCTCCAATATATCTTCAAAAAAAAAAAGAAAGAAAGAAAAGAAAAGAAAAAGAAAGAAAAAACACTCCTGTTTTTACAATAAAAGATATCAATCTATTCAAAGTAAAAATTAAAAAAAAAAAAAAAAAAACCTCTAAATTAATAAAGAAATCGACTTTTTCATCCAGCATCTAGTACTTTTAGATCCAATTTCCTCATTTAATTTTAGAAATTCATTTTTTTTTTGAAATCAAGTACAATATGACCCGTTTTAGGGACTGCTCTGGGAAGCGATCAGGGATGACTAGAATTTCCCTGTCAAAAAGCACGTAAACATGATGTGGCCAACTTTAGAATGAGAAGTGGGCATGACCTATCGGCAGAACATTTTGCCATAGTTTTGAACTCCAGTAAACGCTCTATTTGCAAAGACTGGAAAAATGAGTTAAATCTCACTTACTTATCTATCAAGGACTGGGTTCTAAATTATAACAAAATGGTAATTGATGTGCTTTGCATGTGACAGCCAGGGAACTCATGTCCTAATCACAAGACCTTCTTTAAATACAAATCTCACTTTTAAAAACTTTTTTAATTCTTGAATTTTAATTTTGTGATTTTAAATGTGTTTTTATGGTTTGTTTCCTCCTGTGTGATTTTATCACGTTTATTTTTGAAGTTTTGTTAATGATCTTGTTAGGTGAGTAGCCTAATATATATATTTTAAGTTTCAACATTTCATATGAAACTACTATGCTTTGAATGTTATTTTGGCAATCAGACCAAAAATAACATAGTGTCTTGAACTTGTTGATCAATGGTGAGACGGAAAGAGCAAAGTGCATCCATCTGGAAGAAAGTTGCTGATTGCCTCCTACGGTAAAATGATGCATGGACTATCTCATCATTTTGTGTTTGATTGGTTCAAAGTCACTTTAAGGACCAGGGTTATCAAGTCTTGTGCTTTCAATAGAGAACTCAAGGTCCCCAAGATATTGAATTTTCAAATAGACCTTGGGATTTTGCTTGAAATTCTTGGGGGTTTGGGTTTATTCGTGAAAAAGATACATTTATTAAATATTTTACCAGTAAAATGTAATATTTTAACTAAAATATAGTTTTCTTGGCTGGGCAAGCAGAATACACATGCTTAACATTTAAAAAAAAGGTTGCTTTTGTCAAAGAAAAAAAAAATAGAAAGAAAGAAAGAAAAAAAAAGAAAGCTTCTCTGAACCTCTCTCCCTAGATATTATTTTTCTCTTTATGTTGTACAAATTTCCTACCTATCTTTTTCTGTTGTACACATTTCCTGCCTACCTTGTTCTCTAATTGTTTAAAGTCAGAGCATTAAAAAAACTTTTTTTTTTGTCTTTTTGCAATAGACCCTTTTCCCGCTGTTTTTTTATGAAATTCCGAAGACATATCTATTGAGAAATCAATTTTAACACATCTATTATCACCATTTTTTATCATTTCTAAAACTAATAATTGACTAACTGCAATTGTCGCAATCACAAAAATTTGAATAAAAATTCCTATTCACATGATCTTGGGGTTTTTTCCCTCGAACATGAGAATAATATCAGCCCAATCTTGGGTTTTTTAAAAGAATCCCAACGTCAGCGCCATAACCTTTTCGTTAGAGTAGAAATTCTTTGTTTAGGGTGATCTGCAAGTAATTGACTACAAGTAATTGGCTACTGGAGCACAAAAATGTAAAACTCAAGATTAAATTAATAAAAAAAAATTCTTTATCTTATTGTTGGAACATTTTTTTTTTTTTTTTTTTGAAATTTTTTCACTGTGGTTTAGTTCTCAAAGCAAAGTAAAACTTGTAAACACTTCCTCTAAATGATCAATTATTGCAGTTCACTCTACATAAAACTGTTAAATGGCGAAGTAAAAAATGTGTATGTCACGTTTTGTGAAAATGTGTGGATAACATGTGTATATATGCACTGTAAAAACGATTCAGAAACGTTCCTGGAACATAATAGGCAGCTGATGTGCCCAATTTCTGCCAGTAACATATCTTACAAAAAACAGGAACGTTTTCCGATAAAAGTCAGTAACCTTTCTGAAATATTGGGAAATCTTCCCTGTTAAAGCTAGCCGTGAACCTTCAAGAAACATTAAATAGATTTAATGTGTATTTGATTAAAACCTTCCTGATTTACGAAGAAAGCTCCAGAAGCATTAACACAACCATGGCCAAAGCTACACGAAAATTGCAAGCAAGAACCAAGCATACTTCTTGCCTCGCAACGCTGCAGCTATCCACTGCCATATTTGCTCCCATTGGGAACTTAGTCACTCTGGACGGGCCGTTATCAAGCTAAAGCAGATACACTTAATAAACACACTCAGTCAATCTTTAAACTGGTAGCAAAAAATGTCTTTCACACCAGTGAGAAGTCCGCATTCGTGCATCATTTAGCAATTCAGGAACCTTTTTTGCGAAGATACTTGATTTTACGGGGAAATAGGTGAAACCCTCTGGAATCCCGAAATGTTCCACGGAAATAACCAGTAATATTTCGGAATTGTTTTACAGTGTGGTCCATAAGATATAAGCTACAACTATTTTCGAAAAGTTGATTAATTTTAGTGTTCAACTCTGAAATATTTGAATAACTAATCACAATAAATACATTTAAATCTCAAAGTAATTTTGAATAAAAGAAGCAGCATGTCAGTATGAATTCAGATGAGTCATTCTCATAAAAACATAAGTTTTTTAAGTTCAGAAAAATTAAAGTGGGTGGAACCAGATGAAATCTTTTATAGAGATAGATATAATGTAAGGGCTTTATAAAAAAATATTGGTCCAGAGGAAAAAAAATGTTTTTTTTAATACAGTGCTGGCCAAATAGTTAGACTAAAGAGTTTTTTTTTTTTTTTGATTTTTTGTACACTATTTGCACTAAAATAATATTTATTTCACTGTTAAAGTACAGTACATACTGTACACTGATTATTACGTTATTTTAGCATAATTTAATGTTTGCAGGTGGCAGCACTGTCTGCTTTGTTTATGTTCTTTGCTTATCTACCTACCAGGAACATAACCTCAATCAGCTTAAACAGTTCACTAGTTCTTTTTATTATTGTTCTAATATATTTAAAGTTAGTTTTAAATAATTAGTGAGTATGTGTATGTGAATATATATAATAGTGAGTATAAACAATTTTTTACCTCCTTTTTTAAAAAGTTAAGAAATGGTGTAAACCTTGTGAAAAGTATGCCAAAAAGACTTGAAATGCTCATCAAGAACAAGGGAATGCATACTAAGTATTAGGTAATTATTTCACTGTTCGTTAGTGTGTCTATAGTTATGCAATCAATAAAGAATTTACTTTTAAAAGTCTTTGTCTAATAATTTGGCCAGCACTGTAGTTAGTATTATGCTCTGACTTAATCATTATTCCCTCACTAGTGAGGAACGACGACATGTTTCATACTGTCAGCCCCGCTTAATCGGGAAACGGATGAACAAATACCCCGCTTATACGAATAAAACCTCCCGGCACCGAATATTTCCCCATAGACGCAATGTTAAAGATCCCCGCTCTATCGAATAATTTCCTCGGATAATCGAATAATATTAATCAGCTTTCGCAAATATTTTTGTTGAGAATATTCTTGAATGAATAACAAAGAAATTAAGTACGAACAGTTACTGACATACAAATATTAAGTAATATTTATCGCTGACAATAGGCGAGAAAAACAACATTTACATTCTATCAAAAAGTTTCCACTCTTTTATCAAATTTATTTTATCTTTGTTATTAAAAAAAATATATAAAAAATAGTGCAGTAGATAATTAAGTTAAATAACAAAAATAAATATACACATTTTAGACGATGATAAATTGATTAATATTAATATAAGATACAGAAGACGAGGAGGGGAAAAAAGAGTCAGAAAACTATTCCCTAAAGACCTTGAGCAAGCAGTACCCTATTACGGAATTAAAAAAAAATAATGTTCTGAAAAAAAAAGTGCTTAAACAAAGATTTCATAACTCAAGTTATAAGTTACTTTTTACAATTTTCAGATGTAGTATTTGTCAAATTATTAAATTACTAGCCGCCTGCGGCGACCAGCTGGTTCACCTTCTTACGCCATTCGCCTTTCTGTGCAAGCAGCCACCTACGTCGGCTGTTTGGCTAACTTGTCATTTACCTTTTTACTTCAAGTTTGCCGCCTTCGGCGGCTGTTTAAATACATTAAGCAGCAGTATTAATCAATCCATCTCTATCTTTTTTTTTGTGCCATTCACATTTTTGCGCCAAGATTGCCGCCTTCGGCGGCTATCTACCTTTACGATCTATCTCTAAATTTTCTTATCCACCCCTACTTATTTTAACCTCCCGGCCATCTATACATATAAAAAAATAAGATGTTTGTGTGTGTGTGTGTGTGGCGCGCATCCCGGGAAAACGGTAAGGCCTAGAAAGATTAAATTTGGTATACAGGTGTAGTTTTTGCTGAAATGTGCACCTCGGGCTTCGATTTTTGATATTTTAATTAGAAAAAAAGTTATTTAATGTTTTATGAGATTTTTAGCACTTTTTAGTACTTTTAACCTCACAGACCCCGAACCAATCGCGCCAGACAAATATTTTTGGTACTATAGTGTCGGAAATTTAATTTTAAATATGATGAACAAAAAAATTTCGAAGATAGAGCAATTTTTGTATTTTTTATGAATTTTTGAAGAAACCTTTAATTTGCATGTTTTTCTGGGTTTTATTTTTTTCTAATATCATCCTGCGAGAAGTATCAAAGCCTCATTTCTGAAATTTAAGTTGGTAATAGTAAAAACATTTCGCCCTCCTTCAGAAGAAAAAAGTTCTTAAAAATACGCAATAGTTTTTTTTTTTTACAATTTTTTTAATGCTGAACACATCATGTCCTTTCACGCATCAGTCGAAAAAAGCGTTCTTCAATCTTTTATGCCTGTGACGTCACTACTTGGGTTTCGATTCGATATTTACGATGAATCTTAATCGCAAGCAATGTTAATCTTTTTTTTTACTATATAGCTTAGTTCTACATTTTCTGACGTGATGTCCACGCATTTTTTCGGCAGCGCTTCCTTTTTTTATTTCCTCTTTTTTTTGTTTTATTTAGGGATTGCATTTATTTTTTTTCCACCCCCCCCCCAAGCTGGACCTTTCGCTGTATCTATATTACGTTGCATTTCATAGTTGTGCGCATTAATTCAATAAAAACAGCGAGATTTTTTTAATCTTTGTCAAACGCTACTTTTTGCACACTACGGGGAATTTGAGCTTTTTTTTTTTTTTTTTGCTCTACTTAAATAAAAAAAAGCGGTTTTTTGAGTGTTCTTTGTTTTTATTAGGAAATGGGTGAGGAGTTCAAAATAAATAGAGATGGATAAGAAAATGTAGAGATAGATTGTGAAGGTAGATAGCCGCCGAAGGCGGCAATCTTGGCGTAAAAATGTGAATGGCACAAAAAAAAAAGATAGAGATGGATTGATTAATACTGCTGCCAAATTTATTTAAACAACCGCCGAAGGCGGCAAACTTAAAGTAAAAAGATAAATGACAAGTTAGCCAAACAGCCGCCGTAGGTGGCTGCTTGCACATTGGATGTCAATGCCCCCTCCCTCCCCCACATACACCATGACTTTGAAAAAACAATGCTTTCACATAAAAGTGTAAGTGCATTTTGTTATTTTTCGACCAAATTTGCATGAAGAGTACGTCGTTTGCGTCTCCCCTCCCCCTCCTTTAAAAATATTCCAAACGACGAAACTGGAGACAGATCTAGAAAATATTTTATTCAAATTATTAGTGATATCGATAGATATAGATTGATTGACAGCGCCACGAAATTTATTTAAGCAGCCGCCGAAGGCGGCACCCCTGGCGTAAAAAGGCGAATGGCGTAAAAAGGCGGACCAGCTGGTCGCCGCAGGCGGCTAGTTTCCTAATAAAAACAAACATCACTCAAAAAACCGATTTTTTTTTAATTTAAGTAGAACAAAAAAAAAAAAAAAAAAATCCCCGTAGTGTGCAAAAAGTAGCTTTTGACAAAGATGAAAAAATCTCGCTGTTTTTATTGAATTAAATGGGCACAACTATGAAATGTAACGTAATATCGATACAGCAAAAGGTCCAGCTTGTGGGGGGGTGGGGATGGAAAAAGAAATAAATGCAATCCCTAAATAAAACAAAAAGGGAAAGAAAAAAAAGCAAGCGCTGCTGGAAAAACACGTGGTCACACGTCATAAAATGTAGAAGTAAGCTATATAGTAAAAAAAAAAAAAAAAAAAGATTAACATTGCTTGCGATTAAGATTCCATCGTAAATATCGAATCGAAATCCAAGTAGTGACGTCACAAGCATAAGAGATTGAAGAACGCTTTTTTTCGACCGATGCGTAAGGAGACATAATGTGTTCAGCATTAAAAAAATCGTAAAAAAAAACTATTGCGTATTTTTAAGAACTTTTTTCTTCTGAAGAGGGCGAGATGTTTTTACTATTACCAACTTAAATTTTAGAAATGAGGCTTTGATACTTCTCGCAGGATGATATTAGAAAAAAATAAAACCCAGGAAAAACTGCAAATTAAAGGTTTTTTCAAAAATTCGTAAAAAATACAAAAATTGCTCTGTCTTCAAATTTTTTTCATTAATCATATTTAAAATTAAATTTCCTACCCTACAGTACAAAAAATATTTGTGTGGTGCGATTGGTTTGGGGTCTGTGAGGTAAAAAGTACTAAAAAGTGCTAAAAATCACATAAAACATTAAATAACTTTTTTTCTAATCAAAATATCAAAAATCGAAGCCCGAGGTGCACATCTTCAGCAAAAACTGCACCTGTATACCAAATTTCATCTTTCTGGGGGTTACCGTTTTCCCGGGATGCGCGCCACACACACACACACAAACATCTTATTTTATTATATGTATATAGATTAAACTATTTTGTTTATATGTAGCTTATTTCAAAAACTCTTTTGCAATAACATTAATCTTTACTAATAATAAAGTTGAAAGTCTGTCTGGATCTCCGTCTGTCTGTATGTCTGGATGTCTGTGACGCGCATAGCGCCTAGACAGTTCGGCTGATTTTTATGAAATTTGGCACAAAGTTAGTTTGTAGCATGGGAGCGTGCACCCCGAAGCGATTTTTCGAAAATTCAATTTTGTTCTTTTTCCATTCAAATTTTAAGAAAATTTTACCGAGCAAATTATCACAGCGTGGAAGAGTAAATTACGAAATTATCATAACGTGGAACCGTAACAATGGCGATCAAATGAACGTAACGAATTGGCGAGAAGTTCATCACCCATTATTTGTAAATATACAGGCGAATCAAATGACCTTTTTATTTTCAAATACGGGCAAAGCCGTGCGGGTACCACTCGTTATTTCCATAAAAAAGCTATTGATTTATTACTATTGTGTTTTGAGACAAATGTTGTCAATTTAGAAAGGTGAATAAAAAAATTCCCCACGCAATCAAATACCCCGCTTAATCGAATAATATTTCATGGAACCGACGATATTCGATTAAGCGGGTAGCTAGTGCTTGATACTAGTAGTGACACCTATCTAATCTATACATATAATAAAATAAGATGTTTGTGTGTGTGTGTGTGGCGCGCATCCCGGGAAAACGGTAAGGCCTAGAAAGATGAAATTTGGTATACAGGCGTAGTTTTTGCTGAAGTTGTGCACCTCGGGCTTCGATTTTTGATATTTTAATTAGAAAAAAAGCTATTTAATGTTTTATGTGATTTTTAGCACTTTTTAGTACTTTTAACCTCACAGACCCCGAACCAATCGCGCCAGACAAATACTTTTGGTACTATAGTGTCGGAAATTTAATTTTAAATATGATGAACAAAAAAATTTTGAAGATAGAGCAATTTTTGTATTTTTTATGAATTTTTGAAAAAACCTTTAATTTTCATGTTTTCCTGGGTTTTACTTTTTTTTAATATCATCCTGCGAGAAGTATCAAAGCCTCATTTCTGAAATTTAAGTTGGTAATAGTAAAAACATTTCGCCCTCTTCAAAAGAAAAAAGTTCTTAAAAATACGCAATAGTTTTTTTTTTTACAATTTTTTTAATGCTGAACACATCATGTCCTTTCACGCATCAGTCGAAAAAAGCGTTCTTCAATCTTTTATGCCTGTGACGTCACTACTTGGGTTTCGATTCGATATTTACGATGGAATCTTAATCGCAAGCAATGTTAATCTTTTTTTTTCTTTTACTATATAGCTTACTTCTACATTTTCTGACGTGATGACCACGTGTTTTTTCGGCAGCGCTTGCTTTTTTTCTTTCCTTTTTTTTTGTTTTATTAAGGGATTGCATTTATTTCTTTTTCCATCCCCCCCAAGCTGGACCTTTCGCTGTATCTATATTACGTTACATTTCATAGTTGTGCGCATTTAATTCAATAAAAACAGCGAGATTTTTTTATCTTTGTCAAACGCTACTTTTTGCACACTACGGGGAATTTGAGCTTTTTTTTTTTTTTTTTGTTCTACTTCAATAAAAAAAAAGCGGTTTTTTGAGTGTTCTTTGTTTTTATTAGGAAATGGGCGAGGAGGTCAAAATAAATAGAGATGGATAAGAAAATGTAGAGATAGATTGTAAAGGTGGATAGCCGCCGAAGGCGGCAATCTTGGCGTAAAAATGTGAATGGCACAAAAAAAAAAGATAGAGATGGATTGATTAATACTGCTGCCAAATTTATTTAAACAACCGCCGAAGGCGGCAAACTTGAAGTAAAAAGGTAAATGACAAGTTAGCCAATCAGCCGCCGTAGGTGGGTGCTTGCACATTGGGTGTCAATGCCCCCCTCCCTCCCCCACATACACCATGACTTTGAAAAACAATGCTTTCACATAAAGTGGAAGTGCTTTTTGTTATTTTTAGACAAAATTTGCATGAAAAGTACGTCGTTTGTGTCTCCCCTCCCCCTCTTTTAAAAATATTCCAAACGACGAAACTGGAGACAGAGCTAGAAAATATTTTATTCAAATTATTAATGATATAGATAGATAGAGATTGATTGACACCGCCACGAAATTTATTTAAGCAGCCGCCGAAGGCGGCAACATTGGCATAAAAAAACGAATGATACTGATTTATAGAGAAAAACATTGATTAATGTCGTCGCTAAATTGTTTAAGCAGCCGCCGAAGGCGGCACCCCTGGCGTAAAAAGGCGAATGGCGTAAAAAGGCGGACCAGCTGGTCGCCGCAGGCGGCTAGTATTTAATATAACTTTCATACAAATATTCTCAAACGAGGAAGTAACTTACTATTATTCAGTTTTCATGTAACATTTTATTTTATTTAACTAAAAACTGATGTGGGTGAATGACGACGCAAAAAACCTCGTCTGGTTTTACGCTTTTATAAAGATTTCAGGAAAAACTTTCCAACAATTAAAGACGCAAATATCTGGCACAATATTTGGGGGGGGGGGGGGGGCTACCAGCTTGAAGTCTATTTGTCTAAAAAAAATTATTTCGCTGCGATTCTGGGAAGGAAATTGACTGTTGTGAAGGAATAACACTACACTGTTAAAAATTGTCCGGAAAATTCACGGTAATTGTTACTGGCATCCATGTTGCCAGTAACTATTACCGTAAAAATCGAATGTTACCGTAAAATTTTACGGTTTTCTCGGTAGGTCACAGCAGCCAATTGGAGCTGGGCTCGCTTATTTTTCCGGTATAAATTACAGTAAAAATCAGCGATGCGTTAAATCCGCCATCTTATAGTAACAATTACCAGAAAATCTTCCTGAATTTCTAACAGTGTACCTGCCCCCCCCCCCCTGGGGACAAATTTAAAAACAATTACGTAAACTAATTTTAATAAAAATTTATTTTTAATGATTTTTAAAATAAATTATTTAATATTTTGAAATAAAAACAGAAAAATGTGTACTTATTGTTTGTTTGCTAAGAAAAAGTTTTGCTTTTTTTTTTAAAATAATAGTGGGGTCAAGTGTGGGAATAGCACTTGGGGATTTTTTAGACTTTCATTAAAGGCATTTAAAGTAAAATATATAGTAATTTTTCCTGAATTATGTTGTTAAACTCTATTCTGAAAAGTATTTATGCCCTTAAAAATTTGCATAAGTCATAAAAAATTCGTAAATTATAACAAAGACATGAAAATGACGGTTTTTATGAGAATAACCCATATGTATTCCAAATGCGATGCTTTTAATTAATTTAGTTATTTAACTCTCCACGTATATGTGTATACTAAAGTATTAAGGGTAGTACATAAGTCATTTATGAACGATCTTTAAATATTTTGACCACTTCGTGCAACATAGTGGACAAATATAAGGCTTTAAAAAATCATTCTAATATTAAGTCATTTATGAACGATTTTAAAATATTTTGACCACTTCGTGCAACATAGTGGACAAATATGAGGCTTTAAAAAATCATTCTAATCTTAAGTCATTTATGAACGATCTTTAAATATTTTGACCACTTCGTGCAACATAGTGGACAAATATAAGGCTTTAAAAAATCATTCTAATATTAAGTCATTTATAAACGATTTTAAAATAGTTTGACCACTTCGTGCAACATAGTGGACAAATATAAGGCTTTAAAAAATCGTTCTAATCTTAAAGAAAATTTACAGTTACAGAATGAGCATGAAATGGAAAAAATATTTTAAAACTGCTTTTCTACCTGCAATTTCAAGCGAAGTAGTCTATCGTCACCTCAGAGCAACAGTAAGACACCTAGTCCCAGTAATAACACTAATATATCTTTCTGTGTTACTCTGAGGCGAAGATATATTCTTGCCAAACTTTGTGAGACATTTGACGCAAAAATAAGTCGGTAAAAATGATGCCAACTTATTGATACAACAGAATGGACATTAAAAAGTTCAAATCAACTGTCAGAAAAAAAAACTCACCAAGTTTGTTGGCTTTCAAAGTAGCTGACTAGTCACGGAAGCTATTAGTTTTATGTAAAAGGTATAATAAAGTAGGTAATTTATTTAGTTGCACTTCAGCCTATATTAAATTTTATTTTAACTCCTAATGATTTGAATATTCTCCTTCTTGGTTAAAAGAATATTTTTGAACCCTTCAATAAACTACTTTCCCCCAAACAATTGATATTTGATTACATGCAACTCAATGACAATAAAAAAAAATCATAAAAATATGATTAATTGGTGGTAATTGCTAAATTTGATTTTCAAAATTTGTCACATTAGCTGTACCATTTTTGTGAAAATGATTCATAAATTCGAAAATACTTTTTAAATAGATCCTTAATGTGCTAAATGCATCTGGAATTTAAATCAAATCATCTTTCAATGGTGCTCAAGGTCAAAGTTATACTTATTTTTACAAAGTTATACTTCGTCTCATCCCCTTCCCCCCTTTTTAGCCTACTTTCCCAGTAAAAGTCAGAAAAAGGAGAAAAAAGCATGAAAGAAGGCTTAATGCATCTTAAAAATATCGCGAAAAACAAAAAAAAAGTCAAAAATAAATAAAATAATTAAATAAATATCGAAAAATTAAAAATTGGAAAGTAGGGTATTGAGATGGGGGAAAATGTCTGTCGGTCTGTCTGTCTGTCCCCCCCCCCTAATGACTTTTAAATTAAAAGTCCGATTCGAACAAACTAGGAAAAAGCTTTTGATGAAAAACTTGTATATAAAATATCTTTTTGATTTGAAGAATTTTCCGTTCAATTTTGAACAGTTCAAATCCCTTAACATTAGCGCCTACGGGGAAACTTAAAGTCAATGTAGATTCCGTACTTGAAGGCGGATTTTTTTCAAACAAATTTTGTTGGAAATAGCTCTTGACGTATCTTATGTTTCTACATAAAGATATGCGCAGACGATTATTTTATTTTATTTATTTATTTATTTATTTTTTTTTTTTTTGACAATGAAAAGTATTTCTTTAAGTTGACATTTTATTGTTTTTATTTATTTTGGTAAGTGCATTAATTCATTTAAAAATTATTTTTGGCAACAGGGGAAAAAGAAACGATTTTTTTTTGATACGATGTATTTATTTTAATGAACTTATTAATTTTAATTATTATTTTTTCGTTTTGAAAGCTGTTAAAGAATTTTTTTAATGGAAAAAAGTGTATTAGCTACTTTAGGAAGTCATACATTAAAGGTATGCAAATGATGACATACCTTTAATGTATGACTTCCGGTCCAATCATTTTACTGAGGAAAAAGACAATGGGGGCTTAGAGAGAACTACAAACAATCACGACAAAAGCAAGAAATGCTGCCTTTTAATAAATTAAGCATTAAGATATTTCTTTGTTGCAAATTTATTTTCTTGAATTAAATGGCTCATTAAAGCATCACTAAAATATATTGAAAACACACCTCAGAAGGTTGATAGAGGCAATTTTATAGAAGCACGCATAGTCTCTAATAAAAGGTATAAAGAAGGGAACTTACCTGGATTTATACATGTTAAAATGAGATAAAGTAACTATTGAACATAGCGCATTTAACATACTCGTAAATCCTGTAATTGCATGCTACGAATTATGAGAGCGATTACAGACTCAAGTCATTGGGGCTCGGTTACATGTCTTTTATTATGATAGATGGAGAAGAACTGAAAGCTGCAGGAGGTTCAGAAAAAGTTGATCAAGATGCATCTGCTACTTACAAATTTTGTTAAATGTGATGGAAAGTTTATGGAATTTTGTTGTAGTAGAATGGAACGAGCTCAGGTTTCCAGTGATATCTGTTGATGTGAAAGAAGGAGAAGATTCAACCACACCGCAAGCTAATGTTGCGAGCATGGAACGCACCAGCACGTTTTGGAAGTAGCCGAAAAGTTAGAAAATTTATGAATGGTATTCTGTTAAATAAAATATTCAACCTCCAACACCAATAAAAAGATAGATGGTTCACGCCGGTAATTTCTGAGACAATCACTAAGTATGCACATACATTTTTAAAAAATAATTTTCTTTAAAAGAATAAGTGTGACTCAAACTTTTTGTAAAATGTATTTTTCTTTTAAATAAAGTTTTTCTCATGAACGCACTGCTTTCTCTTGGACCAAAAACCACTTTGGGCCAAAGTAACCTAAACGCAAGGGTGTCCAAAATAAAAAAAATTAAAAAGGGTAACAATACACTGTTGAAAATTTCGGAAACTTTTATGGTAACTATTACTGTAAAATGGAGTATTTACAGTACATCAAAAAGTACAGTAAATTTTACCGAGAAAAATAAACGATTGCAGCGCCAATTGATATACCACGTTACTTACAGTGTAAAGCAAATAACACAGTATTTCCCCTCACTTGACGTGTCCCAACTCGTATGGGGGCAGCAAAGCCGCCTGCCAATCCGAAGGTCCCGAGATCGAACCTGCAGCTTGCATTTTGCATTTTTAAACTCTCGTTTATTCTACCTTAAGAGTTTATAGTAAAATAGGATTTTACGGTAAAAGGTACTGCCAACATGGATGCCAGTAACTTTAACTGTAAAATTTCAGGATTTTTTTTAACAATGTACTTTCAAACAAAGTTATCAGTATTTAAAAATTAAATTTAGAGAACTCTATAGATGGGTCAGAAAGATTTCCATAGCTTGAAAATATGAATACTGTAGGCTTTCTGTTTAACGACGCTCTATTTAACGACTTTCTCTATTTAACGACGGCTTTTCACGGTCCCAGATGGTCCACGATAGCGTTAAAAGTATTCTATTAAAGGGCACTTTCTACTTAAGGACGACTTTTTGTGGTCCCTTGAAAGCCGTTGAACAGAGAGCCAACTGTAGTTACAAAATTATTGAGACAACAGGAGTAAATACATGAAATACACTGCTAGCTCAGTCATTTCCAGCCGAGGACTGCAGTTTCGAGCTTATTAGCACTCATCAGCCCGGCATAGGAAAGTGACTGAGCTGGAGGTGGAAAATCTCTTTAGGAAGCCCAGAGTGCCAAACAAACAGGTAGCTAACACAGAATTAGCACTGATCAGACGATTGACCGAAGCAATGGTTCGGTTCAACTCGAATATTGAAGGCAAGACAGGTATATTCAGTAAGTTACCGCCCTATAGCCAGAGCTAAGGCAGAAATACATGAAATACACCGCCAGCTCAGGCAATTCCAGCCGAGGACAGCAATTTTGTGCTTATTAGCACTCATCAGCCCGGCATAGGAAAGTGACTGAGCTGGAGATGGAAAAACCTCTTAAGGAAGCCACGAAACTGCAGTTCTCGGCTGGAAATGACTGAGCTGGCGTTGTATTTCATGTATTTCTGCCTTAGTCCTGGCTAATGGGCGGTAACTTACTGAATTTACCATGATGGCCTTCGATGTTCGAGTCGAACCGAACCATTGTTTCGGCCACTCGTCTGGTCTGAGCTAATTCTATATTAGCTACCAGTTTGTTTGGCACTCTTGGCTTCCTTAAGAGGTTTTCCATCTCCAGCTCAGTCACTTTCCTATGCCGGGCTGATGAGTGTTAATAAGCACGAAACTGCAGTCCTCGGCTGGAAATGACTGAGCTGGCGGTGTATTTCATGTTTTTCTGCTTTAGCCCTGGCTAATGGGCGGTAACTTACTGAACAGGAGTAAAGTTCAAAAGTGTGAGCCAAATTAGCCCGTGTTTACGGTACTTTAAGGAAAGAATATTTTCTGGGCAATTAAATTTTAATAATTTTATCATTTTTTGCACAATACATCTTGAAAAGACTCCGAATATGTTAGATTTGTGCTCCTATTTTATGAGATACGTCCTTTACCGAACAAAAGAAATTATTCAAATAATTTTTATTTAAATATTCAAAATTTTATTGTAATACATAGAAGTCTGGTCTATGTTCTTCATAGCGTTCATATATTGAAACAAAAATTTGACATATCTGGATTTCGTTAAAGGGTGTTTTGTGCATCAATGATCCATCTGCTATTTTGAAACTCAAAATTGTATTGTATTACATATAAGTTCGGTCTTCGTTCTTCAAAATGTTAATGCAATAAAAAAAAGAGTCTAACATACTTGGAATCATTGATGGGTGTTTTGTGCAACAGTGAAACGTTTGCTACCTTGGAATTGTCCCTCTTTAGATTCAATGAGCCGTGATAACGGCATTTGTGAACTTTTAAAATGTTACATTAAAAATTGCGAAAGTTGCCCAAAATTGAGAGTTCTGACAACTTAGTAACAAGAAATCTATAGGTGTTTTTTTCCCGATTTTTAAAAGCTTCCTTTGTTGTCAAATTTCAGTCACCTTTTTTTTTTTTCCAAAATATGTTATGCAGAGTTAGCATAAAAGAATTTTAAAATTTATATTTCATAAACTTAGCACTAAAAATAAACTGTTCAAGTGTTTTTGAACGTACGTAGCACGTTCCACGCTAGTGCTGAAAGAAATTCCTTTTTTTCCTGGGGGGGGGGGGTCTGTCTTAAGTCTTTACACGCGTATAAACTACTGTATTAGGAATGGCAACAATGTTAAATCCAAAACCTCTGGGGTGTGCTTTTACCCCTCCCCCCCTCTCACTTCGCTTTGCCACTGATGCTCTGCATCGCTGGATTGGCGATGCAGGTGATGATGATTTACCCTTTATACGTTGGTCAGCCAGACCCCCAAACCTAACTCCACGTGATTTCTTTTTTTATGGTGTATCGGCTAAGACAGTTTATATACACCACCATTGCGTGCAACATTGCAAGAACTGAAGGATCGTATACGTGTAGCATCCAGGGTTGGCAAGTTTCTGCCGAGGCGGTTAAAACCACTGGTAGAAACCGGTTAAAACCGGCATGGCAAAAACCACTTTCTGCCACATTTGCGGCAGAAACTGGCAAAAACTCGCAAAATGAAATATTAATTCTTGATATACAACAGAAAATGCATGGAAAAAATAATTAAGTGTTAACCAAAATACTCTAATTTTATTACAAAATTATCACAATTCAGAATTGTTGGAACCCTGCAATTGCCTCTTCGAAAAAGTGGTTTTAAAAGTCTTAACGGGTTCTCAATTTAATACGCACAAATGATAAATTTTAGAATATTCTTGAAACAGAAAAGCTAGCAGACAATGCATCAAGAAGTAAGCAATGTTCGTGAAACTTTCATCTTTGTATAACTGGTCCACCATGTAGTAACTGGGGTTGTGGTAAAGAATTTGACTAGAAAAATAAGTTTTGAGAAATGGGACCAATTTGTTTTGCAAAGCTGTGACATTAGGTACGAAATTCTAGGCAAGTAAAATTCTGGCACTTTCTTCTTGAAGCACATGACATGATAATTTCAATCAAAAACAATTTAGAGGAAACATATAAGTGAGCACATTACAATCAGTAATGCCTGTTTCATTCTGTATGTCACTCTTCTTTCCTAAGCACTCCCGTATGATTTTTCATCCTTTGGTAAATTATTTCAAATACTACGAGCCTCTGCAATTGAAAAGTTCCTTTTCTGAACTAAATCAAGGGCACTAGCATTGGATTTTATTTTTTTAAATGATGAAATGATGTTTAATTTTTTTAGTATACTAAAACAAATATCATTTACTAATTACTTGAGTTATTAAAGACACTTTTAAGTATTTGCCAGTTCCTGCCGGTTGTTACCGGTTATAACCAGTTCCTGCCACTGGCACGGCAAAAACTATTTTCTGCCGGCAGAAAGCCAACCCTGGCAGCATCACAAAAAAAAAAAAAGAAACTCTCCAAAATGTATATTAGGTGTGTGTCGCGTAACGAAAGGCGCACACGTTGAACATTTGTGAGTAAAAAAAAAAGAAAAATTGGGCAGTTTATCTTATGTAACGTTTATAGTGTTAAGTGTAATAGTTTGTGAAATATACATTTTTAAAACTGGTATGTTCTTTAATTCTAACCCTGTATATTACAAACCATTATTGCTTTAACTTCATGGAGTACTAGTAACAAGAGGGAACTGAACGGATTTCGCTATTACAATCAAGTGGGCAGAAGATAATAAGAGTTTATCTTCTTGCTCTGACTTTTTTTTTTCCTTTCGACTTGTTATTGAAATCTCTTTCACCAGAGCACACACGAAGCGTTTTACACTTAATAGCATCAAGTGTATGTGTGTGTATTCCATCTGTTTCTTTCAAACAGATAAGTAAGAGCATTCAAGTTTCAACCTGTGCGTTTATAGCTGCGGTTAAATTGTGAGAAACAAGTACTTCATACGTTTGATAGATTTCTGAAAGATATTGCAGAAAAATGACCATAATTAAAAAATAAAACTAGTTATCATTTGCTTTTTCGAAGTTTGCATCGATTAAAATTTTATTGAGGTATTTTAATTGCATAAGTTTAAAACTATAAAGTGCAAAGCTTATTTTTGATATACAATAAATAAATAAGTTAAGGAATAATAAACTAAAATTTATTCGAATTAAATACCTGATTATTAAATAAAACTCCACTGCACGGGTACAAAGAATAAAATTCAGACTTCTTGTGTGAGCAAATTGCTTTATTTATCATTGAAATCAAAATATGTAAAAAAAACTTAATAAGCTTACCGAAAAACTTTGCTTTCATGATTTTTTCTTCCTTTCAAAAGGTCTAAGAGACACATACACACATCACAAACAGGAATTTCCGAGCCGTCTGTAATAAATAAATTAATTAATAAATGAACTATTTTCGTTTTCACCAATAGAAAAGGGCATTGATATTTACCCTTTGTAGCTATTATTTGTAAAATATAAGAGGTAATTAAAAAGCTTACAAAAAATTAAAACGAAAAAGAAAAAAAGGTAACAAAGAAAAGAATTGCTCATTGAAGTGATTTTCTTAAATTCTGATTTAAGTGATTTTCTTGACTTTATTTTACACTTCACAGTAATTTAGCGAGAGATTTCTCAAAAGAGATAACTTTTAGTCTCAACGTTCGGATAATGATTGAAGTCTTCTCATCACTATAGATCATTTGTGCATATAAAATAACATGAAATACGGGGAAAAAATAGTTTCATTATTTGTGTAAGTATCTTCATGAGGAAAATTTTTACTTGACTAAGTAATATAAAGAAAACGTGTGTGTAAAAGTCCCACAAAATTAAAATAGATTGAATCCTTCAAGTCTCTTACAAGTAATAAACAATTTTTTTTTTTTTTTGAAGTCAATTCCTACCTTAAATTATCTTTAATTTACAACTATTTTATTTTCTACTATAACTAATAAAATTCCGAGATTGATTAATTAAGTTTAAACACTGAATTAATGTTTGAAAGAACTGAAAACGTCAAGTGGTCATCCACTACAAGTTTGAAAAAAAGTATTTGAACGTGAGTAGATGAATAAAAGGTATTTTATTATTGATTGATGTTTGAACAAGATATTTAAATATACATAGGGAGCGTGTGAATTAATAGTATTAATTGGAAAAAAATATTGCCAGTTTCTTTAAAAATAATACAAATTAGCAATTTTTTATTTAGAAGTGTTACGGTATCCAGTAGCATGCGTTTTCAAAAACATTTGATAGAAATATATGTATTTTCCAATTGCAATGAAAAAGAAATAATATTCTATATAATTTAAGAGACGTTGACTTGCATCATTTAAAAACATTGCCCCCAAGATGAAACGGCTCCATTCCGACTTTAAAAACGATGCAATTACAAAAGAGTTTCATGCCTTGTGTTGAATAGGAAACAATACTTCCATTTTGTTTGAAACGAAAAGAAATTAAATTTCATTTTAGTGCCCCTTTTACCGCTCTTTCGTTAAAGAGAGCAACAGTATTTTAATTTCCATATCGCTAAAGATTATGAGCAGTTAAGAGCGATTTAATGCCCTACTTGGAAGTTTAAAATTGTACATTGAAGACTATTTAAAAGTTCGGAGAGCGACGAAATAAAATACTGTCTCACGCATTCCACTCTTTTCTTTTTCTTTTTTTCGTTTCGGAAGAAAGCAAAAGAAAAGTCGACGCACTAACGCCCGAAGCGTAGAGTACACTTCCTTTTGTGCTCAAAAGGTAGCGCTCGCATAACTCGCGGCAGCGTTGCCAGGTTTAAAAGTGCTATCTTCCCGCCTGCTGCTTTTGAAGAGCTTAATGTTTCGCCTCGTAGCCATTTTGGTAAAGGTACTGAAGTAAATAGGCAGCCAAAAGCAAGAGAAAAAAAATGTGCATTAACAGTAGTGAAAGATGATTGTTTGCTATAAAGATGATCACGGCGCACGATAAACAATTTTTTCCCTTAAACAAACTTTATAATCGAGATAGATACTGGCATTCACGCTACC
This sequence comes from Uloborus diversus, assembly GCF_026930045.1. NCBI lineage: Eukaryota > Metazoa > Arthropoda > Arachnida > Araneae > Uloboridae > Uloborus > Uloborus diversus. The sequence goes on along the minus strand of NC_072737.1, from coordinate 169,057,191 downwards.
ACAATAACAGCATAAAAATATCAAATCAGTGTTTGCTTTATGAAAGATATATATTTCATAGACCGTGAAAGAGACCAGCGTTCATTTAAATTCGCGTTTAATATTAGTTTTTTTTTTCTTTTTTTTTATTAATGGTAGGCCTATAAAATAGTTCCGAAACACTTTACGGGCAAAAACCATTATGCTAAGCTATCATAAAACAGTTTGTAAAGGTGAAAAATGAGTATTTCTTTGGTAGAACAAGTTTCTTTTTTCTTCTGTATTTCTTGGAATATTCTTTCTAATAGCGACGAAGAGTGCTTAATTTATAGCACGGCCAATGAAGCTAATGGCATGATAAGCTACAAATCTGTTTCACACACACACAAGAATAGTTTTTAAACGGTAATATTTGAAAGGTAATTGTTATAAAAGCTTCTAAAATATTTTTAAACAAAATTTTGAGCTTATGTTGAATAAAGTGGTACGAAATGTTATCTGAAGAAAATCATCAAAAAGTTGCATCGAGTATTGCAAAATATTTTTATACAAAAATATAATTAATAAATAAATACACAAATCAGTAAAAATATCAAAACTTTTAAAGCGTAATTTACTGTACCACGATTTTTAAAAATTGAAAAATGACTACATGTGATATTTTGGGTCAATCCACACATTATTATTTTAGAAACATGCTGCTTGACTATTTTTAATTCTTTTATTACACGTACAGTGAAACCTGTGTAAGTTGACCACTTGTGGTGCAGTTCTGTGGTGGTCAACTTATAAAGGATGGAAGCGATTTTTTTTTTAATTTTTTGTCATTTCTTGCGTCATGTTTTCATTTTTTGACTAATTGACACTTACTCTCTCTGTTTAACTTACCCTTATTGTTTAACAATTCTTTAAAATAATAATAATAAATAATGTTATTTAAATATTTTTGTTTTTCCTCCTTGTATTTAATATATTAGACACTAGTTTTAGAAATTCCATATGTGCCAGCTAATTTTCTCTGGCTTTCTCCCTTTTTAATTAATTTTAATATTTCATACTTTTTATCAATCTCAAGTTCAACTAACTTTCTTTTTGAAGCCATTTTATGCAAAACTTATAATACAAATAGCAACAAGCTGGACTCTCCTAGTTCATTAAGGCAGGTGAAAATGAAAATATCCTGTCTCTTAATGTCTTGCACCAGAAATAAGTAACTTTCCTCTTTAGCACAATTCCAGTGCTGCCACATAACATTCCAACTGGAAGAAAAGACTTTACACTTTTTTACAGATACCAGTTTTCGTTGAACAGTAAAGGCTATATCAAATAGAACAACAAAAGAAAACCACGTTTGGAGAATAGAGCAGCATATGCTGCTGTTTTATTTAGTTGGTAAAATGCTGGTCTGGCATCAAAATTATTCTTGGAAAGCTATAAAAAAATTTAAATAATTTGCTTAATTAAGTTTAAAAAAATTAACCAAGTGGTCAACTTACAAAGGTTTTTTTTACAATACTCCAAACCAAATTTGGTGTACATTAGAGGTGGTCAAGTTACAGAGGCTTTCCGTTATTATATAATATAGGACTAGTTCCGTTCCCGACAAAAGTGGTCAACATAGACAGGTGGTCAGCTTACAAGGGTGGTCAACTTTACAGGTTTTACTGTATCATAAATAACCGCACATTAAATATTTAAACAATTTACATTTTATAAATGTTTTGTAGATTTTTATTTTATTCGTTGTGAACACTCAAATGATACATATTCAAATGATACAGATTTTCCTAGGAAAAAAAACCTATACTTCCATCAACATATCATTTTACGTATTAAAAAGATGTTCATATTAGAATAGGAAGAAAAATATTTTGTACGAATAATAAACATAAAAATGTCGGTAAGAGTTTGCAGCAAATCTTAGTCTTAGTTAGAAACAAATATATTTTCTGTAGGCATAATACATAAGTTATCTTTTTTTTTTTTTCAGAATTGTGCCAAAGTGCACTAAAACTTATCTTTCAAAAACCTTCTGAGCATATTTTTTATATTAACTTGAATAACAATAATATTTTCAAATTGTATAAATGTATTTAAAGTATTAACTAGGAAAGAAAAGATAGATTCCTTGATTTCAGCAAACTTCTTTCAAAATATTCATTTTAATTTCTTCTTTTTTTATTTCGTTTGTTTAAATTATATTTTTGAATTAAATATTTTAAGAGACATCTTAAAGGTCTCCCTTGTTTAATCTAACTTCAATTTTACCTAATTTTTCATGTATTTATTTTGAAGATAACTATTTTTTATTATTATAACTATCTTTAACATTAATATTATCGGTATTATTAACGTTGTTGTAGAAGTTACTGCTATTATTAATGTTATTATTATTATTAATATTGCTTTTAAAATTATTGTGTGAGTTTTTTCTGTTTTCCAATTAAATTTGCCTTGAGCATATGCCCTCTCCTCCCCCTACAGGGAAAATTCGAAATGTCGGTCTGATATTTTATTATGTTTTATGTAAAAGTGTTTTTGAAAAAAAAAAATTTTTTTTATCTTCTCTCGTTTAAATACGTATAGTGTTAGCCATAACAGAAGCATAGGTGTTCCTATAGGGTATACTCCGCATACGCCGTATACTCTTAAACATTTTTTTAGACATAGGGGAAGGTCGTTTAGTATCGGACAGCGGGTAGTATCGGACAAGGCTGCTTCTTAATTCTGCCGCCAGGGGCAGCACGTACTGGGTCAACATAGTGTGCCGTATTGGGGAAGAAAGTCACAGACGCCATATTGGTTCAAATCAACCGTTCGTTCTGGTGTGCAAAGCTAGTTGTTTGCTTGTTGAGAGAATTGCCGTGCACGAACTTAACTTCTGGGGCATAGATTTACACATAGAGTAAGGTTTTTTGTTTCATTGTTATACCTTTAGACTGATAGTATATTAATCTAATTATTATGGGCTATAAAAGTGTCTAGCTGAAGTAATAATCTAGTGGTGGTTAAACAACTGTAGCTTTGCAGTCGGGTTGTATCGGACAAACCAATTTCGGGTTGTATCGGACAAAGTTACTGGCACCAAAATAAAATACTGACGGTGTTTTTCTTTGTCCAACAGGTTGAAATGGAAAAATCACGACATAAATTGGATGAAACAAATATGAAATCAGCCATTGAAAAGGTTGGACTTAATAAAATGAAAATTAGCCAACCATAGGCTATATTTTTCAACTTTTATAAAAAAATTATTACTTATTTTCATTTTTAGACATGTATACTATTCTAAGTAACCAACTACTTTGTTCGTTTCATTTTTTTTTGCACATTAAAATGTTATTTCTGAACTATTTGTTTTTATTTCAACATTTTAATGTTGTGTCCGATACAACCCTCCAAAATTTAAAATTACCCAAAAATAGAGTTTGACAAAAATTTGTTTAAAAAATAAGAATCCATGTTTTTTTAACCAAAGTTTACAATTTATGTTAGATAACTTATTACAGCATAATTTAGTGTAAAAACTAATTCCTTACAAATAAAACAAAAAGTGTTATGATTGAAATGGCTTAGGTGTCCGATACTACCCGACCTTCCCCTATAGCTTATACCCTCAAGCTTTAAAAACTTCCATATTATTAATATTATGTATATGATCGCATACACATATTGTGCGTAGTGGATTACTGGGAGTATACCCTCAGCAAAATTGATGGGAACATCACTGAGTAGGAGTAACACCTTCACAAACTGCATTTAATTAATTGCTCTTTATGTAAGGTTACCAGACTTCCAGATTTCGTCCGGAAAGTTTGGGTTTCAAACTCCCACCCGGACTTGATAAATTCCCGGTTTTAAATATGAAGACATAAAATAATGATTTTTATACCTTGCAGACATTTCTAATGCCTCAAATTGCAGTCATGCTGGGAAGTTTTATAGCACTTTCCCTCTATTTACGCAAGTAGGTTTTAAAAGAATGTAATGATTAGAATTTAAATATTATTTCAGTTTGCGATACTAAATTTTTCAGTTAAAATTATTATATTACTTGGTAACAATTATGCTTATCATTTATACTAATCTGCATATATTATGTACTCTCGGAACAATCATCAATATAATGCAACAATATAAGGCAACAATGTGTCGAGGTTATAAAAAAAACCCTTAAAAAAATGTCTTGTCCTCGCAGTTTTTTTCTACAGAGTATAACAGTTTACTTCTCAAATGGTTTATTCCCAGTCTCGCCGACAGTTAAAATTTCCTACCTTTAGGAAATTTCGTGTCTGGGGGAACACCTAACAAAGAATTATTGATAGATTTTCATTAAAACATTCAATTGTTGAATAAATAATAGTTATTTTAACTGTAGGAATTTTCACAATGTTTTGATCAAAATAAAAATGCTAGTTTAAAACAATTACATAAAGCTCTACGAAATGCAAAAATAGCCCAAGGGTTTCCAACGAAAACTCAATAGGCGGACATACTTGGGGGTATCCCCTCTCATAAAATGTGTTCAGATTTGACCTATGTAAATTATGACAACCCTATCTTTAGGTAACATCCACCAAATCTCAATTCTTTTGAACATTAGCGATCAAAATGTCGGCAAAACATGATCGTAACATATATCCCGGTATTAAAACGATAGGAGAATAATTCCTCCCTTGAAAAAGTTTCAAAAGTTACTGATAGCCCTGAGCAGAAAAGAAATCTAGAATGACTCAAGATCCATAAGACAGCCATGAAAAATCGGATTTGTTGGACATCCTCCCATTAGCCTTCCTATCGGATACGCATATTAATTACGCAACCATTTATCGGAAAATTTAAGACACGCTAGTAGATACACGGAGAAGAACGGGTGAAACCAGACAGTCATTTAAGTATGTTTCCTGACTGATGGTTTTAGTCCCTCGGCTGGAATTCTAAAAGGGGTGGGGTGCATGAAGGATGGCACTTTTGGGTGTGGTCTCAAGACGAATTTCCGCACGTTTAGATTCCGTCCTGCTGATCTGCTTTTATGGTCTTAAGAGAGGGGGACAAAACTGAAAAATGGATTCGAATTTGAGCTTATGCGAGAATAAATTCATGTGTCAAGGAAGTCCTTGGCCGAAAAAAAAAGCAGCTAGTTGCACATCGTGTGAAGTATTTCCCTCATGCACAGACATTTTATTTGTAATTCTGTATGTGTGACACGTGATAAATATTTCCCCAGAAATGCCCCTCAATAATTTCCTTGAGTACAAAAATAAAAATTTTATTTGGAATAATGTGTCGATCTGGAGTGGCGATCTAGATTTTCTCGTACATAGACATTTTATTGTAATTCTGTGGGTGTGAAGCCTAATAAATATTTCCCTAGAAATGTCCTTTAATCCTTTTTCTTTGGGTATAAAAGTAAGAATTCAATCGGGAATAATGTGTCGATCTAGAGTCGTGATCTAGATACAGGCATTTTATTGTAATTCTGTGGGTGTGACACGTGATAAATATTTCCCCAGAAATGCCCCATAATAATTTTTCCTTGAGTATGAAAATAATTTAATTGGAAATAATGTGTGGATCTGGAGTAGCGTTTTAGATATACATAAACAATTTATTGTACTTCTGTGGGTGTGACACGTGATAAATATTTCCCTAAAAATGTCCCTTAATTATTTTTATCGTTGGGGATGAAAATTAGAATTTAATCTCTGCGTAGTATAAAATGAAGTCCCCAAAAAGCGTCTGTGTGTTTGAACTCGCAAAACTCGAGAACTATCCGGCCAATTGCTCTGAAATTTTAACAGTTTGTTCCTTTAAGTCCTGAAAAGGTTTGCAGACCAGTTCTAATAAAATTTGATGAAAAGTTCTTTTTTTATTCCAATTTACGTCCAATTTTCACATACATTCTCAAATGTAGGGGTGAAAAATTACTTGCACATATTAATATCACATATCGTTAGAAAGGGTAGAATTTTCCGCGTTGTACGCAATTTGTTTCAATGCTCTAACTTTATCACAGCGGGAGTTATTTGCATTTTTAGCTAGAATTCTTTTAGGCTTAGCTGAAATTTAGACACTACTTTCTTCATTAAATAAATCAATAAAAAGTGAAGGAATTATCCCACAGCTTTCTTTTTGACGCCATTGGAAAAAGCGACCTTTTTTACTCCAGATCTAACTCGACCTATGGTCGAAAAAATAAGCTTTTATCTCGAAAGGAAAAAAAGTTATAAGCCTTTTTAAATCAAGTTTAAGAAATCTCGATTCCATTCAAACTGTGAACCATTTTCTTTCGCATTTTAATTCCTTAAACTTATTTTATTTTGTGTTTCCATGGTTACGTATTTTAAATCCATCTTTCTGGATTTAATTTCTTAAAAGTATTTTAATATCTGTCGTCATTGTTTGGAAGGGAAATCATGATGTATTTTTTATTTATTTTTTTACGCCTGATTGTTGAATATACGTCACTTGACACAGTTTTTATTTTCAAGGTAGATCGGGCAAAGCCGGGCAACGCAGCTAGTTGGGGATAATGTGTCGATCTGGAGTGACGATCTAGATATGCATGGACATTTTATTGTAATTCTGTGGGCGTGAAAAGTATTTCCCCAGAAATGTCCCTTAATAATTGTTCTTGAGTATAAAAATAAGAATTTAACTACGAATAATGTGTCGATCTGGAGTAGCGATCTGGATATACATAGACATTTTATTGTAATTTTACGGGTGTGACACGTGATAAATATTTCCCTAGAAATGTCCTTTAGTCCTTTTTCATTGGGAATAAAAATAAAAATTTAATTGGGAATAAAGTGTCAATCTGGAGTCGCGATCTAGAGGTACGTGGACATTTTATTGTAATTCTGTAGGCGTGACGCGTAATAGATATAGGCTAACGCGCCCTCGAAATGTCCCTTAACCCTTTTTTTCTTGAGTGTAAAAAAAAAGGAAAAAAAAAAGAAATAAATGAGGAATAAAGAGTGGATCTGGAATTATGATATAGGAAATAAAGTTTAATTTAATGATTTCAATAAATTTTAATAATTTCAAAAAGTTGACTTTGCTTCCGAAAGAATAAAATGCAATAAATAAATAATAAATTTTTTAAAAATAAAGTTTGAAAAGAGTAATGATAAAACCCTAAAAACCTCCTTGAAAGCAAAAGGCTCAAAACTGCAACCATATAAACGATTAAAACCTAATAAGAATATACATCAGCAAAGATTAAATTGCATAAAAACGATTTAAAGAACCGAATCAAAACATTTTAGGTCAAAAATGTAAACTTTGAATAGAATAGTTAATTCTTTTAAAGCGATATTTATTTCTTAATTCTTGATAAATAAATACTTTCAGGAATTTTCGTCAATTTTTTACCAATAGATTCAATATCACTATTAAAATATGAGCGGAGCTGTAAAAAGTATAATAAGTTTGGATCATGATGGCTACTCTGAATGCTTTTGTAAAAGCAAGTTTTACTCGTACATTACGCACACACACACATACTCACAGTAGCAGATTTTAGGCGGGGGGGGGGGCACGTACCCCCCTCTCAATGGGATAAAAATTAATTTAACTGTAATGCATTTATAATTTTTAGTTCATTTCTCCACAGCATGAATCACACATTGTAAACTGTTATTTAAACGAGCCGTTGTGTGCATCACATGACTTCATTTTATACCAATTTAAAGTTATTTCCCCATTATTGGCAATTTTAATGTGATTCAATAGTTAACTCTTTAAATATCACCAACAATGGTCAAATAGAAACCAGATTTTAAAATCAAAAATAATCGCAAAACAAAATTTGGCGACCAAAAGCGTGGCGATATATTGCCAAGTGTTTGCATAAATTATAACACCACTTGAGCTTACATTGAAATTAACATTGATTTCCCCCCAAAAAGGTGTAAAAGACCCCCTTTGGAACATTCAAATGCAACCAAAAAGGGAGGTGCACAACTAGACCCCACTAGAAGTCTACGTACCAAATTTCAACTTTCTAGGACATACCGTTCTTGAGTTATGCGACATACATACGCACATATGCACATACGCACATCCACACATACGCACATACGCACATACATACATACGTACATACGGACGTCACGAGAAAAGTCGTTGTAATTAACTCGGGGAATGTTAAAATGGATATTTCGGATGCCTATACATTCTTAGGCCCTTATCCGCGTGTGGTCGGGTTGAAAAAAAAACTCAACATTAATTCGGGGGTGAGCAAAATGGAAATTAAGGCCGAATTTTGAGTGAAATTTTTTTCGCGAATACAATACTTCCTTTTTTGTAAAAGGAAGTAAAAACAAACACAAGCATATTTGAATAAAGTTAATTTTGTTTGTTAGGAGTAGTACTGGAGTAAAAGGTTAGTGCGGAGGAATACATTTAACTCACTTTACTCACTGGTTAAGAATTCAAAGATATATAATATCGAGTTTCTTCTATTTTTTCTTCTTTGATAAAATCAGTAATTAGCATTTTAAAACAATGTGTGTATGTATGTGTACTGTGCACATAATATTTCTGTTCTTTACGCTGATTAATTGCTCTTGAAGGATCGCAAAGAAACATTTAAAAATAACCTTATGAGAACTTTGTTATGAAAAATTGTATAAATGGAGAGTCATCGTTCCCCCTTCGATGCTCCCCCCAAAAACTATTTTTGTATCCATTCCTGCATACACACACCTTGAATCTTAGAACAAATTCAGGCTCTATATTCTTAACTAGTGGTACCCGCACGGATTTGCCCGTAATACACAAATTAAAAGGTCTTTTGGTTCGCCTGTATATTTACAAATAATGTGTGGTGAATTTTCTCGCCAACTGGCTTATACCCGTTTTACGGTTCCACTTTACGATAATTTCGTATCTCGCCAATCGGCTTGTGCCCATGTTACGGTTCCCCGTTATGATAATTTCGTAATTTACTCGTCCATCTTGTGATAATTTTGTTCTTAAAATTGGAATAGAAAAAGAACCACATTGAATTTTCGAAAAATCGCTTCGAGGTGCACACCCCATGCTAAAAATTAACTTCGTGCCAAATTTCATGAAAATCAGCCGAACGGTCTAGGCGCTATGCGCGTCACAGAAATCCTGACAGACAGAGATCCGGACAGAGAGAGAGAGATCCTGACAGACAGATATCCTGACAGAGAGACTTTCAGCTTTATTAGTAGTAAAGATAATTAAAATTTACTGAAGTTTCAAAAACTATAGGGGAAAAAAATCTATTCTTCTATTTTATTTAAAAGTCAAATTGATATCAAAAGTCGATGAAAACTAACCCCCCTCCCCCCAATACAGTGAGAATTGTAAGAACGCTTTTATTGGAGAGAGTGGTAGCTATTGGTAAAATTTATGCAAATTTTAATACAAAAATAAATTTAATTTTCGAAGAAAATATCTCAAACACTAATCAAATTTTCATCAGCTAAACCTTACAAGGAGAGTTTACAGCTTTAGCATTGTTTCTCCATGAGGTTTTATACTTTAAAATGTTAAGTTCAGAAACAATATTTTAGTGAGAGGAATAATAAAATCATTGGTTTGATTTACCTTTGGCTCTTGCATAAATAATAATTTCTAGATTTCTTTCTTACATGCACTTATCTTTCATTTTCAAAATGCAATATTTGAAAAAAAATATTAGGAAAAAAAATTTAAAAAAAAACCTTAGCCTAATTTTTTACCATATTTAGGCACACTGAAAAATTATTAAAGCAAAAGAAGTGAAAATAGAAATTTAGTTTCAAAATGAAAAAAAAAAAAAAAAAAGAAAAATTAATTTGAATTTTGTCATCTGGAATTCAAATTATGTTTTTCGCAATCACGAGTGTGTGTGTGTGTGTGTGTGTGTGTGTGTGTGTATGTAGGCGTGTGTGTTTGTGTGTAGGGGGTATGTGCATGTGTGTGTAGGTATGTGTGTTTGTGTCTGTGTGCAGGCATAAGTGTGTGGGTAGTTGTGTGTATGAATGTGTGTGAGGGGGGTATGTGTATGTGTGTGTAGGCATATGTGTTTGTGTCTGTGTGCAGGTATGAATGTGTGGGTAGTTGTGTGTATGTGTTTATATGTGTGTATGTGTAGGTGTCTGTATGTATGTGTTTGTCTGTGTGTATGTGTGTGTGTGTGTGCGTGTGTTTAGTTTGTATTTATGTGCGTGTGTGTAGGATATGGATGCAACCTGGAGACGGCTTTCGTTATAGGAGCAGCATCGTGAGGAGCCGGTCGACGGTGATGGTGCGAAGGGTGGCGGGGGGGGGATAAAATATTAGGACGCCAAAAACAGTCAAAGGAAAGCAATAAGCAATCGTGATTGCTCAAAAAAAAAAAGTTGCATGTATTTTTACTTCAGTGTGTTTAATAAATTTTACATTACATGCTGATTCAATTCTCTACATATCGATACCTCTATATTTTATTCTTGCTAACCTAATCAAAATGCCCTATTTAGCAGGTAATGTCGGGTCAAGTAAAACAGCGACGCAAAATGAAATGATAAAATATTTACTGTAAAAAAATAAATAACTGCAATTTGTGCTATGTACGTGATTATTTCTTATTTTCCTTAATTTATTTCACTATGGTAGGCAATATTTTAACTTTATTATTAAACATGTAGTTTGTTGATGTTGCTATGTCTTTGGAAGGTACACTGTTAAAAATTCGAGAAACTTTTATGGTAAATAGTATTGAAAAGTAGAGTGTTTACAGTACAGAAAAAATACAGTAAATTGTACCGAAAAAAATAAATTGTTGCAGCGCCAATTGTTACACCACATGACGTAGAGTGCGAAGCAGATAACAACGTATTTCCCTCCACTCGATGTGCCGTGGTATAGTGGTATAGTGGTCAGCAAAGCCGCCTGCCAACACGAAGGCCCCGAAATAGAACCTGTTTCTCCCACATTGTTTTTTTGAGCAATCACGATTGCTTATTGCTTTCATTTGACTGTTTTGATGTCCTATGATTTTATTTTCCCACCAGCATCCTCTACCAGCACCACCGTCGACCGGCCGCCTCACGATGCTGCTCCTCTAACAAAAACCGTCTCCAGGTTGCGTCAAAATCCTACACTTACACAGATACATACACGCACGTACACACACATACAAACACATACACACATATACATACGCCTACACATACACACACAAGCACATACACACACTCAAGCACATACACACACTGAAGCACATACACACACGCATACATGCAGACACCTACACATACGCACACATACACACAACTACCCACACACTCATGCCTGCACGCAGATACAAACACATATGCCTACACACATACACATTCCCCCCCCACACACAAACACTCATACACACAACTACCTAGACACTCATACCTGCACACAGACACAAACACACATGCCTACACACACATACCCCCCCACACACATAAACACACACGCCTACATACACACACACACTCGTGATTGCGAAAAACGTAATTTGGTCAAGAGGTCAAAATTCAAATTTTTTTTTTTTTTCAAACTCTCATTTATTCTGAAGTAAAATTTTACAGAAAAATAGGATTTTACGTTTTACGGTAAAAAATACTGGCAATATGGATGCCAGTATCTTTTTCCGCAACGTTTCATGATATTTTTACTGTGTAGATACATCCATAATTTTTAAAAATCATGGTCGCCAGTTCTAGAGCACGGGACTATCGAGAAGTTCCTGTGGTGGTGCTCCAAGTTGAAAACGATAAGCTAAAATGACTTGGCGGTCAAATATATGATCCGGTGTTAAATGGGTCTGTTGGAAATTTTTGAAGAAGGGATAGGATTTAGAGGTGTATGCTTGAGCTAATTTCATGTCCTTAAAGTGGCCAATACACTGAAAAAACGATTCAGACACTTTCCTGGAAAATAATGGGCAGCTAATGTACCCAATTTCTGCCAGTAACATATCTTGTAAAAACCAGCAATGTTTTCCGCTAAAAGTCAGTAACCATCCTGAAATTACCCTTGAACCTTTCTGAAGAATTTAGATATATCCATGGTTAAAACTAGTCTGGAACCTTCAAAGGAAACTAGCTGGGTTTAATGTAACTGATTAGAAGTTTGGTGATTTACTAAGAAAGCTCCAAAATCATCAATGCAACCATGGCCAAAACTAAGGCAGAGTTACAAGTAAGAACCTCGCATCTCCTTGCCTGCAATTCTTGCCTTGCAAAACTGCAGCTATCCAGAGATCCATTCATTTGAACAAAAATAATTTTTTGTTATAAAAAAATAAAGAAGAAGAAGAAGAAACATTTTAATGGAAAAATATTACTTTTTTTCACTCTGCCTCAGGGAAAAGTAGTGAACATTTTACTTTTTTTTGATGGTACAAATTTAGTACTAAAAATTAAAAAAAAAAAAAATAGTTTCAATGCAAGTTTTATTTTAAATTCATTGTTTTTTTTCTTTTGCTACTGTAACTTTTAGAAAAAATTTCCAATTTTTTCGTTTTGAAAAACGAAACTATTTGACTTGGCCCCACACTCCCTTATATTAAAAGTACTATTGTTAACAGTTTTAATCTTTCGCCCATGCATATTTTCTGAGCAGTACATTCATTTTTCGTCGAGTATCCCGACAGTAGCAAAGTAATAATTACGATAAATATTGATTTCCATTGAGTATCTCCGCAGTGACAGGATAGTGATTACGATAGTTATTAATACTCCTTGTATGGCTATTACTTTTTGGCGAGTGTCAAAACAATAGCGAGGTGTTGACTACGATAGTTATTAATGTTCCTGAACGAAGATAACAGTATTTAAGTCAAGAATCTAAGTATTTGTCTAGTATCGAAGTTTTCAGGTGAAGTTGAAATAAAATCTTACTAAATGCTTGATAATTCATGTATTGTTCGTCTATGCGTTTAAAAAATATCTGTTGTACATTTAGAAAAGCTCTAGGAAACTGGGATTTCATAAACTTTTCTCGTATGGACACGGCTTCTTCTTAAGTAAAGTTGTAGCAATAAAGCTTCTTCTAAAGCAACGTTGTAGGGATAAAGTTTCTTCTTAAGTAACGTTGTAGCGATAATGCTTCTTCTTCATTAACGTTGTAGTGATAAAGCTTCTTCTTAAATGACGTTGTAACGATAAAGCTTCTTCTTAAGTAACGTATTAGCGATAAAACTTCTTCTTAAATAACGTTGTAGCGATAAAGCTTCTTCTTCTTCAGTAACGTTGTAGTAATAAAGCTTCTTCAGTAACGTTGTAGAAATAAAGCTTCTTCTTAAATGACATTGTAACGATAAATTTTCTTCTTAAGCAACGTATTAGCGATAAAACTTCTTCTTAAGTAACGTTGCAGAGACAAAGTTTCTTCTTAAGTAACGATGTAGCGATAAAACTTCTTCTTAAGTAAAGTTGTAGCGATAAAGCTTCTTCTTAAGCGACGTTTTAGCGATAAAGCCTCTTCTTCAGTAACTCTTCTAAAGTGTTTAGGATTCCATATGCTGTATCGTCACTAGAAAAGCTTATAGAGCCCAGTTTCATGGAGAATTTCTAGTAAATGGAGTTTTTTTTTAGTGCGGGACCCTAAAGTTTCTAATAACCGATGTACCTTTTTCTTATCTAACATTATTACTGCAGTTTTTTTTTTAGTGTACCTTCGTGGGATCTTAATAATATTGTAAATGTCCAAAAAAAAAAAAAAAAAGAATGTGATCAATAAGCGTTTCCACACATTTTAGAACAAAATTAGCAGAAAATATTGGTCCAGTTAATCTTAAACTTCTAGTTAAACTATTGAGTGTGTATTTCAAGTAGTACTACAATAACAAATCATATACACGCAATTAAATAAAAATTTTGTTGATTTAGATTGCACTTAAAACAAGTCTTTTTTTTTTTTTTTTTTTTTTTTTTTTTTTTTTTTTGCATCCTTCAATATTCGTTGGACAGTACTAGCAGACGTATAATACTGGTTTTTTAACTAAAGCTTTTCTCAAGCGTGTGAATTTTTTTCGCTCAATTTTTGTGAATTAGATAATATACATTGGTTCCGAAAAAGTGTGCATTTGATTTCATTAAACTCAAGAAAGTTTCAGACCTTATAGAACATCATAACGCGAATAAGGGTGATTCTCCAAAATCCTAACAATATTATGTCCCAGGAGCCTAACACAAGGATTAAAAATAAATAAAAAACTTGATTAAATGACTATACTAATAATAATGACTACTAATAATTTTAAAATGAAATTAAATTTAAAAAATGCGCCTTAATCTGCCTGCTAACCACAGGCTGCACTTAATATTTTTAAATTTTCATGTCTAGTTAACATTATACACTGTTAAAACCAGGAGTGCCACAGGGGTAAAGAATTTCACCCTAGGGTGAAAAAACAGTGCCGCGGGGTGAAACGGAGACTGGGAAGTGTCGTCAAGGTGCTTTTGGTTCCTCAGTGGGTGAACGACGTTAACAAAAGTGATTCAATAGGAGAGGACTCATTGCGCATGCGCTCTGACTAATCGTCCAACGACAACTTCAGTTTGAATGGCGAACGAAGGAAGTTGCAACGAATTTTGCTCTCACATTGAATGAAGTACAAAACTGAAAATTTCGTGGATTAATCTTCGAAATATCGCGTAAGTAAAGGCATTTGATCATATTGTAGCACTTAGAGCTTTCGAACATATTTAAAGTGTTTAAAGTATGTTGACAACTGCTTATTGTTCCGTTTGCCTTATTAAATATTTAATATCTTGCTATTTATGTCCTGTAAAACTGTTACCTAAAACTATCTATCAGTACTATCTTGAACAACAACAACATTAAAAATGAAAACGTTTAAATCAGCTGATAATTGAATTGCTAATTCCGGAATAAAAATGCATCGACGTGAGCAGCCAATATACCAATATCTATTTCTTCTCAAATGAAATAACTACGTAGTAGAAACTAACAAAGCAGCAAAGGCGGGGGAAAAAAAAAACGCCTGAAAAGAAATCTTTCTCAATCAGCGTTTGACTCATGAGTTTCACATCGTGTTTTGGTTGAAGTATCTTTCTTAGGCGTTATTGCATGAAGCGAATGTAGTTATCTACTCGTTTTTATTTTTAAATTTGACGGAAAACTTGACATTGGAAAGAAGGGCTTTTAAATCAGTATTTATCTTGTACGCATAAGGATACTCAAATATCGAATCTTATACTAAGTATTGATATGTTACGCTCGATTAAAATTTTAAACGTTTATGAACGCTTTTATTTTCCCATAATTCTAATCTAATGTTACCTAATATTTCTGGTTGTTCCGACAAATGATTGGTAACTACCTTCCCTATTCATTTTCAGTACGGATCATGCAGTAAAAGTTGTCAACAACATATTCATTACTGAGCAATCCAAGAGTGAATATAAGAAAGTTAGTGCACGAACAGACAAATTAAAGTCATGAACACTTCTAAACTATGTTCGAAAGTTGAAATGTGATCAAATGCCTTCGTATATATAAATCAAAATAAATAAAACACAATTGTATTAAAAAACGCAAACAACACGGGGGGGGGGGGATCCCTCTAGGAAGCAATACAGGTGCCATTTTTCTCACCTGGAGTACCATCTTTCACCTACGGTGCACGTTTGGTGAAGGGAGCCAGTTTTTCACCCTTGCTAAGGGTGCAATTTCGGCTCTCTATCGGGTGTCACTGGTGAAGTAACGTTTCACCACTGAAAGGTGCCAAACGCAACCTGTAGTTTTAACAGTGTATGCTTTTATTTATTAGGACTCGACCGATGCATCGGCCTGGCCGATGCATCGGCGCCGATGGTTCAACAATTTAGCCATCGGCATCGGCATCGGCGGCCGATGCTAATTTGCAGGAAACATCGGCCCATCGGCCTTAAAAAACATCGAAAAGCCGATGGAATTGGCCGATGTTTTTGAAAAAAAAAAGGGCCTTTTCTGTTTTACTTTTTTATACAAAGTAAAGGGAGTTATTGTTTTTATATAAAACTAGCTGTACCCGACGCTCGTTGCTACGCCAACAAAAAAATACATCATTATACTGATTTTCATGACAATCGGTTGAACGGGGCAGAAGTTGCTACTCTGCAGTGTCACCTGGTGGCGAGTGGCTTCAATGAGCATATTATGCACCTTCTCCGTGGAAAAATACATATATATAACAATTTTCATAATAATCGGTCCAGGTATCAAGTGAAGCCGTGACTCTACTCAAATTTTGTACTCACGCAGTTTGCAAGATCAATCAATCGCTAAAAATATCAAATAGAAAAAGTTTTAAATCCCCCCGTTGCATGAAAAGCCATAAAACAATAAAGAAAGAATTTACTTGTTTAAACTCAAGAAAAATGGCAACAGCTAACTTCTTATCAATGAGATCTTTTACGCGAATTAATTTCTGCAGCCGATAATTTTATTCGTATTTATCCAATGGATTGTGACTTAAATTGGAATAAAAAAGGAACTATCGATCGGATTTTTTTCGAACTGGTCTATAAACATTCCCAGTACCAAAAATAACAAACGGTGAAAGTTTCAGCCAAATCTGACGGGTAGTTTTTGAGTTCATGGATGACATACAGACAAACATTCATTTATATATATATAGATTGTTTAATTAAGTTTCAGTATGAATTTTCATTTTAGTCACCCCTGAAAGTGTTTTTAATACTGCATTCAGGTACCAAACAAGTTAATTATTGCGTTGTTTCTTGCAGCTGGATGTACGTAAGTCATAACTCAACAAGAAGTTCCGTCTAGAACTATACGAGTCTACTTTCCCGTATATCCATACTACTTTCTAGCACCTGATCAATATTCTCAAAAATAGCTAAAATCGCAAATTGTTTCAAACATATTTTTGCTAATTTCTGGGAATAAAATATTCTTCACACATCTAAAAAAATTAAAAAAAAAAGCAGCACCTTTTAAACAAAGCAGCTAATACACTTTTTTCCCTTAAAAAAATTCTTTAACAGCTTTCAAAACGAAAAAATAATAATTAAAATTAATAAGCTTATTAAAATAAATACATCATATCAAAAAAAAATCTTTTCTTTTTCCCTTGTTGCCAAAAATAATTTTTTTAATGAATTAATGCACTTACAAAATTAAATAAAAACAATAAATTGTCAACTTAAAGAAATACTTTTCATTGTCAAAAAAATAAATAAATAAAATAAAAAATCGTCTGCGCATATCGTTATGTAGAAACATAAATGACTTTGAGTTTATTCGCCGAAAACTGAATACCTAAATTAAAACTTTAGCGTGAAAATAAAAACAAATCATATCAACAATAATTATTTCACAGTGAAAACCATAGCGAGTCAATCTCATTTTGGGATAAAGGAGTCGGAGACGAATATCCAAGAATCGGAGTCAGTCATTTGTCTTCCGTGTATAAATTTTTGCCAAAGCTACGAAGTCAGTCGAAGTCGGGGAGTCGGAGTCCGATTAATTGTCTGGCACAGGAGTCGGAGTCGGAGTCAGGTGCCTCTAAATTCTCAGAGTCGGAGTATGAAGTTTGGCGTCAATAGCTATTTCCAACAAAATTTGTTTGAAATAAATCCGCCTTCAAGTACGGAATCTATATTGACTTTCAGTTTCCCCGTAGGCGCTAATGTTCAGTTCTTTTGAACTGGTCGAAATTGAACAAAAAATAGTTCAAATCAAAAAGTGACTGAGGTGTTCTCGCCAAGATCTTTCGAACAAAAAAATGTTTGTTCGAATCGGACTATTCATTCAAAAGTTACTAGGGGGGAGGGGGACGATAGACAGATCGACAGACCGACAGACATTTTTCCCATCTCATTACCCTACTTTCCAATTTTTAATTTTTCGATATTTATTTAATTATTTTATTTATTTATTTTTTTTTTTCGCGACATTTTTAAGAAGCATTAAGCCTTCTTTCATGCTTTTTTCTTCTTTTTCTGACTTTTACTGGGAAAGTAGGCTAAAAATGGTAAACTGTAGAAAGGATAAATTTTCGCATGTCGGGGTGTGCGTACGTTCAAGTCCCTTTTTGTTTTCGATAGGGTGTTCTGCCTGTTTACTCATTTTTTGTGGCTATTAATTACTTATTTCAATGCAAAACTAATATAGCGTCTCAGACTGACGATCATTTGGTGATATATTGCCGAATTGGACAAATATGAGATGGCGAAACCAGTTTTGTTTCATTTTGTTAGATTCCCGCTGAACCGACGGTAATTTTTAATTTTTCGATATTTGTAATATGAATCACAGTAATGCAGTCTTTTCTGTATCGCTTCGGCGGAGTTACATGTTTGGGGCCCGTCGAAATACATTTTGGGGATCACAGAAGTTGTAAAACATTTATCATTCGCATTTTTGTTACTCCTTCGGTGGCCCTATGGTTATGGGGCCTCTCGCGCAATTGCAACATTTGCTATATTTTAAATCCGCCATTGCACGTCAAAACAAACTCGGTGCAAGTTTTGAAAGGGTTTTCTGCTCAATGTTTATGATTATTTTGAACACTTGCGAGGCCTCTCTTCCCACTCCCTTAATTTCTGAAATTAAACTCTAGTTATACTTCTTAGATGTTTAAAACTAACACCATTCATTAAATTAGAGATTTTTGTTTAAATCTTTATCTATTTTTTAGGAAGAATTTAGAGCATTAATGTAAGAAATTGATTAAAGACGTTTTGAATGGTGACATAATTCGGAAATCAAAGGGACTTTTGAATTTTTTCTTCGGAAGTGTTGAAGTAGATTCATTAACTCTTTCGAGGCGTTGGTGGTAGTTGTTGATAATTTTTAATTAAAACTAATTTAATATTTGCTTTGCTTTTTGTATCATAGTTTATGACAACAGGAGCTGAAAGTGTTTGTATTTTTAAATGATAAATGGATGCTCTCGAAGGACCTTTTTTATTTTTGACAGAACAAATCTTTAACAAAAATGGTTTTATTGCACCAAAATATGAGTTTTATTTTAATATTATTATTATTATTTATCTGCGATCTTTATATTACATTTTTACTCTTTCACACTTAAAAATTTTATTACTGTATTGTTTAAAGGTGTTTTTTTGTTTAAATTTTGTTTTCATATTTTTGTAATTAATATCTTTGTTCCCATCAGTTTATTTTTAATACTGATGATTGTCAGCTTGTTTCTTTCGTTTTGTCTTTGCAACTCGGTATTTCATTAAATCCCTTGAATACTTTAAAAGTAGTGTTAGTTTATTTTTGAGACAGTTTTAAATCAAAAGTACTGTTAATTTATTTTACATTTGCAGTAAAATTTACGCTAAATTTGTTTCCTCTTGAGGTGTATGTAGTCCTATCTCTTCCTATCATTTCCTACTTTTTAAAGTATTTTTTTTTCCTACTTCTTTAATTTTTGATTCCTTATTTCCTACTCCCCCCCCCCCCAAAAAAAAACCACTTCGGGGTCTGTACTACGTAAGTATGAGTTTTCAAATTACTATTTCATAACGTTTTTGAGTGACGCAAATTTACGCGCATGAAGACATCACAAAAGAATTTGCCATAATTAACTGAGGAGGCGTTCAAAATGGATATTTCGGTCATCTATATGTTCTTAGGTACATATGCATGTACAGATATGACGAAAAAAATTGTGAATTATAAATTGGGTGATCGTAAAATAGAAATTTAGGTCGAAATCTGATTTTTTTCTTTTTTCTTTTCTTTTTTTTTTGTGATTAAAATTCCTTATTCGTAGAAAAGAAGTAAAGTGAAATGAATCAATCCTTTAAATCCCTGACAATCTTATCAATTTATTTCTGTTTGATTTTTTTTTTTTTTGCCATCGGCCAACAGCATCGGCCATCGGCCATCGGCAATCGGCCATTTGGAGGAAAACAATCGGCCATCGGCCATCGGCCTTCGTTGAACAATCGGCCAACAATCGGCATCGGCCCATCGGCCAAAAAATGCCATCGGTCGAGCCCTATTATTTATATTAATGTGAAAATTGGCGGAAAGAAATTGCATGAAATTTTGAAATTAGTTTTGGAAAATAAGGGAAGAGAAGAAAATTCGTCTCTCAGAAGCACTACACTCTGATCTGTTTCTAAAGTCAATAACAGAAGAAAAAAAGTGACGAATTATAGGTAGCATTAAAAATGATCATTATGATCATTAATCGACCAGAGCCGATTAATCAGCCGATTATCAACAACTGATTAATCGGTAATCCGTAATCGGCTAATTTGCTTATCAGAGCATCCGTAGTCTCATTCTTCAACGTAAAGAAAAATTGCTCTATTCTTTGCAAATCTTTTTGATGGGATATTTGATGGGATTTGATGCATTGTTTGATGGGATCAAAAATGCACGTTCTCAATTAATCATTTAACGAAAAATTCATTCAAAAGATAATTGTGATCTTTACTCTTAGAAAAGATGTCTGTATTTTTGAATTAAGGTCTGTAGTGATGTTTTGCGTTTTAAATGCATATTTTAAAACTAAACATTACCGAATAATTGCATGAAGTTCAGCAATCAATATTAAAAGTTGTCACTCATGTAATTTTTAAGAAATATTTTATTAATATCTGTAGTGATGTTTTGCGTTTTAAATGTAGCGGAATGTGGGGCAAAGTGAAATGGTGAAATATTTACTTCGCTTTTAGTACCACTTACCCAGTAATATTTTAAGGGGGTCCGGGACACATTTTGAAAATTTTTTAATTAAATACTTTAGAGTTTTGAAATTTTTTGCACTGATTCACGATCTATTTAATAAGCAAAATCATAACATAAATACTAAAAATTTTTTTTATTTATTTAAATTTATTTATTTATTTGTTTTTTAAATGGGGTTGCTTTAAATTGCTATAACTCAAAATATTCTTGGTCAATTTTCAATTTTTTTTCAATGAAATGCACAAATATCTAAGTTTTATATTTTTATTCGATGATTTTAAAAATTGATTCAATAAATTGATTCAATAAAAAATAGAAAATTTTTGAAGAAAAATATCGAAAAATTCGAAGATACTTTTTTTTTTTAAATTCATATTTTTTTTTTTTTTTTGCAGTAAACTTTTTTTTTTTTTTTTTTTCAAATTTGCCGAAAAAAAATTAAAGTAAACTTTTTGAAAAAGATATGCTCCGAGTTTCATTACTTTATCTTTATTGGTTCCTGATTTATAAGAGTTTGAATGCAAGAAATTGGGAAAAATTGCATCATGGTGAAAAACGCGTTTAAAGTTTTAAAGTTAAATACACATTAGTTAGGTGCATGCAATCAAAATATTATATCTTTCGTTCTAAGATAGAAACTAGGTTCGAACGTCCTTTTAAGCAGATGAAAACGGAGTAATTTTTCCAAGAATTAAAAAAAATTACAAAATTTGACGATTTTTGTGTCTCGGATCCCCTTAACTATTCAGTAAAATATGTAGTCTATTCCAGTCAAGAAAGAATTACCTCGGAAAATCCAAACCTATGATAATACAAGCAATTTTCAAAAATTGACACTCAAATTGTAATATTTTTTGTGAGCCAAACATTATTTTAATATTATCAAATGAAACAGTTCTTGTTATTAACATTTTAAATATTGATTGGGACCTTCTAATATTCGGTGCAGTATTAATTTCATTAATATTTGGCTTATTTGTATTTTTAATATTTTCACAATGAATCAAGGGCATGCGGTGCAAAGTGAAATAATTCATTTCGTTTACTCATTCAATGAATTACTAAATCACTTACGTATTCCTTTATTAACTAACTAGTGGTACCCGCACGGCTTTGCTCGTAATAGAAAAATTAAAGGTCTTTTGGTTCGCCTGTATATTTACAAACAATGTATGGGGAATTTTCTCGCCAATTGGCTTGCACCCATGTTACGGTTCCACGTTATGATAATTTCGTATCTCGCCAATTGGCTTGTGCCCCTTTTACGATTCCACGTTATGATAATTTCGTAATTTACTAGTCCATCTTATGATAATTTTGTTCTTAAAATTAGAATAGAAAAAGAACTACATCGAATTTTCGAAAAATCGCTTCGAGGTGCACACCCCCATGCTACAAACTAACTTTATGCCAAATTTCATGAAAATCGGCGCAAGGCGCTATGCGCGTCACAGAGATTTAGACATCCTACAGACATCCTCCGGACATCAAGACAGAGAGACTTTCAGCTTTATTATTAGTAAAGATTTATTTACATTCCTTCATTTAATAATTCATTTATTAATTCATTGTTCCACTTTATTGTCTTATTAATTTACACTATTTTTTTTTCTCATTTATTTTCCTCATGTATCAATTAATAAATTAGTTAATTTCTGACTTTATTGTTTCATTATCTTTTCATTTATTAAATTATCCTTTTATTTACTCATTTTTTTGTTCAAGAATATTTTCTCCAACCGAATAGGAAATATTTCATTTTTCACTTTGCCCCACGAAAAAAAAAAGTGAAAAATTTTCACTTTTATTTGAAGGCACAATTTTACTGGCAAAAATTGAAAATAATGTTTCAATGCAAGTTTATTTCTTTATACACTGTAATTTTCCATTCAAGTTTCTAGTTTGTTCATTTTGAGAAAGCTCAGTCATCTTAACCATTTCACTTTGCTCCGCATTCCCCTACTTTTTAAAACTAAACATTACCGAATAACTGAGTAAGTTCAAGATCAATATTGAAAGTGCTCACTCATGTAATTTTTAAAAAATATTTAATTTAGGTCTGTAGTGAAGTTTTGCGTTTTAAATGTACTTTTTAAAACTAAACATTGCCGAATAACTGCAGTAAGTTCAGCAATCAACATAGAAAGTGGTCACCCTTGTTTAAAATGTTAAGTAGATTAATAAAGAAACTGGAAATTTTCGGAATTGCTTTAAACTGTTTTAAAATTTGAAAGATTGCATTAAAATTCTACATAGGTCGTTCACTTCGTTTCATAAACATCATAAAATGATTGTTAACATTGTGATAACTATTTCAAAACATTTATGAAACGTTTATACGTCATGTCTACTACCGATGTATGCATCATATATATTTTTTAAAAAACTTCAATCATGGGATACTAATTCTGTAGTTTTCAAAATATTTCTTTTTTTTTTCTTTTCTTTTTTATAATTATTTTCTAAATTTTGAATAAGGATCAGCAAAGATATTTTGTGTCTTACACTTATTTTGTTAAGCTTACCATTATTTAAATAATGCATTAAGTTAAGAGATCAAAACCAAAATTTTTTCATCCCTGTTTAGAATGTCTAACAGATTTTTTAAAAAAAGTAACTTTAAGCTGCTTCGAACTACTTAGATTCTATGCATGCAATAGGCACTCGAAATTCTGTTTTCAATTCTTGCCAAAAACAATGAAAATAATAGTAATTATAAAGTTAATTTCGTTAATAAATGTAAACAAACTAATTTCAAGGTTGAACTTAAGCAATGTGGATTACGCCTTTTAACTGATGACTTGACCTGAATTCGCAACTCCAATAAACTATAGGGGGCGCTGGAACTACTGTCTAATGGCGGATGAAAAGGGTAAAATAAACAAATGCCGTAGCTTATAACTTGCTTTGACGCTTAGTGAATGACAGTAATTTTTCATCGTGTTTGTGGGAAGCTTTTTTTTTCTATTCTTCTGAGATTGCATTACACCACAAACTGTCTGAAGACTGTAATTTACCCTAAAGAAAGCACGTGGAATGGATTGTTTTACCTTTTTAGGTTAATCACCGCAATGTAGCGTATTCGAGCTCTGGAGCTGCGAATTAAAGAAACCTGCATTATTTCAAGGTTTCAATCCAAACATATATGCCTGCTTAAGCTCAGCTTTGAAATTAATTTGTTAAGTTTATTAACAAAACTTTATAATTATTTTTATTTCTCATTCGCAACTTTAACAAACTATAGGGGGCACTGCAGCCATCGTCTAATAGCGGATGAAAACGGCAAAACAAACGCATGCCGTAGCTTAGTAAATGCTAATAAACCTAGTAATTTTTTGTTTGTATGCGTATTTTTTTTTTTTTTTATTCTTTTTAAATTCATTTTTAAAATCCTGTGGGTATTCTGGCCTACGAAGAAAGAAATGGGAATTCAAGAAGCATTACAAAACGTCAGAAATTAATGCAAATTACGTAGTTCGTAGTTCTAAGCAGCCAATTCAACGATGTTGAATTAAATGTTTATCAATTCTTAATGGAACTACATTTTTATTATGGTCATAGGACTCAACATTTAATGCTAGATAATATAATTATATGACATTAAGAATTATTATCAAAAGAAGATACTTCTTTGCCTTGTTTGGCTAGTGCTAATTGTTTTGCATTTGTAGCTGAATTATTTTTCTCAAATTGCCGAATCGGTTAGTTTTAAATTTTTCTGTTTCGAATGTTTCTAATTTCGGAATTATGATTTAATTCTGTCATGTTATCCAAATCATCAACACAATTCTCACAGATGTGTGGTGGTAATTTTCTTTTTACCATTATTTCTTTTAACTTATCGAATTCTGTAATCTTTCTACCATTTTATTCCACTCATGATAAAAAATAAAAATGGTTTAACTGACATGCGAAATCTCACCAAGGGTTCTTTTCTCGGACAATACTAAAACTATAACCCTAAACATTTTTGGCGAAACTCTTCAGCTGAGAATGTAAGCAATAAAGTAAAATTGGCGCACTATTTTGGCGATGAAAATTGTCGGTTTTGTTTTTGCTAGTTCAAATTACTTTCTCGGTTAAACGTTTTTCTCATTTCGTTCTACGATAATGTAGTCAAGTAAATATTTTGCATACTGTTCATTTCAACTAAATGATGCAGTAAGAAAAGGTCAGTTAAATTAATTATTTTAAAACTATGCGGAGATGAAAGCCCGAATTCTTTTGCTAATGTTATTAAATCTTTGTTTCGAGACTAAGAAGAAAAAACAAAAACATCATATTCTTACAAATTATCACAAACACTCAAAACAATAAAACATTAATTTTACCTCGGATAACGTTATCCTCTTTCAGAATAAAAAGCTTTGAACAGACGAGCATATTTGTTTTTAGTTTCATGCAAATGCGAAGTTTGTTAAT
Organism: Uloborus diversus; assembly: GCF_026930045.1. Lineage (NCBI taxonomy): Eukaryota > Metazoa > Arthropoda > Arachnida > Araneae > Uloboridae > Uloborus > Uloborus diversus. The sequence continues at coordinate 169,032,123 of NC_072737.1, read as the reverse complement.
CCAGAGTTTTCTTGTGCTTACGCTTTCGCCATTTTTGACAATTAACTCACTTTTTAGGGGAAAATAATGAAAACTAACATTAATTTGAGAAGCTTGAGAATCCCATTGCGGGACGAAACATTTTCTGTTGCTAAAAGCAACGCAAGGCACATCGAATGCGTTAATAAATACTCGTAACAAACTGCCTATGTTTACCAACAGACACACGTGGAACGCAATGTTTTACCTTTTCCTTTAATTTTATAAATCACCGCAAGTTAGCCTATTCGAGCGCTGGAGTTGCGAATTGTTTTTGTCAATATTTAAAAAATAACTACGTCACTTTCGTTACACCAAAAGCCGATCAGAACTTGAAGGCCTTTCATAAAAAGTTTCACATCAAAAAAAAAAAAAAAAGGTCATATTCTAACGTCTCTATATAAAGGTTGATTCTAGAAATCTTCCTAATTTACCTACATTTTACAGAAGTAGAGTCTGTATTCTTCGTGAAATACAAGCAACGAAGCAAGGATCTAACATATTTGGAGTCTTAGTAGGATGTTTTGTGTCTCAATTGATTAAATTTGAATTGTACAAATGCCAAATAATGAAAAAAGTGGATCATATTTGCTTGGATAAAAAATGAAGAATTACTGCCTTATTTCGAAATTATCATGACAAAACAATGAAACTGAATTCCTGCAATGTCATAAATTTTTCTCTACATTGAGTTAATATTCTGCATGATTTATTTATTTATTTATTTTTTTTTTTTGAATAATTATAGTGTTTCTTCCTTTAAAGGAATCGGATAGTCGTCAAAACCAATCCTATTTAAAAGTATATGCATATACATATATGGTTCACTCCAAGAGCATATTAAATGGGGAGATGAAGGGGGCCTGCCCCTCCAAATATTAGCTTAAAAACATTAATTGTGAACAAACATCTTAATATTTTAAAACTTAAAATTTTCTATAGATACTTCAGCGCCATTCACATCAAGGTGGCAGCGTAATAAACGGTAGATAAAAGCAGAGGTCATTTTAAAATAATATATTAGGGCTTTACAACAAAACACAACTGAAGTTCTATAAGGTTATGGCGGTGCCAACCTTACTCTACGGCTCTGAAACATGGACTTTGAACAGTCAAGAAACTAGTAGAATTCAAGCAGCAGAGATGAAGTATTTGCGATCACTGAAGAACTGCACTATCCTAGACAAAATAAGGAATGAAACTATTCGAAGGGAATTACAGATACTCAGCCTCAATGGAAAAATTACGGAATATCGTAACGATTGGAAAAACCATGTTCGACGTATGGCATGAGGGAGACTTCCAAGAGCTGCCTTTTATTACAGACCAAGGGGCAAACGAGACCGTGGTAGGCCCAGGAAGTGGTGGGGCGACCAAGAAACCGGAACAGGCTATATGCCTAATCCTTGAGGAAGAAGAAGAAGATATTAGTAAGAAATCAAACAAGAAAATTTCAATATACTTATCTTCTTTTTTTAAAAATATATAAATGGACTTTTTAGAAAAGGGTATGAATAAGTATATCCTTTTTCTCTCATAAGTGGACACCCGCCATGGCCATATGATGATTCAGTAAGTAATGTGCAAAAAGTGTGTGTTAAAACAATTTTTTATTTCAGTTTTACCCCAAAAAAGCATTAGGTATTAAAAAAAAAACTTGATTTTTTGCCAAATACTAGCATCCAATCTTCCCAAAAAGTGTTTAGACACAAAACCTTTAAAACAAATTATCCATCTCATTACGAGGAATCGTTATAGGGAGCAGACATTCACGGCCAGCTGTTCCAATTTCTTGCGCCACCACAGAACAAAAATTGCTGAGACAGGGCGCCACCTCTTAAGTTAATAGACTCCGGATGAGATCTGACTTTATCCACGCGACTCGTGGGGGTCATCCAGGGGGGCAGAGGGGGGTGATGCGATTCTGCTGATTGCGAGGGCACCGATCGAGTATGGAAATGGGGCACAGGCGATCGTTGTCATTAAAATTCCAACTTGAAATTCAAGCGTGAAATCGCAATCGCTCATGACGCAAGAGCTCGCTCGGTCGCAAATGGAGCGAATCAAAACAAAACAACGCCCCGGGAATAAAAGAATGAAATAATTAAATAAATAAATAAAATTCTGGCATCCGCTTCAGCATGGAACGGAACATCCATCAACGACGGACCACCGCACTCTGCAGTCCTCCGTATTTTTACGGGCCCGAAAAAACACAAAGCCCTTTTCCAGAAATGAAATTGAACAGAAAGGAGAAGAAGGATAGAAAAAAAGGATAAAGATAAAGAAATCGATATAGTTTCTTCGCCACGCCCAACCTCCACATTCTTATGGACGGAGTGCGTTCGTCATTGGCCGAAACCGCTGCCTACCTCACTGACGTCACGACATGCCGGGATAACAAATTAGGGCATGGTCTCCGGGGGATATATTGGGGGTTATTAACCCCACCTCCACACAAACCTTTCCCCGGAATAAGAAAAAGAGAGAGAGAAACTGCCCTGGCCCCCTAACGTCCCTGATTGCAGCGCCCGTTTCTTGAAATATTAAACTCCAGGAAATAAAATGATGACGATGGAAAAAAGCAGGGCGCCTGGCAGTCCAAATACATATCAATCTTGGAGGCTGGCTGGGATATGTCAAAACGCTCTTCGACCCCCTCTATATACATGGGCCCAGCCAGAAAAAGAAGCGAGCAGGGTCGGGAAAAGACGGTGAAAAATATATTTTCAAAAGAACTTGAGACGATGATTTTTAATAATATTTTTCTTTCCGAATTATTCTTTTTCATTTTTCTACTATTTTCTCTAGCCCTCGTTTCTTATTCCCCGGCATGAAGTTGGGCTCTGATTTCTACAGAGCCCATATTTCTTCGTGTCGATTCGACCTTTTGTTTTATTTTATCTTGCACATTGAATTTATTCCATTTATTCTGGAAATGTTTCCCCCGAAGAAAAGAAAAATAAGTAAACAGTCCGCACATATTGCCAGTGCTGTTTTGTGTAAATAAATTCATAACTTATTACTTTTTGTTTAATTTATTTCTCCTTCCCATTGAATTGGTGTGCCTAACCGAATTTATAGCTTTCATCCTTTTTTGATGTCATCGCGCTGTCTCGTTATTTGTTACCCCTCACAAAGCCCTATCAAATAACAACGCCGTAATCATCGTCGCAGAATTTCGAATCGGGATGTGCTAGCCAAAAATATTTTAGCTGTCGTTGTGGAAAGAAATAGAGGAGAAATGAATGAAATGTATTGAAATTCAGTTTCGTATCGCATAAAATCAGGGATTTTTTTTTTGGCAAATTTGTTCCTTGCAGGTCAAATTTACATCTTTACTTGTAAGGTGGGAAATAAATAACAAAATCGGTGAAACAGGTTTTTAAATTCTAAGGACCATTTTTATAAACTTGGTTCGCACAAAAAAGTATGAAATAAAATAAGTATATATGATTTCCTTGATTACAAAACTCAAAAGTTGTAGTTGATCTTAATATATTTACATTTCGGTCAATTCTAAAGCAGTCAGTAAAATTTAAATTAAAAATTGATACCGCCTATTTTGGGTCTCAAATTTTTAAGGCTGCTCTTCAGTGGAGAAGAAAAATGATCTCGCTTGAAAATGGGCTTTTTCTTTAAACGAAAGCAGTGTCCGTCAGTGAAGTGACTACAATTTTTGTGTGTCGTAAACATGACATCATACACTTGTTTCACTTCTTACTTTTTAGCTCCAGCCAAGCTTATAGAAACAGTCTTTAGATGTTTTTGATTTAAACCCTTTTGGCTGGTTTAGAATTAAACCAAACACTAACTCATAAACTAGGCATCATACACTTCTTACCTTTTACTTCCAGCTAAGCTTATAGAAATAGTCTTTAGATAGTTTTCGTTTAAACCCTTTTGGCTGGTTTAGAATTAAACCAAACACTCACTCATAAACAAGGCATCATACACTTTTTACTTTTTACTTCAGCTAAGCTTATAGAAATAGTCTTTAGATAGTTTCCATTTAAACCCTTTTGACTAGTTAAGAGCTAACCCAAACACTAACATAAACTACAATTTTTGTATGTTGTAAACAAGATATCATACACTTGTTTCACTTCTTACTTTTTAGCTCCAGCCAAGCTTATAGAAACAATGTTTAGATGTTTTTGATTTAAACCCTTTCGGCTGGTTTAGAATTAAACCAAACACTAACTCATAAACAAGGCATCATACACTTCTTTCACTTCTTACTTTTTACTTCCACAGATAAGCTAATAGAAATAGTCTTTATATAGTTTACATTTAAACCCTTTTGACTGGCTTAGAATTAACCCAAACATTAACATAAACTACGATTTTTTTATATCGTAAGCAAGAAATCATACACTTCGTACGTTTTAGTTCCAGCTAAACTAATAGAAATAGTTTACAGATTTAAGATTTTTTTTTATATTAAAAAAAAAAGTATTTTCGTTTTGAAATGTATTTGAGGTAAAACGTTTTAAAGTTTAAAACATATTTAATAGGTGTCCACCCTTAAAAAAATAATAAATACATAAAAAAAAAATAAAAAAATTTAAAAAAAAAAAAGGATTTTCCTAATACCTTTTTCCTTGATCTAATACGAATGTTTTGCACATAAAAAGGGGATGACTAAAATTCACTTCTGATCTGTTCCAAATATTGCAAGTTTAAATGCTCGAATTTAAAAACAAATTTGAACAGTGAAGTATATAGTGAAACAAAAAAAAAAAAAATTGAAAACATTTTTGAACTGATGACTTGACTCGAATCGAAGAAAGTTTCGAAACCCTGCATTATTTGAAAACTTTCAAATGCTTACAATCCACAGATCAATGCTTGCATAAATTCAACTTTGATATTAGTTTGCTCATTTTATTAACAAAATTATCTTTATAATGACGATTAATTTTTATTTTTTTTCTGGCAATACTGATGAAAAAGCGGAATCGGCAGATCTTAGGACGTAGGACATAACTTAAAAAATATTCCTTAAAAACCAATTTGTAAGTAACTAATTTTAAAAATGTATGTCAAACTAATTTATTAAATTGTAACCTAGCATCTGAACATAGTATCTGAACATAGTAAATTTATGGGGCTCAATTTAAATTTTTTTCCATCACAAAGTAACTCAATTCAATTTTATTTTGTTAAACTAAAGATGAATGATTGGGGAAATAGTGCAAAACTGAATATTACTCATAAATTATATGTATATATAAGTAAAACAATCAATATAATTTCAAAACTGTCTAACATTAACATTTTATTAATACCTGAAAACTATAAACTCTAAAGAAAAAAAAAAAGTTCGAATATGTCCATTCACAGCTATTGCATGAATTAACCTCGCCATTACTGATTGCTAGCTCTTTTATTTTTCTCTATTAATGATAGACAATTAAAAGAATGAATATTTAAAAAAACAACTTTATCTTATCGTAAATGCTGAATAACTATTTCACTTTACCGCACATTCCCCTACATTTTTATAAATAAGTTATGAGGGTAGATCAACCTTGGTCGGATCTTGAATTATTAAAGGTCATAAAATGTGAAAAAAAAAGAAAAAAAAATAGAATTTTAGTAAAAACGCTTCGACGAGCAAGCTGACTTCAAATTGCTAGCCCTGGAATAAAGGAGGAGCCCTCCGACGCTCCAAATTAGTTTTTGCTGAAGTTTAATGAAACTCAGCCTGACGGGTTCAGCTCAAGTCGAAGCAAAGATATGCATACATACATTTAGTTATACATACATTCATACAAACATACATACATACGTACTTTACATTCCTTCCTTCATACGTACATACATACGTGCATACATGCATACATACATACATACATAGATTAGTAAATCTGTACTTTCTGGCTTTATCTTTTGTAACTAAATATGTTGTGTAGAAAACCCTAGTCTTTAGAGTGATATAAATATTAGAAATGTGCAGGAAATATACAAAGTTACACAAAATTGACATGTAACTGGAATTTAAAAAAAAAAAAAAAAAGAACAGATACGAACTTTGAACTTTTAAAAAAGTTTCGAAGGGCCCATGCTATGCCACAAGTAAATCTTGCGCAAAATTTTAATGAAATTTTGTTAAACGGTCTGGCTCAACATGTGTCATAACCATAGAGTACACCTTCATACATCGTATGAAATGCATACATACATACATACATACATACATACATGCATGCATACATACATACACACATACGTACATACATACATACTTACACACATACATACATACTTTTTATTAGTATGTAGTAAAGATAATTATGTTCCAAAATGTTTTTAAATAAATGCTGCTGCGATCAAAGCATTATAGAAGCGTTATATTACTAATTATCTGGCTTTCAGAGTTGAGAAGTAAGGTCGGTAGCATTTCTAAAGTAAATGGTATGTAGTTAATATTTGTCTAACAACAAGCTGCTCAGCCAACACACCTACCCAAGACAAAGCAAGTATTATGAAAACATTATGAAAACAAAAAGCAGACTCTGATAGAAAAACTATATGTTTTTTATTTAAAGTTGCGTGTTAAAATTTTCAAAAACAGTCCAATAATTGTTCTGTGTAAAATTTTTACTACTTGTGTAAAGTTAATTTGTAAATATTACTGTTAATACATATTTGTGTTTGTACTCTATACTAAACCAATTAAAAAACACTGCGGACAGTGCCTTTGGTGCTCTTTAGTGTTGAATTTAATACTAACTCATGTTGAACTATAGTCAAGATTTTCTTAATATTTTGTTATGACGTTTGTAATTTATGTTTTATAATTTGTAAGTTTTTTAACTTTACTTTTTTAATTTTACTTACTGTTATGTATGTGTATTTTGTTTGTTAATAAATTTTATCTTTATCTTAAAAAAAATACCGAAGCATAGCAATTTGATTTTTTACTTATTTACTCTTAAAATTATACTGCCATGCTAAGCGCAAAAGTCGTTTCTGCAGCCGAGTTCAAAATGAGAAATTGCCGTTTAAAGTTTGGTGCCTCCATGTATTTAATTTGGATGCAACTTTTTCAGATACTTTTTAAAAATTAATTCCCATTGACAAATGATCGTAAAATATTGTATTTAGGTGAAATATGTGACAAGGAAGCACCTGGTGACCCTTACTCAATTTTGATGAAAAGTGCAGATACCACTTTTGTGCTTAGAACGGCAGTATACCTCGTCTGCACCAATTTCTTTTCAGGATAAGATATTTGCCTTAATTTTACCACGACCGTACACAAAAGCGAAAACAATACACTTAAGGTATTTTTTAAAATAAATTTTTCTTCCTCAGTTCATTAGCTTTTGAAGCATAAATAATTTTTCTTAGCGGTAGAAAATGAATATTCATAAAAATGCTAAAAAGTAAAATAAAACATGTTTCTTTGAATCTCGAAGTAAGTTTTACTCCTGAAGCCTAATACAGTTTTATTCATTTACTCTATTTTTTAATTAATTAAAGTGCTCTGGTTAGAATCCACCCTCTTCAAGTAGAAGAAGAAAATAAAAGAAAAAAACTAATCCATCCCTCTACGTCACATTTTACTCCAGTCGGAAGCAGCGCCAATTCATCAAGTCCTCTGAAACGTAATTAATTTCCCGAAATCATAAAACTCGAAACTAATAAAAATCGCCAGACTGGAGAAATATATTCTAAAATACAAACTGGAACATAAAAGAGCAAGAAATTGAAGCATCTGGATTATGTAGGAATATCAAATACGAAAAAAAATCACTTAAACAAAAAAGTATTACTGTACCTTTAATTAAAAGACAGAACACGAGTTACCTCTGCGAGAAGTGATTTTAATCAGGTAAATGGTTTATTCCCACGAAATCTATCTTTAAGTATTGTTTAGGTTGCAGCTATTAGACCATATTTTAGGCAACATCAATTTCATTTATGCTCTAGCATCTTTATGGATTAAAGTAAGTTATGATATTCTTTAAATTCACACCAGGCGATGGAAGTGAAAATTAAATTCAATTATCTCGGGATGCGGCTCGAAAAAATAAACTTATTTGCTTTTAATCTAATCATACTCACTCCCCCCTCATTCTTTATTTTTATTTAAAAAAAGTCTAAGGCAAATTCTTAATGGAAAAAATATTTGACACTTGTGACATGGAATTTTATTTTTTTTTATTATGCCTTAAATTCTTAACACTTTATTGCTTACAAGACCAGAATTACGTTTTCATATTAACTTCAGACGAGGATTTAATTAGATTTGTTTCAGAAATATTATGATTAACTGTAACTGGAATGCGCTGAATGTTGTTCAAAGAAATATTTTAATGTAATAAATTTTGACGTTTTTGTACTTAAAAAACGCCTTAATTTGGAAAGGGAAGTTTAATTATGGAAATCTTCTTAAAGTTGACTAGTAAAAAATTAAGAAAAATGACGTTAGGAAGATTATTTATTCTAAATAAAAAAATTCATCGTAAAATTAAGTTATATTTGTTTAAGGTATATTTAAAATTGTTTATGGATTCTTTAAAGCTCTCTGAAATACATTTTAACGTTGCAGTTTTATATACTTTTCAACGTTATATGATTGATTATTAAAATATTGTGAGCAATTTCTTAAAAATAGGGTTTCAATCTGAAAAAAAGAAGGGGGGAAAACTACATCTTACATTGCGTACATCAATTATTTTAAAAGTGTTTTAAAATACGTCATTTTCATACCCATTTTTAGGCCTAATAGGTAGTAAGTACTGTGTCGTATAACCACTTCAAAACGCATTCGCACACAGTTCCAGTTAAATTGAAACATCTAAGTATTTACTAAAACAGGCTGTTTAAAGCGTTTTTACTTTTGAAATCTGGTCAAAAAGAAGACATTTTAAGATTGACAGAAGCTTACTGATAAATAAATTAAAGAACTATACTGAAACCTGTTAAGTCAAAGCTAAATAAGAAATAACCGATTACTTTTGTACTAAAACACTTTGAAATTCATTAATAACGTAAAAAGTATAATAAAAACTAAATGTTGAAACTATCACTAAAAGTGTCTGTGTATTTGCATTAAGTTTTCAGTTCGGTATTTATTCTTCAATGTTTTAAATACTCAACGTGCAATATTCTATTTGTGAGATGACGCTATACAGTTTTCCTGGCACCACAATTTTCTCACTTTTTTACGGTAGTGAGGGGGGGGGGCAACTAGTCTGTTCGTTAAAAACTTCTTAGAAAATGCAATAACAGAATGTTTCTTAAAATACATAATTCAATTAATGTTCAAAAATAAAAAATATCATGCTCAAATGAAAACGTGGCAAAAAGGCAATGCTATGTTTACTTTAGAGTTTAAGCATACATTATCTTTGGTAATTGCAAATTTCAAACCTTTTAGTTGCGATAAAATGATATATCCTACTCATATATATGATTTTTTTAGATGTATTGCCAAGACCGAATGACAATCGGAATACATAAAGAGAAGAAATAAAATTTTAACTGATATATCAGTTTATATATATATATATATATATATATATATATATATATATATATATATATATATATATATATATATATATATATATATATATATATATATATATATATATATATATATATATATATATATATATATATATATATACACGGTAAAGCCTCGTTTATCCGAAACTCTTAAACCTCGTCTAACCGAAGTTGGTTTTATTGATTTTTTTAGTAAGTAAACAATGTCACTTTGAGGTCACTGTCGGCTGCAGGTCAAGCTGCAGACACCGAAGTATCTGTTTTGTTCTTTTGCCCATACCCGCCAGTAAGCATTTAAAACATTGACAGGCTTGTCAACTGCTCCGTATTTTGCAGAATTGCTCCGCAAAAGTGGCAAAACTCCGCGGCTCCACAAAGAAGTTCTTTTACTCCGCACTTCACGGCCGAAGGTTTTGAAGCTTAAATTTTGCTGTTTTATCATAACAAATATGTAAATCTGAAAAATTAAATACTCAAATACTGAAATACTTGGGCTTATACTCAAAGATTGAAATAGTGTTGAAAGCTGTTTTATTAATTTAAAAATAATTATTTTTATACTCGTACTTAAAATAATTTATTAAAGCAATAAAACAATTTTAGACAAGTGGTTTCAGTTATTTTTACTGATTAAAAAAAACAAACAAACAAACTGCTCCGCAAAATTTTAAATTACTCCTCAAAATCACCACAGATGCTCCTCAATTTGTTTCTCCATGGTTGGCAACTCTACATTGATTAGTTCCGGTATTTTAAATTTTACATTGAGGAGGCAAAGTTTAGTTTCATAATTTTTTTTTTTTTTTTAACTATGTATGATGTTCAAAAGTAGTCGTATTATAATTAATATCACAATAAAGTTTACTACACTGCTACCAAATGCCATATAGAAAAAATATCTCTTCAAGGTTCACGGAGGCTAAAGGAGGGGATTGTGGGGCAAAGTGAAATAGTTAAGACAACTTATCTTTTTCAAAGTGAGCAAATTGGAAATCACAGTACATAAGGAGAAAACAACGTATTTTTAAATTAAACTTGCAGTGAAATAAATTTAAAAATTTTTGGCAGTAAATTTTGTTCTTCCAAACAAAAGTGAAATTTTTTCACTTTTTTTTTATGGGGTAAAGTAAAAAAATAAAATACTTTTCAAATTACATATTTTCTATTTGATTATTAAAAGTACTTTACTTTAAAAAAAGTGAATCACGTGACTTCCTTTTATGCCAATTTAACATCCCTTTATTGCACTATAAATATTTTACATACCATTGTGTACGTATGATAATTTTACATAAAATGTTTTCCTTAAAGTAGAAAAAAAACCAATGTATTTATTTTTCTTTGCTGAGTTTAGTATAGTTAATTTAAAATATTTAAGAACTAAAAAGAAAATGGGCAAAATAGGCTAGCTGCAACTTTGACGTGGCCCTTTTTCCTCTGAGGAAAATGGATGGTCTCTTCTGGTAGTCTCTTTGGGATGGAAAAAACCGAAAACTATGATTATACATTAGTTAGAAAGATTGTGATTAAAAATTGTTCATAAATATAAAAAAAGTGTATATCAAGTTATTCAGATGATGAAAAAAAAATAAATTTTATTGAGAGGTAAATTAGCAGAAAAACAACTTTTGTTTTGACTTTGGTTCCCTTTCTCTCCGTCTGGGTTTTTTTCGGTAGTCTCTTTGGGATGGAAAAAAACAGAAACTATGATTATACTTCAGTTTAAAAGTTTCAGAATTCAAATTATTCATAAATAGAAATATAAGTGTATATCAAGTTATTCAGATGATGAAAAAAAGATAAATTTTATTGAGAGGTAAATTAGCAGAAAGACAACTTTTGTTTTGACTTTGGTTCCCTTTCTCTTCGTCTGGGTTTTTTTCGGTAGTCTATTTGGGATGGAAAAAAACGGAAACTATGATTATACTTCAGTTTAAAAGTTTCAGAATTCAAATTATTCATAAATAGAAATATAAGCGTATATCAAGTTATTCAGATGATGAAAAAAAGGTAAATTTTATTGAGAGGTAAATTAGCAGAAAGACAACTTTTGTTTTTACTTTGGTTCCCGTTCTCTCCCTTTTTTCCAGGAGCTCTCGCTCCAGAACACTTTTTAAGCTTAGATATATTTAAATAGAGAATACTATATTTATAGTATTTTTATTGCTAGGAGCATATCTAAGTATTTATTGTATTCAAACAATCTTTCATAGAAATTTTCGGGCATTTTTTTTTCTTCTCAAACTAATAGAAGTTCTGAAATATATATATATTTTTGGAAGTCAAACCTAAGTAAGAAAATTTGAAGTAGTTTCCAGTTTAAAGTACATTTTCTCTCAACGATAAGTTCGAATTCATTTTTGGGAAAATTAAAAAGACGTTTTAGGCGTTTTCCATTAAACTATGTTTGACGATCGAGAAGTTTTGCTATTTTTTACTCTAATGAGGTTGGAATTTGAACTCACGGAAATTTTTTTCTCTGCATTTATGACGCCATTAGGGATATCATTCACAAAATTTATAAAGTTGATTTTCATCTTCGAAAAAAGAGTAGCGCACCATAAAATAGTTTCGTTTAATTTTAAAGTGATATTTATGCACAAAAACTTATCTGAAGATCTAGAAGAGCTTGAAATGTTCCAAAAAGTATACTTGCAGTCAAAATAAAATTGAAATTGAGGAACTAGCGATAAAAAAGTATGTTTTTGAATTATTTTTTAAAAGTACTATAAAACAGATGGTTATTTCCTGTATCTAAAAGATGCAATTTCAATCCGAATACCTGTAATACTAGTCGAAAGAAGCGGAATATGGGGAAAAGTGAAATAGTTAAGATGACCGAGCTTTTTCAAAATGAACAAATTAGAAATTTGTTCAGAAAATTACTGTACGTAAAGAAGGAACATCCTATTTAAAAATAAAAATTGCATTGAGACATTATTTTTAATTTTTGGTAGTAAATTTGTGCCTTCAAAAAAAAAAAAAAAAAAAAGTTGAAAATTTTCACTTTTTTTTATGGAGCAAAGCGAAAAATTTAATATTTTTCTAATGAAATACTTTTTATTCGATTATAAAAAATATTTTCTATACATAAATCAGTGTAAAATACATCAGTAAATAAAAGGCTGAATCAATAAATGAAAAGACAAGGAAACAATAAAGGAATAATTAATTTATTTATTAATACACGAGGGAAAATAAATGAGTGAGAAAACGAGTGAATGAATAAGAAAATAAGTCAATAAACGAATAAATCAGTGAAATCGTTTGAAAAATTGTGAAATGTGAGTGAATTCGAATGAAGAAATGTAAATGAATTACTTAATGAATGTATACAGTATACGTGATTTAGTAAATGATTGCGTGAGTAAACGAAATAACCTATTTCACTTTCCCTCATCCACTTTGCCTCTCATATCATTGATTAGTTGTGTAAAATATTCAAAATACAAATTAGCTTAATGTTAACTAAGTAAATATAGCATGGAATATTAGGAGGTTTCAATTAATGTTTACAATGTTAAGACAAGAATTTCATCATTTTATAATAACAAAAACACTCGTATTTTTTGACTTCAAACAAATATGACAATATGAGTATCAATTTTTTAAAATAGACCTTACTTTCCTATGCTTTGATTTTCGGTGGCATTTTTTTTTTCACAAACTGGAATAGAAAACAATTGGTACTACATATTTAAAATATTACCAGATTGGTGGCAGCAGTGTGATAAGTAGAGTACATATTTCATTATTTCACCTTGCCCCACATTCCCCTATTTTAGGTGCATTTAAATGAGTGTTATAAAAAGAAGAAAAGTTGTATAAGTGCATTTTCAATAGTTGATTTATTCTGGTGAATCTCTAGTTTCGACGGCGGTTTTTTTTTTACGATGCAAGGTAGCACAATTGCAAAAGCTTTAATAATTATCATTAGTTTTAATTGAAATATGCAAAAAGAAAATGATTTTGATGTTTCGCCAATCAATCCCATAGAAATAATGTTAATCCCATAGAAGATTTACCGAAAATTTAAAAATGAAGCATTTGTATTTGAACAAAGTCTTTTTTTTCTCATTTATATACAGGATTAGACCCTACTTCTAAACAAAAACCTGCAGTTGCGTCTCTGACTAGAACGTTAACTGCAGCTAAATTTTAAATTCCACTAACAGAATTACTTTAACAATCTGAACGAAATGACGTTAGTTTTCAAAATATACAAAGGATTCTGAACTTAAATGGGGAGGGGGGGGGTGCGTCGAAGAAGGATTTTCCAGTTAAGAGATATAAAGAAAAGTATGATAATGTTCCCAACCGCAATGCTGAAGCGTTTCTCAAACTGCATTATATTAAGTTTTTAACGTGTAATATTCATGTTGTCATTGAAATTCAGAATATGTCAAGTTAAATTTCAAAAAACCTTTTCAATTATCGATTTTCTGTAGTTAAAAAACAAACTAACAAGCTAAGTAAATTTAAAGCTTCGATAATAATGTGCTGCAATTATGTTTAAAATACTAAAATACAAAATAGCGACCATATATATTGGCACATTTTTTAGAAACTCTAACTACCATCTTGATTTTCTACTTCAGAAAGAGCAATCGTATGCAATTTTGATAGTGTAGCTTTATCTGTTATTTTAGCCTACACATATTCAATTCGTAGCGACGGAGCTAATACTGACAAAACCGGCATATTTACTTAAAGCAATAAATGATTAGCTCAATATCTTACCTTTTTCTTAAGTTTATCAGCTTCAATTTACTTTTCAAAACGTATTTCAGGACGTAAGCTGCAATTAGTGATTCTTTCTGTAGATTAACAGAAAGTAAAAAACGTCTTCTTCCCATGGAAATACCCCCTTATTTTCTATAAACTATAGTAACATATTTCTATAGTTTTCAGGCATTTCAATTCATTTTTTCTCTTACTTCGACAAATTTTATGCCTGATTGATTTACTCTTGTTACACATGGAAGCAAAATGTATCAAAATTTTACTCATACCTGTATCTACATTTCTTTTGTGCTATTTTTAACGTTTTAGTAAGCAAATTTTAAACTTTTTTAAACTTCATTATAGCTTTGGCTCTTTCCCAAATCCTTCATATAGTGTAACTCTTCACCACAAGTTATTGTAGGGAAATAATATTTAAAATGTACTCTATTTTTTAAAATGCTTTGTTGATAAAGACAGCATTTTTTAAAGAGCTATAATGATTTAAAATTTTTAAAACAGAGAACAAGAGAAATTAAGCTAATCGTTCAAGGTTTTATTCTGCTTTAAAACTCTTTTTGGAGCGTTGTTCATTATGTTTGTATGTTGCTCAGAGATAAGAGAAAACAGACTAAGCCAAATAAAAAAGAACAATACGTAAAATAAAGACAAAAGGTTTTCTCTCAAAAACGCGAGGAGATGGGGGAGGGGGAATAAGGTGAAGGTGAACGGCTTTTGAAAATTACATATAATTACTATAAATTTGAAGCACACAGTGTGAAGAGTTACACATATCACTAAAAATTCTATCTAAAAAATGCAACAATTAGTTCGAAATTAGTTCGAAATTAATTCGGCTTTGATACTGTTTCGAAAACATAAACATTACGAAAAAAAAATCCAGAATTGATTTATTTCTGAGCTTCGAGTTTTAATGATATTACAATACGAAATATTTTCTGTAAAAACCTAAATATGTTTTATTTCTAAAATATAAGTCCTATTGAATAAGCATGTGAATGCTCTTTGCCTATATTAACAAGACGAACTCTCTAGAAAGCCTAAGGGCTAATATTATTCTGGAATACTTATGCTACCAAATGCCCAAATAGTAAAACTACTTCTAAAATAAATATCAAATGAAAAATAGTATATGAACATCTTAATATTTCAGCCACCTGTCGATTTTAGTCCCCCCCCCCCCGCCCCAGATTGGGAGCTCTAGTCTCCGACTAAGCTGACAAGGCTTCTCGTCGGCCCTGCTATAAAGCCTACAATTTGATACCAATTTAAATGATAAATGCCGTTAAAAGATCTAATCCTGATAGTAATCCCAGAATATGCAAAAAGTACTATATAAAACAGGAAATCTTGACCTGCGAATCGCGACCCTAAATATGGTCGTGCAGCTCTTATTTTAGCGTTACAGTAAAACCTGTAAAGTTGAACGCCTTTGTAAGTTGACCACCTGTCTACGTTGACCGCTTTCGTCAGGAACGGAATTAGTCCTATCTTATATAATGAAGGAAAACCTCTGTAACTTGACCACCTCTCTAACTTGACCACCTGTCTATCTTGACCACTATTATACACCAGCTTTGATTTGGAGTATTGTCAAAACCCTTTGTAAGTTGACCACTAGGCAAAAGCATAAGATTATACTTAAAATTTCATCAGTTGTGCCTCAAATAAGTAACCAGACATTTTAGAAAAACCTATGAATATTTACGTTTCCATCGAAAAACATTGAGCTCATGTTAAGTCTCAGAAAATGCGCCAAAATTCAATAAGGAGTTATTTTGTTGAAAAGTAGATTACCATGGTTACAAATGTACAAGAAAAAAATCAAATGAAGAATTTGAGTCACTTTTGACTTGTTATGAATTTTTAGGAATTGTTAATATCAAGTAAGTAGTTTTTCATAAGCAATGAGGCTTTTTTCTTTTTTTTTAAATCGATTCACAAGAATTTTAAATTTGTATGATACTTTACACGATATTCTGGTAAATAATCTCTAAAAATATTTAAGCAACATTTTTTCTTATTGTTTTAATGTAATGTTAAATAATGACAGTGAGTTTAAAGTATTCCAATTAGTTAAAAAATGAATGCATGGGACAAAAAAAAAAGTTTTCATTACTACCCTCTATAAGTTGACCACCTGTCTAAGTTGACCACCAAAGTGCTGCGCCGCAAGTGGTCAACTTACACAGGTTTCACTGCATGACATTGTTCCTTGTTCAAAAATGATAATATTATGTTTTAAAAACCGTTACATAAAAAAAAAACTTTTTTCTCCACTGTAGCAATATTAATTGTGGTTCATTTTATGTATAAAATTAGTATGTTGTTTAAAGTTCTGTTAAAAAGCAGTCATTGAGTTCTAATTGTATTAATGATAGGTATTTACTTTTAGTAAATTAAAAAAAAATACTTCCATGATTTCAATACACTTATACACGTTAAATTAGAAAATCGATTGGCTGCAAGAATTTTAAATGCTTCAAAATATATGTCTAAAACTATGATAGCTACCTTTTATAAAATTACTTAGTCATCAATATCTTACTGACTTACATTATAATATTTTTGCCATCAAACACTTATACACGTTAAATTAGAAAATCGATTGGCTGCAAGAATTTTAAATGCTTCAAAATATATGTCTAAAACTATGATAGCTACCTTTTATAAAATTACTTAGTCATCAATATCTTACTGACTTACATTATAATATTTTTGCCATCAAACACTTATACACGTTAAATTAGAAAATCGATTGGCTGCAAGAATTTTAAATGCTTCAAAATATATGTCTAAAACTATGATAGCTACCTTTTATAAAATTACTTAGTCATCAATATCTTATTGACTTACTTTATAATATTTTTGCCATCAAACACTTATACACGCTAAATTAGAAAATCGATTGGCTGCAAGAATTTTAAATGCTTCGAAATATATGTCTAAAACTATGATAGCTACCTTTTATAAAATTACTCAGTCATCAATATCTTATTGACTTACTTTATAATATTTTTGCCATCAAACACTTATACACGCTAAATTAGAAAATCGATTGGCTGCAAGAATTTTAAATGCTTCAAAATATATGTCTAAAACTATGATAGCTACCTTTTATAAAATTACTCAGTCATCAATATCTTATTGACTTACTTTATAATATTTTTGCCATCAAACTCAAACATTTGGGCCCTAAAAGTACTTGTATAATGTAGAAATTGTCCTAGAAAAAAAAAAAAAAACGAAACATGCAGCCCATTCTGAAATTCTCTTTGTTTGCAGAACTTCAATAATTTGAAGTATGAATTGTTTCCAAAAGATTTTATGTGTGTGTGTGTGTGTGAGAGAGAGAGAGAGAGAGAGAGTAAAATGAATGAAAACGCTAGTTTATAAGTTTTTTTTTTCCACATGCGACGAAAAAGGTTCCTAAATGAATACTACTTTTAGGGATGCGCAGTTTAATGAAAAATACTTTAAACGAAAACAAGATAACAATACTTAACCTCTAGACTAGTATTAATGTATTGGAGAGAAACAAAAAAAAATAAATAAATAAAAAATCACGTAATACACACAATTTTAAAAAAATTAAAACTATTAACATTTTTAACGTTGCAAGATTTTTTTTTAAAAAAGTCTGATCTTAAAACTTTATTTCAATTGAGGGAGATCGTTTAAAAATAATTTTTACATATTGATAAACCTATAACAATCTGTCTATGAAACTTCATTTTAATTTTCAGTTCTAGAGCTTGGATGCGACACCTTGCGGTGATCATAGAAGTTGGGAAAGAGATAAAACATTTTAATCTTGAGCGGACAAGTCAGACGTCTCCTTAGGTAGGTATAGTAAGTGGGTCTTTGTCTTACTGCTTTCAGCAGCTACGAGCCAGAGACTGCAGCGTTCCCTGTACTTGATTTAAATTCCCAAAAGTAGACGATCGTTCAAAAGAAATTTTGTTTTTGATAAATTTTCGTTTGCTTTTTTTAAAAAAGGGGAAAAAATCAGAACAAATAGTTAACTTAAAACATAAAAGAGTTGTAACACATTTTTTTTTTTTTTGAGCAATCACGATATTGCTTATTGTTCTCACTTGACTGTTTTGGCGTCCTTTGATTTTATTTTCCCACCGCCACCCTCCACACCATCACCGTCGACCGGCTCCTCACGATGCTGCCCCTATAGCGAAAGCCGTCTCCAGGTTGCATTCATATCCTACACACACGCGCATACATACACAACTACACACACACACACGCACACATACACACACACACATAAACACCTACACACACATACACCTACACACACGCATACATACAGACACCTACACATATACACACACAAAGACATACACACAGACATACACACAACTACCCACACATCCATACCTGCACACAGACACAAACACATATGCCTACACACACATACACATACCCCCCACACACAAACACTCATACACACAACTACCCACACACTTATGCCAGCACACAGACACAAACACACATGCCTACACACACACGCGTGATTGCGAAAAACATAATTTGAATTCAAGATGTCAAAATTCAAATTATTATTATTATTTTTTTTTTAATAACCATCTATCAAGTGGTTTCTTTATGTACAGAAACTGAATGCAAAAACTAATACATGAAATCAAAAAGACAGAATTACAAGTTATGGCTTCATTTTTTGCCTTCTTCTTTTTCGATTTAAATAGAAAAAGTTCTCCAATCGCGAACTTTATTTCAATGAAAAAAGTATCGCTTCTCATTAGAGTCGATTGCCCGATACTCAATAAGTCCGATAGCCGAAAACAAACCAAATCTAATGAAGGAGACTTGCGTGCTTCTATTGACACGGCTGTCAGAACAAACCAAATCCGAGATGAAAAGATCCATCAAAGAAAATACGTCGTCTTCAGTTTAATTCTTCTGCAGGCGGTATGAAAATATAATAATATAACATCACTATAAAACGAAATAAAATTCCTCTAATGTGGTGTCATCAGCGTAATTCAGCAGAGGGGGGAGGGGGGGGGGGCACCTGAGCTCATTCGAATCTTCTTTTTTTTTCACAAGGTATCCTTTCCATCGCTTAATGATCGATTCCAAACTCCCAGCAGCAAAAGTTAGAAAACGGAGGCCATCGGTTGGAAATTTGACTCGGAATTCGATCCGTCCCTTTCTTTGCCTTCCTCTCGATTTCTTTGACGAGTTCTGGTGAGAAAAGCTTTTTTTTTCGGAAGGGGTGCTTCTCTTTTTTTATCATTATTATTAGCCCGTTAAGTTAATGACCGTGTAGCGAAGAATTTTCCTATCTGCAGGCGGACTAGGAAATCGGAAGAATTTTCGGGCAAAAGTTCCTGTTCAGCATGTTTCTCTTCCTTTCCTCGCATGGAATACTTTTCTCGTCTTTTAGAATATTTCTCACCTTTTTTTTTTCTCGCGCCAAATGTAATTTTTCTTGATCATCCCAAGTTGAGGAAAGAAGCTCAAACGGTTTACGCTGTAAAATCAAAGTAATAGTTTTCCCGTTTCGTCCAGGAAGCTATTCGAAATCGTAGTTGAAGAACGATATACAAAAGCATTAGTAAAACGAATTTAAACTCGTAGTTTCGTTCTAAAAACTTTTATTGTACAAAAAAAAAAGTTAAAAAAAAATTAATTTGTATTTTGACATTTTGAATTCAAATTATGTGTTTCGCAATCACGAGTGTGTGTATGTGTATGTAGGCTTGTCTGTTTATGTGTGTGTGGGGGGGTATGTGTGTTTGTGTGTAGGGTGGTATGTGTATGTATGTGTAGGCATGTGTGTTTGTGTCTGTGTGCAGGTATGAGTGTGTAGGTAGTTGTGTGTATGAGTGTTTGTGTGTGGTGGAGAATGTGTATGTGTGTGTAGGCATATGTGTTTGTGTCTGTGTGCAGGCATGAGAGTGATGAGTATGTGGGTAGTTGTGTGTAGGTGTGTGTATGTGTAAGTGCCCGTATGTATTTGTGTGTATGTGTCTGTGTATGTGTGTGTAGGTGTATGTATTTGTGTGCATGTGTCTGTGTATGTGTGTGTAGGTGTATGTATTTGTGTGTATGTGTCTGTGTATGTGTGTGTAGGTATTTGTGTGCGCGCGCGTGTGTGTGTGTAGGTGTATGTATTTGTGTGCGCGCGCGTGTGTGTGTGTAGTTGTGTATGTATGCGTGTAAGTGTAGGATATGGATGCAACCTGGAGACGGCTTTCGCTAAAGGAGCAGTATCGTGAGGAGCCAGTCGACGGTGATGCTGCAGAGGGTGCTGGCGGAAAAATAAAATGATAGCACATGAAAACAGTCAAGTGAGAACAATAAGCAATCGCGATTGCTCAAAAAAAAAGTATAAAATTTTCAAATCATCAAAGTGGTTTTTTTTTTCTCTCTTTGTTTGTTTAAAACAAAATCTTGTTTTTTATTCTTTCAGAAACTTCAGCTTTGAAAATATCAGAAATCGTACTCTTTCACATCCTAAATTTATATGTAATTTTTAAAATGCTATGTTTTTTATAATTGTTGCGTATTGATGTTCTGAAATCAGTTTAAGGGGTTAATGTACCTCAAAAATGATCAAAAGATGAAAAAAATTTTTATTGCTTATTTCAAAACTAAAATCCAGTCCAAATACAGGGAAAAAGTTTCATTGCTTTAGTTCAAATATTTAAAAAGTTATGAGTGGTTTTAGGTCATGCTCGCTATGTATTCTTATGCAAAAGAAAAACTTTAAATTGATTTTTCTCGATGATCTTTTTTTTTTTGTGTTTTCATGTCATAAGAATCCCTAAGACTTTTTTTCTATTAACGATACAGCTTTAAAGCAATACTTCTTGCCATTAGAATAATAAATTTAACAAAACTGTGCATAGGATAAGCATTTTATAAATTACTCAAATGTTTAGAGCATGTTAAACCTTTAAAAACCATATTTTTTTTAAAAAATACGATTTTTTACATAACTAATCATGGAAAAATTTCTAATAAGCACAAAAGCAAATTAATGTACAGATTTTTATAGATGATGATTGTGATTGTTTATCAAAAAGTTTTTTTAATATTAGTTTAAAAACAAAAAAGCCTTAGGGATTTTAAAAAATTAAAATTTTCCTCAATTTTTTGAATTCAAAAAAAAGTAAGCAATATTTTAAAATTTTGAAAGTAAATTATTGATTACGAAACAAGTATGCATGTTATGGTTTCAAAGAAAAATAAAATTTACTTAAATTGTAAAAAAAAGTTTGAAAGGTACTGTGACTCCTTAAGCACTATTTTTTTAACTTGCTTGCGGTGATTCAAAATGTTATAAGTTCTAAATGCGTAATTGCTCATTTTAAAGACAATAACAATGTAAAATAATTTCGAAACTTTACTGATTATTTCCGTGTAACGTTTCGGGATTTTACAGGTTTTAATCCAGTTCCTGAGAAAATCAAGTATCTTTGTCAAAAAGTTTCCTGAATTGCTACAAGTTGCACAAATGCAGACTTCACACTGTTGTGAAAAATATTTTTAGCTACCAGTATAAAGATTAACTGAGTGTATTTATTCGGCTTCAGCCCGACTAAGGGCCGTCCAGATTGACTAAGCTCCCAATGAGAGCGAAAAAGTGCCTGGATTCCGTAGCTTTGCAAGAATTGTAGGGGAGTTAGATTCGTGGTACTTGCTTGCACTTCTGCCTTAGCTTAGGTCATAATTGCAATAATGCCTTTGAAGCTTTATTGGCAAAGCAGGAAGGTGCCAAACTTTTACATTAAGCTTACCTCAGTATTCTTTGAAGATTCCAGAGACACGACTGGCTTTAACCGGGGATATTACTGCATTCTTCAGAAAGATTCCAGGATAATTTCAGGAGGTTTACTGAATTTTAGAGGAAAATATTTCTGACTTTTGCAAGATACGTTACTTGCAGAAATTAGGCATATCAATTGCGCATTATTTTCTAGGATCGTTTCTGAATTGATTTTACAGTATAAATGCACTTTACTTCCTAAATCTTCGAATTTGTATCTTTATTACCTTTAGAAAAACAAACCTCACTAAGTTTTAAAATATCAAACTTGAAAACGTTTTAAGATAGTATCTCTGGAAAATTTTGAATTATCCAAAATTTTTCAAAGTAGGAATATGAAGAGATCAGCGGTTACAACAAACAACACAGTATACTTTTTTGCAATTTTCGCTTCCAGGTTGCAGAGCATAAAAAAAGATTGTTCACCGATAAAAATACCTCAAAAATTGGTTTTTAATGTACTGTTTCTTGAAATAGATATTTGGCAGTGTGCATGGACAAATTTTTGATCACTTACTTCCGTCATTTCTGGTCTTTCGAATTCTTTTGATTTTGGTTTGTAGGGATATTTTAACATTTTTAAAATGATTCCCCGGATAATATGAAAATTTCTCTACTTATACACTGGTAGTTAAAAAAAATATTTATCTTTAAACACTGGTATTTCTAAAATAGCTTCAACTCCAAAAATTTTTAAGGGTAAATAGATTGAAACACATAAAAAATACTTATACTGCAATAGTTCCAAATGGTCACGATTTTTTTTTTTTTGGAGTAAAACGAATTTTGTGACTGTTCATGAGAAGTTCAGTATAAATTACAAGACAGTTAAAATTTTTTGCTGCAGCTGCTAACTTTTTCAGGATCCTACGCGTGAATTTTTCTTTCACATTAAATTGCAATGCATAACCAGTATAAACAAAAAGTTTACCAAAAGTTTTTAAAAACATTATATCATTATTGTTACTGTTTACTTAATTTTTAAATTTTGTGGAATTTTCTTTCTCAAGAAAATTCCACAAAAAGGTTAGAAAAAAAAAAAAAAAAAAAAAAACTCATATCCTAGTTGTTTGATCAAATTTTATTTTTCTTGAACTGCTTATCCTATCGTAGCTTCACTCTTAAATATTTTATGCTATACTTGTGGTACCCGCACGGCTTTGCCCGTAATAGAAAAATTAAAAGGTCTTTTGGTTCGCCTGTATATTTACAAATAATGTACGGTGAATTTTCTCGCCAACTGGCTTGTATCCATGTTACGGTACCACGTTATGATAATTTCGTAATTTACTCGTCCATCTTATGATAATTTTGTTCTTAAAATTGGAATAAAAAAAGAACCACATCGAATTTTTGAAAAATTGTTGCGAGGTGCACACCCCCATACTACAAACTAACTTTGTGCCAAATTTCATGAAGATCGGCCGAACGATCTAGGCGCTATTCGCGTCACAGAGATCCTGACAGTCAGAGATCCGGACAGAGAGATATCCTGACAGACAGAGATCCGGACAGAGAGAGATCCTGACAGACAGAGATCCGGACAGAGAAACTTCCAGCTTTAATACTAGTAGAGATTTATTAAAAAAGCGTTAAAAAACGTAAGGTGAAGGGGGGCACATAAGAACAAAGGGCACTTGTGAACAAGGGATGTTTTGCTAGGATAATGTCAAGCAAAAAATCTTGAAAAATTCTACCAGTCCTACTTTACCAAAATTTTAGAATGATGAGACATTTTATGTTTCTGTAGTAGAAATGTCGGTGTGCAAGTAATTGTTCTATGTCATTTTATTCGTGAAAACACATTTTAAACCAAATAATAAACTAAAATTAGTTATTGCAAAACATTATGAACAATCAAGTAACTGTATGACAATGCTTATTTTTTTAAATTAATTTAAAGTTTCTCTATTTTGCAAAATTGTTCACAGGTAGATGATGGGACACTTGTGCAACATCTAAGGGCACATGCAAATAGATCACATATTCTCTTGGTAATGTTAATATTAGTGTAATATCTTGTAGGTGTTAAAAAATATGTAAATATTTATAATTATTATTTTTACATGATCAGATCGTAAATTTCTTACTTGTTATTATTATTAAATATTTATTTATTTATTTAGATATTACAATTATTTTTGCATTTTAATTCTTTTGTTACTAAATAATTGGTTTACAATGTGTTATATAATAACTCAGGAAATAAAAAGCCACAAAATAAACTAAGTGCTACGACAAAAATTCCATACAGTATTGTGAATGAACGAAATGACAGATTAATTTCAGTAAGTATATCAACACTTTGCTAGAAACATTGCTTACGTTTTCTTGCCTCAACAAAGGTTGCTCGTTTGTTTAGTTTAAAAACTGGGATAGTAGTAAAAATTTTTGTCAACTAAGTTTGATCTGATTTTTTGTAAAAATATGTTTGGTGCGGTCAAAACGATGATAATGAATATTTTACTCATGTAATTATTTGAATATGTATTAATTCTTTGTAAATTCTTTTACTGTAAAAATATTTAAAATGAAAAAAAAAAAGATAAAAGTTAAAAACTATTTTTTTAAAAACATTTTTGTAGTTGAATCATAAGCGTATAGTTTTTTTCCTTTCAATTTGCAATTTTTTCACGTTCAATTGCTTTTTTTTCAGTCTTTGTTTCATGTTGTTTACAATTTAATTTGCCACTTTTAGTGCATTTCGTAGTTTTTTTTAATAACTCTCCATGATAATTCTTGATTTTTTTTACCTGTCAGGGGAGGAAAGGGGGTAGAGTTATAGATTTGCTTTATTTATGTTTTTCTCATTTCAATTTTTTAAAAAAAATTTATCGTTTAGTTTGTAGAATTATCTCTGCATCCCTCTCTCTTTAATAATTTTGAGCAAATAGATAAAACAAAACTGCTTTTAAAACAAAAATTTATTTGTATGAAATATGTGCAATATGTTAAAAAACCAATTTTTGAACACCTTTTGAAACAACTTTTTTTCAAATGAGCTTAGTGATATTTGATTCGAACTAATTTTTGTTCAATTGTTAAATAAATTAAGAAAAAAAAATTACAATGAAGACCATTTAAAGTCTTTAATTTTATGTAAAGCCTGGTCAGGAAGACGGATTTGCTTTAAAAAAATTTATTGGAAAATACTTAAAATGTAGAACAAAAACGATATGTTTCTGAACAAAAAACTTTGAATATTTTCGTCTGAGAAGGCAATGCTAATCTCTTGCATCAATATCCGCTTGCAAAAAATTAAAAAAAAAAAAAAAATAGCGGCTATAAAATCTAAGAAATGACTATCGGTATCCTATATATAGGCTGAACATTAGCTAAAGAAAATATTTTGATTGATGGTAACTAATCGTAACAGTTAGAAACGTGTTTCTTTTTTCACCATTCTTCTAAAGAAATAACTTCAAGCGATATTGTAGTTGATATAACTGAAACACATTTTTGAAATTTTTATTCGAAATTTTTATTTTACCTAAGAAGCAATGCTAATCTTTCAACCCAAAATGCTTCAATAACCTTTTACAGAGAAATAAAAGAAAGAAAACAAAAACAAAATAGCGACTATAAAATCTAAAAAAAGACTATTGGTATCTTATCCATTGACTAAAGAAAGGGTTTTGTTTGATGGTAACTAATCATTACAATTACAAATCTATTTTTTCCCTCACCATTCTTCTAAATAAATAACTTCAAAAGATTTTGTAGTTGATATAACTGAAATATAATTTTGTAGTTTTTGTTCCAAATTTTTATTTCATCTAAGAAGGCAATGCTAATCTTTCAATCCAAAATGTTTCAAAACCCTTTTACAGAAAAATAAAAAGAAAGAAAACAAAAACAAAATAGCGACTATAAAATCGAAGAAATGACTATTGGTATCCTATCCACAGGTTAAACATTGACCAAAGTAAAGGTTTTGTTTCATTGTAAATAATCATTACAATTACAAATGTGTTTTTTTTTCATCGCCATTCTTTTAAATAAAGAGCTTCAAATGATATTGCAGTTGATATAACTGAGATATATTTTTGAAATGTCATTTCAAATATTTATTACTTTTTCCTTTCTTTCTATCTTTCTCGCTTTTTTTATTTATTTATTTATTTATTTTTTTGTGAAATACATCAAGATTATTTTTTCTGCAGACATTATGCATGTTTAGTTGGTAGTTAAGGTTCGATGAGTTTTAATCTATTTTGATTTTCACTAAAAGAGGTGCGATCACTTTTTTCATACATGCACATAATCATTGAGCTGCTAATTGATTGTTGTTCTTCTTAATTTATATCGTAATTTTTTCGCTTTGTTTGGCAACGATTTAAATAGCTAATAATATTAATAATAACAATAATAATAATAATAAAATGTGGAATAGTACTACTTCAACCTTAATAAATTCTGCTTAAAATAAGGAGTTGTTGATTAGAAAATAGTATTTTTTCGCCATGTAATATTATTCGTTTACATTTTTGAAATTTTATTTTTCAAATAAAAAAAAAATTATTTTCTGTTGATGTGGATGCTTTATCGGCTAAATGGTGATATTTGAAATAGTTTAGAAGTTGAACAAGAGTAAGACCAAGAACAAGAGGAAGACAGATACTGGTTCGATTTTTGTTCACAGGAAAGTAGGCTCGTTTAGTTATAGATGAACGTCTTGGCCTTCCTTTTACTGCAAAAAGGAAATAGTTCTGCCTAGTAGTGAAAAAAACATCTCTAATTTGATCCAATGTTAATTTGTGCATTAATTCGGTGGTTCATCTTTATTTACCTATATTTCAAATACAAAGGTATTTATTCAATTTCTGCTAATTTTTGTATTAATGTGATGTTTTATATTTATTTGATTAGTACTTTCAAGATCGAAAACGTAGGACACGCCAAAATTTTTGACAGTAAAAATTAATTTATAGTTAACAAATGATATTAATAATGAATTTTAACAGTTGACAATTTTTGAAAATTGCTTTTATACGTCTATATAACACAAAAACTACTTTTGAATTAGCTCAAAACTTGCAATACAATTAATTAAAAAAAATAAATTAATAAATACATAATTAAATAAGTAAACAAAAAGGAATAATCTTGCGTATATTCAAGTTTGGGAGGAGTAAAATTGTGATTTAGTCTTATTGTTGACAACCGTCTTAAAATGCACGTATATACAATAATTACCAGATAAAAGTTGGTCAAAGACATTACAGTGCCAAATACCTTTCTGGAAAAATTGGAAACTAAGAGAGATGCACTATATGAATAAAATGTAGCTCTGACATCTTATTCTTAAATATTTCTACATTTTAATAAAATGAAATTAATATGTTGAACATTGTTTTATAATTTAGAGCAAGATCGTAGTTTATATTTCCTAACACAAAGTCTTTGTTTGATAAAAATATATTTATATATTGTCTACTTGACTTCCTAAAAAAGAAAATGATTATCATAATTACTGAAAATCCTTATGATTACAAAAAACATAACCCTTATTTTTTTCTGATAGCAGACATAACATTTTAATTACTTCATTAAAACAATTTCGGTTTTAATTCAAAATATAATTCCAGAGACATTGAAATGAATTAATAAAAATCTTTACATTTTTAACAAAAAAATAACAGTTTTTTTTTTTGATAGCATGCATAAAATTTTAATTAATTCATTTAAAAAATTTCGGTTTTAATTCAAAGTAAAATTCTAGAACTCAAAATGAATTAATAAAAAATTTTACAGCGTTAACATAGATCAGTATTTTATGGAGTCAAAATCGTAACAGATTTGCAAGGACGCAAATAAAAAATATGAAAAATTCAAACATATTTAAAAGTACATAAGAATTTCAATTCGGGGGAAAATGTGGAAAAGTTTCATAAAAATCTAGCAAAATATATTTCAATTCCATAAATCATGTAATGAGAATAGGTTTTTCTCCGAAACGCACTCCCTTAAATTACGTCTTGAACAAAAAATAAACAAATTCGGAGCGAAAACTTTTCCACCAACCACGTGACTATAAAAGTCCGACTGACAGAATCAAAACACGAACTTCATCTGTAACAAAATATCCGAAACCCGAAACCAAATATCCAACAAAATCATCAACGCGCGACCGCCATTACTGAGAAAACAACAACTTCGTCTTCTTCCCCACTAATTACGGACGCATGCACAGTTTAATTAAAATCTTTTCAGAAGCTTTTCGCGGCTTTTACATTCGAACAATTTCAAATTCGTTTGAAGTAATCGAACTGCAAGAGCTGTTGAGATTTTAAGGAACACCCAAGGTTGCCGATTCCTTCGTGAGATTATTTTTAAAATGGCTTTGTAATTAGAATATTAAAAATTTCAACTCACCTCGAGCGCAGACGATGTAAATGAGCAGCCATCTTGATCGGCCATGTTAGTCGGTTGGTGTCCAAAGGGTGACTCCGTCGCTAGGGGAGCTCTCTATCTGGTTGGCAGGGGTGTGGGGTTGCACGCGGATGCGGAAGAGGGGGTAAAGAAAGGGCTAAACATATGCGCTCTCATCCAATAGCTGAGCTGGGAAACCCTCTGCCGAAAAGGGGGTAAAGGGGTTACGCAAAGCTTTCCAAAATCTTTTAAGTTGGAAGAAAAACAATTTTTAAAAACATTAAGATTTATAGAATTTTTTTCATCCAAATTTATGGAAATCAAAAAAAAATCAAAAAGACTTAGCAAATAATAGTTATTTCGGTAAACGAAAGCAATTTTAAGATTTTTTATAGCATGTAAAATATGATGAATTTAGTTCGGGAACTATTTATTAGCTCAAAAACATTTTTTACTGTGTCGTTATTTATATTTTATTTATTTATTTATTTATTTGATAACAAATTGCAGAATTTTGGAAGCATTTGATAAATTGATGACAAAATTCCTAGTTTAAACTTAAGTTGCCCATAAGTTTGAATCATTTACTATTTTAAAAATAAATTGGAAAAATTATTTGTAAATATGTGCGAGTGATGAATTTTAAAATTCGTGACTTCTTAGTTTTCCTTTTACTTTTCTTTGTAAAAATATATTCACATCAAAAATTTTATGTTTTGCTGTATAGTGTATTAGGAAAACCTACTTTAATATAGGAAACTGTCGATTTTTTACTATTACTATACTATAGCAATAAATTGAGAGCAACAACGTTAAGACAAAACACAGAAATTGGAAATTATTTACACATGAAGTTTCTGAAACCTCGAAGCATTTGACTGTAATGATTTTTTTGTTGCTTAATTAACATTGTATTTTCTTACTTCAGAGGAATTTTTTTATTATTTTCTGCAACGATACATTTTAAATAAAATTATATCTTAAACTGTGTACTTAAATTAAATAAAGTTTCTTCATCATCTAAATGTGACAGCTCTCTGATTCAAACCTAAATGAAAGAGAAATAAATAAGAGAGATTTGACAATACATGAA
This sequence comes from Uloborus diversus, assembly GCF_026930045.1. Lineage (NCBI taxonomy): Eukaryota > Metazoa > Arthropoda > Arachnida > Araneae > Uloboridae > Uloborus > Uloborus diversus. Next base: position 169,002,559 of record NC_072737.1, on the reverse strand, counting down.
CAAAATTATATACATTACGTGTAGTGAGAAGCTTTATCTGAATACACAAAGGAGCGTACATCATTTAAGCTCATAATTTTTCAATTTGATTCATAGAAAAGATTGTACCCATTTATTGACTGTTGTGTTTTTGCATCATCTACAAAACTTTTTCCGTTTTTTCTTTCTTTCTTTTTTCAATTTTTCAGCTAAAAGTTTAACAAACTAGAATGAGACAGAACCAGTGGGTAAAAGGTAGAGGGAAAATTAAAACAGAAGTCATCAGTTAAAGAAACATATACATTAGCTTGCAATACACAAAGGATCGCACAGCAATTAAACTCATTAATTTCAATTTGATTCATAGATAAGATGGTACGCATTTATTGACTGTTATGTTTTTGCATCATTTAAAAAACTTTTTCCGTTTTCTTTTTCTTTCTTTCTTTTTTTTTTTTTTTGAAATTTTTAGCTAAAAATTTAACAAACTAGAGTGAGACACAACCAGTGGGTAAAAGGTAGGGGGAAAATAAAAACAGAAATTATTTGTTAAAGGAACATACAAAATAGCTATAAAGAGCGTGTGTTTGAAAAGGACGTTCGTAGTAACTGTTGAAACTCATGAAGACAAACTGAACTTTTTGAAAAAAGTCAAGGCCTCTTAGTTTTGTAAAAAGCTTTTATTGCATTTTACTACAACAAAATATTCTATAGGAAATGTCATAGTAAGCATTCTATAGAAGAATGTCATTTGCCTTGGAATTGTTATTTGCCTTGGTATTGTTATTTACCTTTAAATTTGGCCATTTGTCTTGGAAAAGAACTATTTTAACGGTATGAAGTACTAGTCAAATACTAGAACATTTAAGGGAAAAATATGTCAAATAATTTTAGAAATCTTTGAAAAGATAAAGCACAGGTTTTTTAAGGTTATTCATTTTTCCTTGATCTTTATTTAGTCTATGATGATCTTACAGAAATGTGATTCTTAAAATAAATTTAAGTTCTACCGGAAAGTTCTGTTAGTTTGAGAAGAGGAAGAAAATGGCGATGTTGTTAATATGTACTCATAACACTACTTATTATTAGATGAAATTTCTACACTTGCTTATGTCTACTTGCCAGCTCTATAGCCTTTTCTATGGATTCCACTTCTGAAAAACGCTTTGTTTTTGGAGACAAAGAACGACTTGACTTTAGAGTTTAGTACTGTTTTGTCATCTCCATCACTTTTGCTTTTTTTTCCCCACCAAAATATTTCCTAAAGAGGAATCAGCTAACACTAATTTAAGGACAGGAGTTTCAAAACTTTTCTAATTCGTGGCACTCTTTCAAGAATTATGATTTTTTAAAAGCACCCTTGTTAGTTATTTACATATATTATGGTTATTATGGTCATTTCGCTGCACCCCTCATCCTTTCACTGCGGAACCAAAGGGTATCGTGGCACCCAATTTGGGAACCTCTGGTTTAGGGAAGTTATTGGATGTGAAAGAATTTCCCAGCCTAACTCCGCAATTGCAAACTACTATTGGTTTTTCATTGTCATGATACAACACGATTTGCTTCCTGTTGATCATCACCGGCCTTTTACCATGCTCCCCAGGCTTAGCAATCTCTGGTTTTCACTTATTCCTCTCTTTGCAGCAATTGAAACATAAAGATGTCAAAGCAGCTTTCACCGAAAACTTTTTCTAAACCATACTGTATAGCAGCACCTATCGGTGCTGCTAGTACCGTTAATAAGGACAACTTTGTCAAGTGAGACGTTTTTAATGATTTTTGAAACGATAGTATTTGGCGCTCTATTAAGTTCCGAAACCAGCTAACGTGCTGCAGTTTCTTTGTGCAATGAAAACCATAGTACCATTAATAAGGACAACTTTGCCAAGTGAGACGTTTTTAATGATTTTTGAAAACGATAGTATTTGGCGCTCCATTTAGTTCCGAAACCAGCTAACGTGCTGTAGTTTCTTTGTGCAATGAAAACCATAGTACCATTAATAAGGACAACTTTGCCACGTGAGACATTCTCAATGATTTTTGAAAACGATAGTGTTTGGCACTCTATTAAGTTCCGAAACCCAGCTAACGTGCTGCAGTTTCTTTGTGCAATGAAAACCATAGTACCATTAATAAGGACAACTTTGCCAAGTGAGACATTCTTAATGATTTTTGAAAACGATAGTATTTGGCGCTCCATTTAGTTCCGAAACCAGCTAACGTGCTGTAGTTTCTTTGTGCAATGAAAACCATAGTACCATTAATAAGGACAACTTTGCCAAGTGAGACATTCTCAATGATTTTTGAAAACGATAGTATTTGGCGCTCTATTAAGTTCCGAAACCAGCTAACGTGCTGCAGTTTCTTTGTGCAATGAAAACGCTACTGCATCTACTAGCTGGTTTTGGTACTTGGTAGAGCGTCAAATACTGTCGTTTTCAAAAACTGGCATGATGCCCCACTTGGCAAAACAGTACTTGTTAACGGTAGGATCTCTTGCTCCATGATAGATGAAAGTTTCTTCCACCATTTGCACCAGTTATCTCATTTTTTTCACATTTTGGCACTTACACCCCTTTGCTCTTTGGTGCTTCAGATGATCATCACGCTAACAGCTGCGGTACATTATAACCATATAATATCGTCGCCTCAGAGCAACACTAGGATATCTTGGTATTATTCCTGGGTTAGATGCTTTAGTGTTGTTCTGAGGCGACGATATATAGTGTTAAATGTTCAAATAACCGAATTTTCTTCTATTTCTTAAACACACCTTTCCGATAGAACCTAATATTACGAGATCCCTCTGCAATACCTACCGCTAAGTATGATGGAAGAGATCCACGGCACTTGTCAGCTCTCCCAAAAGGAAACCTCAGGAACCTTCACTTGCCGCTGCTTAGGGGCCCGGGAAAATTATGGGGGTCGCACCCCACGTGGTAGGCAATACAAAAGGTGAGCAGAGGAAAAAAAAAAGTGAGAGTCAAAGGTTGGGGAAGAAGAATACCGTGGAAGAAAGTGAACCGTTATTGGGCTTTCCTCCTCAGGAGAAAAGGGCCCGTTCTTGACCTTGGATCTTTTTCTCAGTGGGACAGGGGCGCACCAAGGTCGAACGGGAAAGGCTCCCACGCGTATCGCAGTGAGGTAAGTCCTTCCGCAATAGGTGATGCCGAGGGATGGAAATTCGAAAGGTGCGTATTTTTAGTCATTTACCTTGAAATGGAACAATTTTAGCTTGTACGGTTACCCTTTTTTGCATAAAAAGAGGCTGTATGTATGTGTGCATTAGGGTAGTTCAAAAATACATGTCAAAAAAAAAAGTTTCTCCTAGATAACAGGACACCCCTCAATATCTTTAGACTTGTGGATAGTAATATTCTGGAAGAATTTTGGCTTCCTATTTCAACTGAAAGACAAGCTCAACCCCCTCCCCCAAACTTTGAAAGTATTCGGGGGGGGGGGGGTTAAAAAATACACTGGACAGAAAAACAATGCTACATATTATAATATACACCAGTAATATGCATATGCATTGCAATAAAATAATTATTTACGAAAAAAAAGCTGTGGAAATTAAATGTTTCTAACTTTGTGGCATTTTCTACGCTAGGGCTAATGTTAAAGTAAGGGATCATTGAGCACCCTCTTAAAATTTGAGTAAGAAATTAAAACTTTTACTGCGTTAGTAAGTTTTTAAAAAAATAGCGGGTGTCCTGAACTCTAGCTAAAAAAGAACTTTTTTTGAACCACCCCAAATACTGTATGTTGTTCCTTGTACAAATCCACAGTTTACGTCGGATCTATGCCAAATTTGGCACAAAGGTCCTTTGATGCTCAAGAATTCACATAAATAATTCACATCTTCCTCCTTCAAAGGGGTGGAAACTTCCATAAAAGTTAGCGTGGAATTTTACATTCTTCAAAAAGATTTATTTCAGCCTGATTGTCGAACACAACCAACTTTTCTTTTAGTGTGTGCATAAAGATATAAGAGAAACTAGGGAGGTTTGGCCACATGGGAGGTTTGACCCCCCCCCTCTTTTTCATATTTTAACATTTATTTAACTGATGAGCATGTATGGGAGTATGGTATCAATCATAAGCTGAAGTTGTTTCTATTTTTTAGCCATTTTGAGGAAGAATCAAGAAGCAATCATATGTGATGCCTTTTTCAGGAAAAAAAATTTTTTGTTGCAAGTTTATCTCTCCTGTTCTGCTCATAATTTACACTCACACAAAGTTTAAACTAAATTATTTGTATACTCAGATTAATATATTAAAGACTGCAACATTTAATTAGTTTTGAAAAGAAGTGCTTTTAATTCAAATGAAAGAAGGTTTACTTTCTTTCCTTCACAGCTGAGACTTGATTTTCTCATTCGTTAGAAAATCTTATTATTAAGATATGTAGAAAGGCAGCCAGAAACTTTGTACAGTGAAATGAGTAAAATTACGACATTGTGTATACTTGTACAAATGAAAACAACTCAACCCATCTCTACTTTTCTCAATTATTAGCTAGTCTTTACTTTTATCGCATTTGAAGTACCTTTTTACTTCTTTTTATAAAAAAGAAAGTATTGTATTCGCGAAAAAATTTTCACTCAAAAATTGGCCTTAATTTCCATTTTCCTCACCCCGAATTAATGTTGAATTGTTTTTCGACCCGACCACCGTGGATATGTGCCTAGGAACGTACAGACACCCGAAATATCCATTTTGACGACCCCCGAGTTAATTACAATGAATTTTCTCGTGACTTCCATATGTACGTATGTATGTGCGTATGTGTGTATGTATCTCGCATAACTCAAAAGCGGTATGTCCTAGAAAGTTGAAATTCGGTACATAGACTCCTAACGGGGTCTAGTTGTGCACCTTCCCTTTTGGTTGCATTCGGATGTTCCTAAGGAGGTCTTTTGCCCCTTTTTGGGGAGAAATCATTGTTAATTTCGATGTAAAATCAAGTTGTGTTATAATTTGTCGGACACTTGGCGATATATCGCCAGTCTTTCGGTCGCCAAGTTTTGTGACCAACTTGGCGATGAATTTGGCAGTTTTTTTTTTTTTTTATTTTAAATCTGGTTTCAATTTGGCCACCGTTGGTGATATTTAGAGAGTAAACAATTGAATCACATTAAAATTGCCAATAATGGGGAAATGACATTAAATTGGAGTAAAAGGAAGTCATGTGATGCACACATCAGCTCGGTTTTTTATAATATGAAAATCAATAAAATAAGGACTTTAAAAAAGCAAATGTGGTAGAAAACGTACCGAATCAAAGATTTTTGGCTATCTTTTCCAAAGATATATGGAAAAATATTCTCAAAATATTAAGATAAAGACCAGGAAACAAACAAAACTGAAGATTGGATTTTTCGTCAGATAATGAATCCGAACCAAAATAATTTCACATCTCAAGTGATGTATAGGTGATTATTTCAAAGACTGTTGTTTCATTGAATTTGGATGCTTTTATTAAATGCTTACCCATGTAAGCTTTCTTACATTGTATTAGTTGCTTCTAGAAAGTAATTGGAGATGTATTTTCCATATTTGTTTTAGAAGATATGCTGCATGTAACTTCAATTTTATTTTTCCTGGAAAAGATGATGTTGTAACAGTGTCCACAACAGATGTCATTAAGCTGCCTCATACAATGATCAGTATTAGAGCCGCTGTATAACTATAGAGACCTTAATCAGTAGATATACAGAAAGGGTTGCTGTGAAAATGAAATTTGACTGTGACATTTCTGGCAATCGTAATCTTTACTGATTAAAATTTAATTCCTCTAACAATTCATGGTATTTCCTTAGATGAAATTATTTGCCAGTACCTTGTAATAGCATCTCATTAAATACGTAATTATTTCAGCAAACTTTTTTTCCACTTTTTGTATCTGTGGCTCAAACGTCCTCTATGATGAGTCAAACCACCCTTATATGGGGAGGTTTGACCCAGTTTGAACACTTTTAAAATGCTACCAATTAAAAAACAATGTATAATATCTAAATGAAAAAAATAGTGTAGTCTCACTGCCTCAATTAATATTGCTTTAATAATCATTTTCTGTAAAAAATTTGAGGTATATGTATGATTTTTTTAACCGCCAGCGATATGGAATACCACATGAGAACTTTGGGTCATTTTTGCATACCAAACTTAGTGCGATGAAATAGTAATTACTTGGCAACTTACTGAATGTACCATGCCTTGCCTTCAATCTTCGAGTTGAACCGAACCATTACTTCGGCCACTCGGTTGGTCAGTGCTAATTCTATATTTGCTACCAGTTTCTCTGGTACTCTTGGTTCTTTAAGAAGTTTTCCACTTCCAGCTCCGTCACTTCCTAAGCCGGGTTGATGAGTGCTAATAAGCACGAAACTGCAGTCCTCGGTTGGAATGACTGAGCTGGCAGTATATTTCATGTATTTCTGTCTTAGCCCTGGTTATAGGGTGTAACTCACTGAATATACCATTCCTTGACTTCAAACTTCGAGTTGAAGCCGAACCATTGCTTCGGTCCCTCGGCTGGCCAGTGCTAATTCTATATTAGTTACAAGTTTGTTTGGCACTCTTGATTCCTTAAGAGGTTATCCACTTCCAGCTCCGTCACTTCCTATGCCGGGCTGATGAGTGCTAATGAGCACGAAACTGTAGTCCTCGGCTGGAATGGCTGAGCTGGCGGTGTATTTCATGTATTTATTTTGTTTTTGGCAGTAAATTTGTACCTCCAAAAAAAGGTGGAAAATTTTCAAGTCTTTTTTCATGGGGCAAAGTGAAAATAAACGATTTTTTTAATGAAATAGTTTTTATTCGGTTATTACATATATGTTTGATCAAATGAATGAGTAAATTATATAATGAACGAATAAATGGAAAGAAAATGATATGATAAACGGATAAATAAATAAATAAATGCTAAAAAATAAATTAGTTTATAAAACGATGAAATAAGAAAATTAGTGAATGTAAAAATAAATATATAAGGGAATTTTTAAATGAAAAAATGGAAATGGAATAATTAATAAATGACTATGTATAAGTGATTTGACAAACGATTGAATAAGTGAATGAAAATAACTATTTCTCTTTGCCCGATCCACTTTGTCCCGCTTGCACTTGACTAACTGTACAAAGCGTTCAAAATACACATAAGCTTAAGACTAAACAAATAAATGCTAACTAAATTTTAGTAGGTCTCAATTAATATTTAAAATGTTAATGGCAAAAACTTTAGGGTGATTCTTCAAAAACCTAACATTTTCCAATCACAAATATTTTAAAAATAAATATGCTTCAAAAATCTAAAAAACAATTGCACTTACTCTTTGTTAAGAACTTATTAAGGGGAAAAAAAGAGGGAACTCACTTTAACTATGCTACACCCCTCAAAAGAGGGGGTCAAATTTTCACACACCAGGAGAGTGACAAGCAGTAAGTTTCATCGAAGCAAGGTTACTAAAAATTTAATTATAGTAAAATAACTGTAACCTAAACCAAAAAGTATGTTATTGCATGACAAAACAAAATTTATGTAAAACCTCCCTTAACGCATACTCCCTTATTACGAACATTTCTTCGAGTCCCGGTCTACTATATACATTTTTCTATATTATTCGCTCTGAATATCTTACACTTTGAATAATAGACATTAATTTAAACAATGCCTGTATTGAAATTCTGAACCAGCAAAACAAAATAATTAATTAATAACAAATTTCGCGTTAAATTCTAAATTTCGCGTTAAATTCTAGTGTTTGTTATTTCGAATTCTCTAGTTTAGAAAAGTATTTACCTAATTCTAGAAACTTGTACTCTAATTTATCTCAGTCAGAAATTTAGAGCAACTTCATTCAAGCAACATTAAAATAAAAAAAAAGAAACGTATAAACAAAAAACATCTTTTTGAAAGATTCCGATGAACAAGAAAAAAGAAGAAAAAAAAATGATTAAATAAATAGAATTTTTCTACTGCTTCATTTTTTAGTTATCATTTGCCAAATTCAGTTCTTTTTAAAAATCATAATTCGCACCTCTAATAAACTATAGGGGGCGCTGCAGTCACTGTCTAATGGCGGATGAAAAAGGTAAAACACACAAGCCGTAACTTACAACTTGCTTTGACGCTTAGTGAAAGACAGTACTTTTTCATCGTGTTTGTGGGAAACTTTCTTTTCTATTCTTCTGGAAATACATTAAACCATAAACTGTCTGTAGCCTGTAATTTACCCCAAAGAAAACACGTGAAATGGAATGATTTACCTTTTTCTCTAGTATTATTAATCACCGCAAGGTAGCGTATTCGAGCTCTGGAGTTGCGAATCTTATTTGTTAAATAATGTTTTGGAAATAAATTATATTCTACTAAATGTAACCAATGCGATATAAATAATGCTAGGACTTTTTCTTGTGCCAGAAGTATGACATTTTGCACTAGGAGTATGACATTTTTTTGCTCCTGGAGAATAAAATGTTCCTTGTAATTTGCATGTTACGTAAGCCCAGGATTATAATTAAGGTAAATAATGTTATTTTTCTATTTTAACCTCTTAACTCAACTACACAATATGAGTAGAATTTTTTTTTCTTTTATTTAACACAGAAATGTTTTCCAGGAGAATTACAGCAAAATGTTATGAACCATTTTAGAAATTCAAAGTTTTAGTAAGAACTGCAGACAAATCATATTAACAAAGTACTCAAGGAATCCATCAAAATGGTGATAATAAACAGGGTAGAAACTCCTTTTTTTAAATCTATAATAAAGGAACTCATTCCTAGGACAGGAGGTTTGAAGTGAAAACCTATGGACAAACTTAAAAATGATGTACCTTGATTATTTATATAAATAATTAAAATTTATTCAGAGAATATTATTTTACACCTTGAAGTATGTGTAATTTAGTACAGTAGAACCTCGTTTTGCGCGGGGGTTACGGAAATGCCGCGTAAATAGAAACCGCGTAAAAGCAGACCTAATGCTAGTGTAAAAATAGGGATTTGGTTCCGTAGATTTAAAAAAAAAAAAAAATCTTCATTCTAGGGATGTAGGGATGACAAATTGTACAATAAGTTTAATGTGTACTTTTATCGATTTTTATGCATAACATGCAAAAAGAAAAAAAAATAACTTCGTGTTCTGTTAAAAAGCGGAGCTGGCAATGATAGTTTTTTGGCAGTCATTAAGAATTTTTCTCTGTAACTCTTTGCAGAGCATTAACGCATCCATCACCACTTTCCGCCATTTCCATGATAGAATCTTCCTTCACTAACAAATCAGAAAGGTCATTTCTATTGTCTAGGAACGGTTCAAGATTTTCAATGTGAGCGTTTTTGGTTCTGCGTCACCGATGTCGGTATCTTCGTTGGTTTTGGCCTCCTTCGTCACTTCAAAAATCTCGTCTTCCAGTGAGTTCTGAACTGTGTGAGTTTAATAACTTCACTTCTGGAAAGAGCTGTGGAACAAATCAAATAAAATGTCGCCAGTGGCCCAAGCTCGATTATTAGTACGCCAAAATGCAGTTTATTACTTGTAATCTGCAATCTTTAACAGTTTGGATTTTGAAAAAGTGGACCATTTTATCTGTTTGCACTGCCGCATCCGCGTAAATCCGAAACTCATCCGCGTTGAATAAAATAAAGGTGTCAAATCTTAAACCGCGTATAATCGAAACCGCGTAAAATAAACCTGCGGAAAACGAGGGTCTACTGTACTACAAATTAAATTCGTGGAATATTGATGTAAAATTTTTAAATAATTTAAATATATTTGAGAAACGAATGGGGATACGCTAAAAGAGTGACTTTCTGATTGTTCAAAAACAATTGTAGGAAAAAAAATTATTGTTTTAATAAGAATGGAATAACATAGTAAAAGTTATTTCTAACTATTGAAAAAATTCTAGGTCAAACAGTCCTTCTGTTAGGCTCCTGGGACATAATAGTGTTAGGGTTTTGGAGAATCACCCTTTAGCATTTAATTATAACAAAAATAATTTCTTGACTTAAAACAAAATATTACAATATGAGTATCAGTTTTTGAAAATTGCTTGTGTTACCATATTCTTTAATTTTCAGAAGTAATTTGTTCTTGACTGGAATAGACTACATGCGTTACTACGGTACCTAGTTAAAATATTACTTGATAGGTGACACTTAAAGCAGAGTAAATATTTCACCATTTCACTTTGCCCCGTTACTTCACTTCATCCCACATTTCCCTACTTTAGTAAAATAATAGTAAAATATGTTTCTATAAAATAAAAAAAAAACGTTAAAATATCTGCGACCATAATCTTAATCTCTTTGCATTATAATTTTATTGATTTTGCTCTTAGAATGTCGAATTGAAGATCTTTTTCTGTTTTATGTAAAACAAAAAAAATAAATTGAGTATATGTATATATGTATGTATTTATAGAAGTTGAAAATACCCCAATTCTCCCAATGATGTGATAGTTCTCCCAAGTAGTTAAGTAAAAGAAAAGTAAAATATTTTACTGTAAAAAATCCTCTAAAATGCTATCGACCATAATTTTACAAACATTGGCAACATAATTCATTTTATTTTACACTTATTACGTTGGACTGAATGATGTTTTTCTGGTTTATGTAAAACAAACGAAATGAGTTAAGTACATGTATGGTCAACAGTAATGTTTAATTGAAATACAATCTATCCCAATTCATTTTAAAGTAACAATTAAAAAATTATCATAAAAAGTGCGAGAGAGAAAGAGCCTAAATTGAAATAAAAAAAGAAATCGAAATTATTTAAATGACCTCTTCAAATGGGTTTGATTTTACAATTATTTATAGCTTTTCTTTTACTTAGATGTGTTTTTGTTCTTATACGAACTGTATTTCTTGAAAAGAATGATCTTAGACGTTTCACGGTTTAACATTAAAGTTTTTACTTCCTTTTACCAAAAAGGAAGTATTGTATTCGCAAAAACATTTTCACCCAAAAATCGGCCTTAATTTCCATTTTGCTCACCCCCAAATGAATCTTCAGTTTTTTTTTCAACCCGACCACACGTGGATATGTGCCTAGGAACGTACCGACACCCGAAATATCCATTTTGACGATCCCCGAGTTAATTACAACGCGTTTTCTCGTGACGTCTGTATGAACGTATGTATGTGCGTATGTGTGTATGTGTGTATGTATGTCGCATTCCTCAAGAACGGAATGTCCTAGAAAGTTGAAATTTGGTACGTAGACTCCTAGTGGGATCTAGTTGTACACCTTCCTTTTTTGTTGCATTCGGATGCTCCAAAGGGGGTCTTTTGCCCCTTTTTGGGGGGAAATCATTGTTAATTTCGATATAAATTCAAGTGGTGTTGTAATTTGGCGGACACTTGTCGGTATATTTTGCCTGTCTTTTGGTCGCCAAGTTTTGTCGCCAACTTGGCGTTTTTTTTTTTTTTTTTTTTAAATCTGGTTTTAATTTGGCCACTGTTGGTGATATTTAGAGAGTAACCATTTGAATCATATTAAAACTGCCAATAATGAGAAAATGACATTGCATTGGAGTAAAAGGAAGTCATGTGATGCATACATCGGCTCGTTTACCAATAAAAAAGCTTTGCTTAGCATTAGCACCGTTTAAAAGTATATTTGTTTTAGAAAATTATGTTTAAACTTTTACATGAATAATATATTTTTTAGTTTTATATGCATTTTTTATAAATTGTGTTTTACGTACTAAAGCTTTTGTGTTCACATCGCGGAGCTCTTTCATAACATACAGAAACCTGACGTTTATTTTCACCATTTTGCATTTCCTTCTTGTTTTTTTTTAAACTAAAGTATATTTATTACTATAATACAAAATGCATCTAATTTAATTATATTACATTTGTTGAATCAATATTTAAATCTAGAAATCAAATCACGAGAGTAAACAAAAATAAATCATATTTGTGAAGAAGCCGGTTTGTTCAGACATTATTTTTGTGAAAACAACATTCATATCCAGCAGCATTGGCAAACCAATATTGATTCAAATCCCCTCGATATAATATTTCGAATAATTCTGAAGCAATTTCCAGAAGACGGTCTATTTGGGAATATGTATGCCAGCTCAAGTTACCAAATATTTGTTTTTCGGCTTCCTTTGAGTATTGATTCCTGTTTGTCGCTACGTGATTATGCAGTTGTTCTGAAAAATTGCCTTTTTCATAGATTTTGTTTGCTACTGGGTATTCTTTTTTTCTACGTTTCTGATTATGTAGTTGCACAAAGCACTCGTTATCATATGGTGGGTTCTAATCAATTCTATTGGTCTATCGGATTCTTTTTCATCATGTACAAGTGCGTGTGTGTCTCTGCGACTTTGGTTTTCGAGTTGATTTATGTGTTTGGATTTGTCTGCGGTTTTTTTTTTTTTTTTGAGCAATCACGATTGCTTATTGCTTTTATTTGACTGTATTGATGTGCTATCATTTTATTTTCCCGCCAGCACCCTCTGCAGCATCACCGTCGACCGGCTCCTCACGATGCTGCTCCTCTAGCGAAAGCAGTCTCCAGGTTGCGTTCATATCCTACACACACGCGCATACATACACACACACACACACACACCACACACCTACACACATACACAAACACATACACACACGCATACATACAGACACCTACACATACACACACAAACAGATATACACACGCATACATACAGACACCTACACATACACACACAAACACATACATACACACAACTACCCACATATCCATGCATGCACACAGACACAAACATATATGCCTACACACACATACACATACCCCGCCCCCATGCACACAAACACTCATACACACAATTCCCCACACACTCTTGCCTGCACACAGAGACAAACACACATGCCTACACACACATACACATACCCCTACACACAAACACACATACCCCCCACACACAAGCACACACACACTCGTGATTGCGGAAAACATAATTTGAATTCAAGATGTCAAAATTCAAAAAAAAAAAATTTTTTTTTATTTACTTATGTCACTGAAAATTAGAAAGTCCTTTTTCAAAGGGAAAGATGAGGCATCCTCTATAATGTGCTTTTGAAAACCATAAGTTAACTCAGTTCTAAAAATATCAGATCAGGCGAAACCTATACATGTTTATTACTTCTTTCAGCACTAAAGGAAAAAAAAACAGTAAAAAAATATTCAGCTTACATCTACTTTAATCGTTGCCAGTGCATATCAATATTAAGGACCACATTCACAAAATTAAGTGAGCACTTTGTATTAGTGCTGAAATTTCAATAATTTACATTGCTGGTGCATAGAGTTTCGTAACGGCTTCCCAGCATTTTAAATATTTTACAAAATTGAAAATTTCATAGAAATTCCGTTTTTTACTTCCTTTTACAAAAAAAGGAAGTATTGTATTCGCGAAAAATTTATCGCTCAAAAATCGACCTTAATTTCCATTTTACTTACCCCCGAATGAATATTGAGTTTTTTTTTCGACTCGACCACACGTGGAAAAGTAAGTGCCTAAGAACGTATAGGCACGCGAAATATCCATAATGATGATTCCCGACTTTTTACAACGACTTTTCTCGTAACGTTCGTATGTACGTATGTATGTGCGTATGTGCGTATGTGCGTATGTGTGTATGTGCGTATGTGTGTATGTGTGTATGTATCTCGCATAACTCAAAAACGGTATGGTTTCAATTTGGCCACTGTTGGTGATATTTAGAGAGTAAACTATTGAATCACCTTAAAATTGCCAGTAACGGGGAAATGACATTAAATTGGAGTAAAAGGAAGTCATGTGATGCACACATCAGCTCGTTTTTCTTTTTTTCTTCCAAAATACAGAGGGTGGCCAAATTATTACACTCAAGCAAACTTTTCTGTATTTTTAGTGTTTTTTTTATTGTTGTTACACAGTTTTATTATTTGAACATATTTTACAGTTTATTTAACAGTTTAAAGTCTGTTATGGCAATACATTACTTTTTCTTTCTTTTTTAACATTTTAAATGTGAGTCTTCAGTGTCAGTGTTCGTTAAAATTTCAAGACACAAGTCATTAAAATTTTAAGCTCTTGTGAGTATGATTTTTGGAAAAAATAACGATTTTCTATGTATAATACCAGGTAACTCAAGTAGCCATATTGTGCATTGAAAGCATGCCACACCACATGAAAGCCGTGATAGCAGCAAAAGGCGGACTTACTAAATATTAAAATTTTTTTTACCTATTTATAGCATCGATCAGTAGGTACTTTGCGTTTAATATGCTTAATTCATATTTTAAATGAACTCTAAAATGTGTTCAAATAATAAAACTATGTAACAATAAAAAACAATCAAATAACAGAAAAATTTGTTTGAGTATAATATTTTCACCACACTGTAATATGGTAAGGTAAATTTGATTATGAGTGATCCATTTTGCTATGCATATGTTGAAAACTGATGCATTTATTTGGTGTAGTGTTCAATACGTGTTTCGAATTGTGTATTATTCATTTATTTTTAAATATTCAATCAGAAATGGAGTTATTGCAACTGATTTATACTTGCAGATGCTTATACAACGTTGAACACATGTAATATTAGGATTTGCCTTATAAGAGGGGAATGAATGCACTTCAGAAAAAGAACGATTTGCTTTTTTACTTCCTTTTACAAAAAAAGGAAGTATTGCATTCGCGAGAAAATTATCACTCAAAAATCGACCTTAATTTCCATTTTACTCACCCCGAATGAATATTGAGTTTTTCTTTTTTTTTTTTTTCGACTCGACCACACGTGGATAAGTGCCTAAGAACGTATAGAGACGCGAAATATCCATAATAACGATTTCCGAGTTAATTACAACGAATTTTCTCGTGACGTCTGTATGTACGTATGTATGTATGCGCGTATGTGCGTACGTGCGTATGTATGTCGCATAACTCAAGAACAGTGAGTTCTAGAGGGTTGAAATTTGGTACGTAGACTCCTAGTGGGGTCTAGTTGTACACTTCCTCTTTTGGTTGCATTCGGATAGGGGTCTTTTGCCCTTTTTAGGGGGAAATCATTGTTAATTTCGATGTAAACTCAAGTGATGTTATAATTTGGCGGACACTTGGCGATATATCACCAGTTTTTTGGTCGCCAAGTTTTGTCGCCAACTTGGCGACAAATTTAAGTGTTGCTTTCTTTCTTTTTTTCTTTTTTTAAAATCTGGTTTCAATTTGGCCACTGTTGGTGATAATTAGAGAGCAAACTATTGAATCATAATAAAACTGCCAATAATAAGAAAATGACATTAAATTGGAGTAAAAGGAAGTCATGTGATGCACAAATCAACTCGTTTCAGAAAAAATTCTAAATGCATTATAACCTCGATTTAGCAATTGTCAAGGGACTGGAAAAAGTTATCGTTTAATAAAGGATATCGTTAAATCGCAGAACATAGACATTCAATGCAGTGAAATAAATGCAGCAGTGCGGTTTAGCGAAATGTATCATTAAATTGTGGAAATCGTTAAATCGGGTATCGTTAAATGGAAGTTATACGTAGGTTGTTAATAGGTATTTCTTAGAAAAATTGTCTACTTTAACTTCCTGCTGTACTGTGAAAATTTTATGATAATCTTTTGGTTAGACGCGTTCATTATCTGAGTGGCTAGACTACTTAATATTTATTTTGAAGTTTAAAAAAAAAAAAATAATTTGAATTTTGACATCTTGAATTCAAATTATGTTTTTCGCAATCACGAGTGTGTGTGTGTGTGTGTGTGTGTGTATGTAGGCGTGTGTGGGGGGTATGTGTGTTTGTGTGTAGGGGGTATGTGTATGTGTGTAGGCATGTGTGTTTGTGTCTGCGAGCAGGGATGAGTGTGTGGGTAGTTGTGTGTGTGAGTGTTTGTGTGCATGGGGGGGTATGTGTATGTGTGTGTGCAGGCATATGTGTTTGTGTCTGTGTGCAGGCATGAGTGTGTGGGTAGTTGTATGTATGTGTGTATGTGTAGATGTCTGTATGTATGCGTGTGTGAAGGTTTTTGTGTGCGTGTGTGTGTGTGTGTGTAGGTGCGTGTGTGCATGTGTGTGTAGGTGTGTGTATGTATGCGTGTCTGCGTAGGATATTGACGCAGCCTGGAGACGGTTTTCGCTATAGGAGCAGCATGGTGAGGCCTGTCGACGGTGGTGCTGCAGGGGACGGCGGAGGGAAAATAAAATCATAGGACATCAAAGCAGTTAAATGAAAGCAATAAGCAACCGTGATTGCTCCAAAAAAAAAAAAAAACATGAAAGTTTCCTAAGCTTTTTGTTTCTATTTTTTTCTTTTCTTTTTTTTTCCGTTTAGACATTTAAAAAAAAATGTTCCAATGTCAAGTACCAGATTGTTCAACTACTCTTAGCGATATTACGAATTTGTAAGAAAATGTCAGACTGGTTAGGAGTTCAGTTTCTGGTTAGACTACCTTAGTTGAAAAGAAAAAAAAAACTAGAAATTCCACTTTCTATTGTGTAGGAGATAATTCAAGTTTTTATCACGAAAAGGAAGAAAAATATAAGTTGGAATATATCTCATAGCGAAGGCGTCATTAATTTACTTTTAACCTCCTGCGAGAGCGCTTACCTTTTTAAGTACAGTTTCGTATAAGAATATCTGCTGCAGAAGGCTAGAGAGAATTTCGAATGCGCGCATTCAAATCATCTATTTTGGAACAAAAGGGCGGGAGGGCCTTCCCCTCCCGCTACGCACAAAGACAATTCAAAAGGAAACGGCAAAAAGCGCCAATGTGTAAACAACATCGCTAAAACTGCCGACCGAAATAATAAGTTTAAAAGAAAGAGATGAATATGGGAATGTAACGAAAACACACAAACTGAAAAGATCTTCGCGAGATTAAGGGTTTTTCTTTTTCTTTTGCAGAGCCGGTGGGAGGCACAATGAAATCACCTGTTCAGTATTCTGAGCGTAAACATTGGAGGTTTCTTTTGCAAGCAATTCAAACTTCGTCGGCGTAATTGTATTACTTTTGACTCGGCGCGGATGCTATGGGTGTGCGCATGTGCGAAATACAGTTGCATATAAATATGGATTTATAGAATCGGTCTTTAAGGAGGTCCGGGCCACATTTTGAAAAAAAAAAAAAAAAAAACAGTTTAGTTTTGAAATTTTTCGCACTGATTCATCATCTTTTTAATTAGCAAAATTATAACATTAATATTGAAAAATTTTTTTTAATGGGGTTGCTTTAAATCGCTAAAACTCAAAATATTCTAGGTCAATTTTTAATTTTTTTTTTCAAAAAATTGTGCACAAATATCTAAGCTTTAATTTTTATTCGGCGATTAAAAAAAATATTGAGCCAATAAAAAATATTAATTCAATAAAAAATTGAAAATATTTGAAGAAAAATTTAGAAATATTCAAAGATACTTTTTTTAAAAAAATCGTATTTTTGTGCAGAAAACGTTTTTTTTTTTCTTTTCAAATTGCCGAACAAATTTTAGATAACTGTATGAAAAAGACATGTTCTGAATTTCATAAATTTATCTCTATCAGTTCTTGACTAATAAGAGTTTGAATACAAAAGATCGGGAAACATTGTATCATGCAGAAAAATGCGTTTAAAGTTTTATAGTTAAACTAGCTGACCCGGCAGATCTTGTTCTGAAGCATAAATTATTTCTAGGATTCAAAAACTCTGTTGGATAATTTACAGCTTCATCAGAATCGCAAACTGCATCGATTGATTTGTATGATACCAAGTCGCCAGGTCTTATCTCGAATCGTCAACTTCCACATTTTTTGCTGCCAAATATGGCTTTTTCGGCCAGCCACGCATGATGCATGCATGTATTGTGTGCGTACATCGCGGTCAATGAGAACATTATCTCGAATCAACGATGGTGCTGAAATTAGTGAGCCATTTTATGCATTCCAAATTTCCATAGACAGAAAACTTTCATTCGTCGATATCTGTCAATTGGTCCGAGAGTTTGTCAGCAAATGGATCTTGTAGTATTTGGACGTACATGTTTCAGCTGGACCTTTTCAACATTACGATACAGTGGTGAGGATTTCAAGTAAACTTCAATCTCATCAGCGACTTTTAAATGTACAGTCGACTCCCGCTACAACGCGATCCGACTTACGCGAAATGGCTATAACGCGATTTTTTCACCAGTAAAGAATTTTAGGATTAACGCCAAAGCAACGCGAAAATCTTCAGAAGGGAATCGTGGTGCGTAAGTATTGGCTTTTTTATTGGCTATTATCATTTTTTTTTTTTTTTTTTCTTGTGAATAGACCTTCATCCCTTTCGCATCACTGAGAGCGGAAGTTCCCACACCGTACTAGTCAAAGCATCGCTTATACAAATATTTTTCACTATTTTTTTTTCATTCTAAATTAGAAAGTTGATGAAGAGCGCTGTTTCATCTAAAGTTTGTGAAGATAGAAAAAAAGAGAAAAAGTTTTTGATAATTAAAGAAAAGCTAAAGATTCTCGATGCTAAAGCTTCTATCTTGATAAGCTGAATCTCAACTAAAAAATGCATCGAAGGTAGCCCGACAATTGGCTATGAGTGAATCTTCCATACATACAATTAAAAGTCAAGA
The DNA here is from genome assembly GCF_026930045.1 of Uloborus diversus. Classification (NCBI taxonomy): domain Eukaryota; kingdom Metazoa; phylum Arthropoda; class Arachnida; order Araneae; family Uloboridae; genus Uloborus; species Uloborus diversus. The sequence goes on along the minus strand of NC_072737.1, from coordinate 168,983,977 downwards.
AAAGGAAATCCGTAAAAGCTCACCGAGTAATATCTTAGTAAAATGCAAAAATTGATAAAAATGGAAGCTGCTCTTGTAACTCGACGTTAAATCCCGGTTATCACAAATTTGATATTTCAACTGCGCTTGCGCACGGACTTAGCTGATTTCAAAAATCTTGCTAAAATTAATTACAAACAGTTTAAGTTTGGTAATAAGTATGAGATGGCAACAGATAAAAATTAGAAATCACAAAGTTTTCTCTGATTTAGTTTTTAGCCCTCGGTAAAGATTGAATTTTGCGTCTTAATTATTAATGGATTCGGTGTCTGATTTGTCTGTCCTTTTTCAGGACCAAATTTTTAACCTCAGAAGAGCGTACTAGATTATTTACGCCTAACGAAAAATATCCGCAAAAGACGGATTTCTGTACTAATATTCCAATTATTTTTGAAGTACGCAACGTATTTTACATTTATGGTAAATAAATATTTCCAAACTAATAAATATTGAAGTGTCACTTTTCTATTAAGATTATCAGTTATTCATATCCGTAGTTTCATATAATATATCACGAAATCGCTTATAATATATCACGAAAATATTCTAACGCATTCATTAATTTGGTTGGACTCTCGCTCAGCCTAAATATAAACAAGCAACACAAAATCTTAAAACAGAAAGCCCAAAAAGCTAAGTCCGTGCACAAGCGCAGTTGAAATGGCAAATTTGTGATAACCGGGATTTAACGTCGAGTGCTCTTGTATTGTGAATTAAAGAAAGCAGGAAGAAGGATGTTGCCATAGATGGAAACGTTATAAAAGAACTTGTAAAGCGACTGTATTTGAAAATATATTTATTAGAATAACAGTTTCATCACACAGCATAAATCATTATCATCTTCACTTTTTTAAGTTACAAATATCATTACTTTATATACTGTACAGTACAACTATAGTGCATTTGCTTTTCTTACTATATACTGTGCGTACAGTATGCTGGTTTATTTTAAATGTCTTTCTTTCCCATTGATCATTGATTTTGTTCAGTCGTTAGCAGCATTTTATGTTTGAATAAAACGGTTTTTTGTTTTTTTTAATATAAGTAAACATTCAGTTCTTTATGTAAGAAACAGTAATGTATAGGTAAGAAATGGTTTTTAACAGTTGAGGGGGGGGGGGGGGTTATAAGTGTCTAAAATAATTGGGTACGTTTATAAAAGATTTTACACGTACCATTTTCCACAACGCGAAATTTCGACTTACGCGAGAGGTCTTGGAACGCATCCCTCGCGTCAGTTGGGACTCTACTGTAGAATGACGGAAATGTTTGTTTGAAATCACTTGAAGAGAGTAACAGAGTGCCTAGTTACCTTTTGATGTACACTGCGTCTGGGTTATTTTGAATATTCAGTGGCCGCCTAAATGCTGAATGAGCTGTTCTACATCCGTCCAGTACAGTTACTGCAATGCCAAATGATGCAACGGATAATGCGATGTCATCATTAGATCATATTTCGGCAATAATTTTCAAAATGAGAAATCTTTTGCTAGTTTCAAATGTTGCATCCCTCCTCCCCCGAAAAAAATGCACCTTCACCCGCCGAAACTGCCAGAGGTATAATTGGAATGTCACTATCCAGATTTTTTTTTCTTTTGACACTTTTTTTTTAATTTGGAATCAAAAAATACCTACAACCCCACAGTTTCACCCTTACATTCTTTAATCGCGAATTTCCCAATTATCAAAATATCGCTGCAAAAGAATCAAAGAGCGAAATTGAAAATTATTGTAAAAGTCTTTCTTAAATTATTCAGACATTTTATTTGTTAACAAATAGCAGATGGCAACAAATTAAAGTCTTAAATCTTTGACAGTTTTTCGATGTTTTGCCAAAGCGTCGCGTCATTTTAACACTTGGTAGCTAAACAATTCCTATATAGAGGCACACTAATTACTTATCGGTATGAAACATACATTGAAAAAGCAATTTTTATAAGTTTATGTCAAGGCATATTATTAAAACTTATTTGCATCCACCAGATGTAGGGCAGTGGCGTAGCTAAGGGGGGGGGGGGGAGGGGGCGGTCCGCCCCGGGCGGCACTTTTTTAGGGGCGGCAAATTGTCCCTTTTGATGTGGAAAAAAATGCATTTCAATTCAAAGTTCAAAATAACTTTTCTGGGACATAATGGACAAATTAAGTATTTCTGTAGTTTTCAATTGTTCCAAGAAAGTGACACCACAAACGAAGATTTGTGTGACTCAAGTCATTTCAAGCCAAACTTTCCAGAAAAAATATGCGTGTTTCAACACTCAATTTTATGATTGTAAGCTCGATAATAATAAAAAAATTCTCTACCTGATTTGAGCCGCACTTTTCTTTGTTTGTGGTGTCATTTTGTTGGAATAATTAAAAACTAAAGGAATATTTAAATATTCCATTCTAACCCAGAAAAGTTATTTTGTCATTTTGAGTGCATTATGAAAAGTGCATAGTATTTTTTTTTAAATTTGTTATTTAGACTGTAGAGGTTAACTTCAGAAAGACGAAAACAATGACCTTTTCCAATTTTTGTCACAAGAAAAAGCTAATATAGGGTTTTAAAAGAGTTTCTTGAAAGCCTGCTAGTGAAACAGAAACTTCCCCCCTTTTTTACATCAGGAAAATGGTGACAAGAGTAAGAAAAAGAGGGGGAGGTACAAATGTTACACGAACCATTTTATTGCTCATCACACTTTATATGTGTCAGAGTTTGCTTTGATTTCCCACGCTTTACAAGGTTTTCTTGTTTAAACGAAGTATAACGGATTCCCGTTTTCTAACTTTGAGAGCAGATACTCTATCCGACAATTTTGGATCACTTGTTAGTCTATTCCTTATAAAAGGTAAGCAAATTTCATTTTTCAACCACTGGTTTAGACCCTCAACTTATCCAAACATTGCACAAAATGCGTTTTAAAGTATTCAGTTTCAAATAATTTCGATTGGAAACCTGTCCCACCCCCACTCTGTATTCTAACAGTGCGAAAATGTTTTTAAGCGGGAGAGCGCTTTAATATCTCATCCCTGTTTCTGACATCAATGAAGATACAATCATCATTCCAGTCATCCGAAGTCATCCGAGAAAAATAGCTTTTCTCGGATGACTTTTCATCCAGAAGCTCACACCTCTTTCAATTGAAAAAGGTGTTCCTTGTAACACCGAAACACGTGTCTGCAATTTTTTGCAATTTTTGTGCTTTATGACGTTGGATTACTGATTTCTTGAATCTTCAGCACAAAGGTATTTATTCGTTATCAATGAAGATAGTTCAGAAATACGTTTTTAGACCTCAATGTTGAAAATTTTCTGGACAGAGCCCCTTACCCTGCCGTTTCCCCTAACGTAGCAAACACAGCCAAAAAATATATATTTAGGCCTTTAATTCTGAAAACTTTCCTCGCGAAAACTCCCACCCTCTCTTCTAAAGTCTGAGCTTAAAATTAGCCTAGCTTAAAATTACGTTTTCAAAGCTACGATACTTCAATATCAATTTGTGAAAACAGCATTTGAACCCTGACTGTCCTTGATCTTCTGACGTGATCAAATGTAACCTAAAATACGTTTTTAGGACTTCAGTTTTGGAATTTTTCCAAGAGAGACACCTTAACCGCCCTCCATCTTTCACCTAACTTCTCCAAAGTTTAAAATTGTGTTTTGAAAACTTCAATTTTGAAAAGTTTCCGAGGGTAGAACTCTTTACCCCTTTTTCTAACGTCCGCAAAAATAGCCCAAAATTTTCTTTCTCAGAAATTTGCGTGAGTAGGAGAGCTCGCTAACCCTTCCTTCTGACAGATAGTCTAAAATGAACTTCAGCTTTATAAATGATTTTTAGAGGGAAACCTCCCTCTGTCCCCTCTTCCTCCTAACATTATAAACTAAAATCCAAAGTCGGATGTCAATTACGGAAATTTTTCAGGAAAGAAACGCCTGGCTTCACAACATTTTTTATGCTATTAGGGAACCCCTCAACGTCACCAAAGACAGCCTAGAATTTTGTTTTTGAGACTTCAGTGACAAAAAATTTCTAAAGAAAGAACCCGAACCTTCCCCTTTCAACCAAACCACCGAAGATTTCCTTAAAATTGATTTAAATTTTAAAACATTTCAGTGAGAAACCTCAGCGCCCCTGTCTCCCCGAGCTTAAAATTTTCGCATTGAGTATCTGACCAATCCCGATTTCCATGACTTCTCTTAAGTAGCCTAAGCTGCATTTTAAAATCGTAAAATTTTCTTTCATTACCCACCGATCCCCTAACGTCAAAAAAAAAAAAAAAAAAAAAAACCCTAAAAGATACTAATTTTGTAAAAATTCGGGAGCAAGCCCAACGCGCCCTTTCTAACAACTTCACTCAAATAACGGTTTTTGACTTAAATTTAGCAATTTTCTCCAAGTGTGGGCCCTAATACGTCCCGCCCTCCCCCCTTTTTTTTCATTTGAAATTATATAGAAAATAATTAAGTCATATATTTTCTTCAATTAAATTTTCTAGTTTAAAACTTTGACAGTTTTATGTAAAACCTATTTCACAATGAAAGGGCGGCAAATTGAGGAACTGCCCCGGGCGGCAAACACTGCAGCTACGCCACTGGTGTAGGGGAAGGTTGCCGTCAGTGGACCAGTTCCATGACTGGACCGGAAAAATATTTCCCGTACCAGAATTAGTGCAGACGCATAACCAGTTTTAGTAAATTCCTTTGTCTGAAAACGGTTTACTGCAGAGTCTTGAAGAAGTTAGAACTACTTCATCATATTGTTAAACGTTCAGATAAGATTTTTACTATTATCTTAGTAATTATTGAGATTTTCATTTAGTTATGACATACTTTGAATATCACTGATCAATTAAACGTGAACACTAACTTAAAAGAGTGCATTTTCAAGTACAATTCCCCATATTTCAGTTTCATCATGATTCCTCACAGCACTAACACCTATAAGAATATTCAAAATGACGCACTTGCTATCATTGGACCGCTAGGTGTTTTCACGAATAAACCACCTGACAAAGTGGTTCACGGAAAATGTCAAATATTGTTGTAACTTCAGCTCACTTACCTTTGAAAATTGCTCAATTGTTTTCAAGTAAATATGATAATAAGGAAAAAAGGTTTCTTAGTAATTCATGAAAACTCTCTCACTTTATTATAATTTCAACTTAAAAACTTTTATAATTTTTTAAAATATTTAAGAAATTATAATACTGTTTCAAATACTTTTGCTGTTGAAGAAAAATGCCAAAATTAGTAAAATATGGCCAGTGCACAAGTGAGACCATGGACCGTGCTATAGTAGCTTCCCGACACTATAGAGTCCTGAAAACAACTTTAATCAGACACATGGACGATAAAAACCGGTTTGCTGTCACTTTAGTCACTTATTAGAAGCTTAAGAGATAAGCCCCTCAAAATAGGAATATAACTAGTAAATTATATTTTGAAACTGGAGAAGACCTTTTTGGAATCGTTTCCAAAAAATTGGGGGAATTGGCCTTTGAAAAGGCTGAGAGAAATAACGTGTCCCAGAGATTTAATAAAGACAAAAAGTCTATTAGGACTGCTATTCTCTGGTAGTCTGAGACTTGAGCCTCTGGCTTCAGTAAGGAAATGGTCAATACGTTCTCTGACATTTTAGAGAGCCTTGTCGGCAAGTACGATCTTATGTCGAACAAAATTTTTCAAAATGGATTAAACAAAACTCCCAACAGTTCAAAAGATGCCAAAAAAGATATTAGCTAAGAATGGTGTTGCTAAGAAAATATCAAGTGGAACGAGGTCTGATGACAACAGTTGTGTGTTATGTGAGTGCTGGGTTTTTTTGTGTTCCTCCTATCCGAAAAACTTTCTTACAAAAGAAGTCTCTTTTTCCTATAACTTATTGTTATTTGTAGTGATTACTGATCGCTCATAATAAATATTTGTAAGTTGCGCATTTATTTTTTAATTTGAGAAAACGGTCCGTCGATGAAAACTTGATGGTCCATTCATAGCAACCGGTTGCCATTAATGATTGCAATACCGGTATACCGGTATACCGAATACTAGTATTTCGCGCAGCTTTGTAATATCGAAATACCGGTATTTGCCGAGGTAAAATACCGGTATTTTCGGTATTAGGTGAAAATAATAAATAGCTTCAATTAAAGAGTTTTTAACTTAAGTTATTAGATACTAGCAGTACCCGCCAGCGATGCCCGTGATAAAAATTTAATGGAAGTCCGTTGAATGAAAAAAAAATAACGCCCCTCCTCCTCTGATGTGAAATGATCATTTTTCTTTGTATAAATGCGTACACACCTTTTCAAAAAAAAAAAAAAAAAACTATTAAAGTTTTTTTGGAATTAAGAACTTTTCGTTAAATTATTAAATTAGAGTTACACTTGCTTTAAAACTCAATTTAGCGAGTGAAGCGGTTTTTACTGCAATTCAAAATATTTTGCCAAATAAACAAAAAACAGCAAATAATGTCTTTCAAATGTAAAAATAATTACGCAACTCTATTGTTTATCGCCAAGCTCGCCCAGCAACCACGCTATCATAATCCATCCGTCTAACGAAAAAAAAAAAGAAACTATCCCGTGGAACATTCAAAAATTATCGTCAGATAAAAAAAAGAGAGGAAAATGTCGTACATTTCACTCGGATAAAACAAATCAAAAGTTTCTTTTCTTTCAAAGCAACGAATTACATTTACGGTTTCTTTAAAACAATAATCCTAGGCCGAACTGCTCAGCGCCCCCATAAAACTTGATCCCCCCAATTAAAAAAAGGGGGGTGCTTTTCTACAAAAATCGGTACGTGTAGGAGGAAAACGGAGATCATATTCGAATGCAGGGGGTCGATTTGCAGAAGAATCAGTCGGAATAGCCTCAGAAGCATTTGAGAGTCAAGGGGGGGGGAGAGTTGAGAGTCAATGGGACCACCCCATTCCCCACGGGGAATGGGGTGGTCCCATGTTTTTCTTTTTGCTACATATGCACAAGATTTTGAGCTTTGTACATTTCTAGTCATTCAGAATAATGTTTACGGTTATTGTAATGCTCTTTTCCCCCTCCAAATAACAAAAAAAAAATGGCTCTGAATCAGAGGAAAGGGGGGGGGATGTTCTAAAAAAGGGCATAATGGGGGCATAGGTGGTCGTATTTGGAAACAAGGGGTCATTTTACATAGGAATAAGTCACAAGAATGTCTTTCTGAATGAAAACCTGCGATTCAACTCGTATACAACGAGCGACATTCACATGATAGTTTTTTTATTATTATTTTTTTTTTCTTCACATCGAGAAAATTTTTTTGGACATAGGAGTCATAGAAGCGAGTCTTATACTCTCATTCTGCACCGAAATGTTTTTAAAAAACATCTTTAAAAAAAAAGCAGGATAAAAAGGTCGTTTTTCGTGATTTTTCTAATATTTGGGGGATATAGCCCCCAGTCCCCCCTTTTGCTATCGGTGTCCATGATCTTGAACTTTGAACCACTCCTGTCCCCCAAAACTATGTTAGCAGTTAATATAAAGCTCCTTTCCCCTCAAAAAAAAAATTCTTTGAAACAAAGGAAAATTGTAAGAAATTTGGGGGAGGAGGGGTCGGCTTTTAAAAAACATTGGTACGTATAGGGGAGAAACCGAGGTCATATTCGGATTCAGGGGGTCATTTTACATGCGAATCAGCCGACAAAATGTCAGAAGCATTTTGAAGGAGTTTTATATTGCCGAACAGTGTTATTTGTCTCAACTGTACTAAATTTTGACAAAAGCTTTTTCTTGTAAGCTTAACAAATGGTAATGTGTTGCTGCCAGTATTGGTTTGTTGTAATGTCTCGCTATTTAGCTTTATACTTGGCAAGATAATATTTAGAAATTATACAGTGCCTTTAAAATTTGCATGAAGTTAAAATATAATCATTTGAAACATATTTTCAGATTTTCACATTATTATATAATTGTAAATAATTTTGAAAAGAAATCGAAAATGAATAAAGGAAACTAACAAGATCAAATTAGTTTATCGTAAATTTAAAAACAAAGGGTTAATAAAAAGCAAACACAAACCTCTTTTGCTCAAGAGAAAAAGATAAAATGATGTTAATATTGGAAAAGTATTGACTCTAGGTAAGAAATTACAACTGGCTATAAATTGTTTAAAAAACAATAATACACACAATACGGAAGAAACACGCACACACATACAAAAGAATTTATCCAAAAATAACACGCAAGAGACCGAAGTATTTGAAGATGAAGGACTTCTAGACAATTATAGGAAATGTGTCGTAACGCGAGTTGTTAACAATACCGCCGACCTGCGTGAATTCGGAAAGAGTATTTTCAACTGCAAGAAAGTTGAACATTAAAATGAGTTCCAGGCTTAGAGACAGTTCAATTATTGCATTACGTTTTTTACTATTATTAATTTTTTATTATATGTATTCCTTAGTTTTATATTTGTTTACAATACGTTGTATAATACAATTTTTGTACAAAATATTTAATTCGGCAATAAAACAATGTTTTCGAGCATTTTTTGAGGAATTTCAAATACCGGTATTAATACCGGTACTCCAGTATTACGTTTTAAAAATACCGAATACCGGTATTGAATTTTTTTCCGGTATTGCAATCCCAAGTTGCTATGAATGGACCACATACTGAAATATTTGTTTTTAATTTTTATTATTTATTATGTACAGTCAATATTCTTTCTAAAGGAGAAATATACTAAATAATTGTTTCAATAATTAACTTAAAATTTGAGTTGGATTTTCTTTCTGAAAAATCGAAAAAATGTTAAGAGGTCCATTGACGGCAACCTTCCCCTACCAGTATGAAATATGAATTCAGTCAACACATGCTGCACTAATGCAGTTTTGCCATAAGGATACATTGCGTCATTTTGTTGTATCATTAACAACTGTTAGATGAGCACGAGAGGTAAATTGAAAAGTATGTGCACAATGATGTGTTGTTACATTCAGTATGCCGAAATTTATACCAATCAAAGAGAATTCGAGGACAGTATTGAACTACACTGGTGGACAATTGCTAACGACGGATTGCAATATCAACGTTAGCAACCGCAAAATGGAAGGCAAGGAAATATGGAAATTAGCATAAGTTCGGGCTACAATAAGACGTATTGTGCGTATACAAATTTTGGTTTCACGACGTTCTTCGTCACGTGATAGCGCTGATAAGCGATAAAAGGTATTGGGCTCGTAAGACCGTTTTTATTCAAAGGCAAAGTTTGACAGGAAAGAATGTCTTGCCGACGTCACCTAGATGATTTTATAGGTAGCCTTATTACTGACAAAATTGAGGAAGAGCAGAAAATATCAGATGTTGCCAAGGATTTCAAAGTCAGCCACAGTGTTGTTTTAAAGCTTGGGAATTCATTTCGAACAATTGGAAAATGTTGCAAACCTTACAGGGAAGGACCAGCATGCAGTGCGACGTTAGCAGAATATAGGTACATTGTGCTAGCAACAAAAAGAAACCGGTGCAGCACTGCTACTGGGGTAGCAAATCAGTTTCTTGCTGCTACTGACAAGAAAATATCCCTGTAGCCAAATGTTTGCATGTTGTGGAACTATACTCCCGTTGGCTTGTTTTGTGCATCCTTTTGTCTCCAAGTCAGTGAGTGTTTCGCCCATTTGAAATGGTGTCGTCAGCATCGCAATGAGAGGGAAGTCGATTGGGCTTGTGTAGTACCACTCTTAGATGAAAGCAGGTCCAGTCTGTTGCCTGATAGCGGATGACAACTGAAATGACGTGAGAGTGGTACTGCATATGGGCCGGCAAATGTAAAAGAAAAGGACCAATATCCTACAAGTTGTGTCATGGTGTGCTGGGATCACGAGCAATGGCTGTACGTTGCTCCTGAACTTCAAAAAAAGACTATGGTTTACGAGCTATACATTAATATTGTTCTGCTGCATCATATTCACATGTTCTGTGGTGCTGTGGGGTGATAAATTGGTTTTCATGGATGACAATGCAAAATTTCATCGAACAGTCGCTGTCCAGGAGTGTCTAGAGAGCGAGGATGTTCATCTTATCGGATGGCCAGCACGTTCTCCAGATCTGAATCCCATTGAAAATGTTTGGAATGCTTTGAGGAAGACTCTTGTTGGTCGACAATTCCCTCCAAAAACAAGGATACCTTCATCCATGACTGACAGAGGAATGAGATAAAGTACCTCAACAGCTGCTGGATAATGTTGTGTAAAGCATGACACGACGTGGAGAAACTTGCATGGTATCTATGGTAGTCATATCCAGAACTGACATATTGCGCCGGAATGCCTGGGGACGGTAATTACATTTTTTCACTTATACGTATTCAGCACAAAACGACCGTTTTGTCCTTTAAATAATTTTTAAAGCCTTTTTGATTTCGGAATACAATTAATTATCGTCATTTTAATGTTCAAGTATTCTGGCATTACTTTATTTCACTTGGCATCCAAATCACACTTACTTTTTACACGCTACATAAACCCTTTGTGATCCGTCCTTAGCAATTGTCCACCAATGTATTTGCATTCATTTGAAGAAAAGTACAGTCGAAACATGCCGATTGTTCCGAGAAGCTTATGATTAAAAATGTTAACTTTTTCCCATGTCCCAACAATTTTCAGAGGAGTGCGACAACGACAGTGCTTGAAATTTTTATTGCCAGACAAGACAGCAAGAAAGATTAACGACACAAAAAAATAACACACAGGGCACCAGTGGGAACCGAACCCAGAAACTCTTGTGCTCCGCGGGCCCCCGCTCTCCCCCCTCCCCCAAAAAAAAGAAAAAAGAAAGAAAAAGAAGAAAGAAAAAAGAAGAAAGGGGGAAGAAAAAAGGGGAGGGGTCATCAAAACCGCATACTAGAAAACAATTAGTAACTCTATTTTAAGTGTCGCAACAGTAAATACCAAAAAGTAAATTTTATAAACAATCACAATTTTAATTCAGGAATATTGCTTGTTCATTAATTCAAAAAGAAAAAAAAATTAATTTGAATTCTGAAATTTTGAATTCAAATTATGTTTTTCGCAATCACGAACTGAGACAGGCCCCTACTCATTGGAGTTATTGTTTCTAGAAACAGCTCCTGTCCCCCCCCCCAAGCCTGCCTCTCCTCCTGGGCGGTTACGTCTGCATAGTTTTGTGTGTAAGTGTGTAGGCTTGTGTGTGTGCGTAGACCTGTGTGTATGCACGTAGGCGTGTGTGTGTGTATGTGTGTGAGTGTGTGAGCGTGCGTGTGTGTAAGACATGGACGCCTCCGACCAGGAGAAGCGGATAGCTCAGGACCGGAGCAGCCGCGCCGCGCCCGCCTGCAGAGGACGGTGGGCAGTGATGCTGCAGAGGCTTCTGGTCCAAGCTAAAAAAGGCATGGAACATCAAAATCGGTCAAATGAGAACAATAAGCAATCGTGATTGCTCAAAAAAACGACACAGAAATTCACACATCAGAACCAAATTTTCATACATTTAAACTATGCACATGCACAATATTGAATTTATTTCAAAGCAACCTTCCTTCACTGTTTAAAATATTCCTGAAATTTTATAGTAAAAGTTAGTGGCATCCATGTTGCCATTAATTTTTACCGTAAAATCCTATTCTACTGTAAAACTTTACGATACAATAAACGAGAATTAAAAAACGCGAAATGCGAGTTGCAGATTCGATCTCAGGACTTACGGATTGTCAGGCGGCTTTGCTGCCCACCATACGAGTTGGGACACGACGCGTGCGGGGAAATACTATGTTATTTGCTCCGTACTGTAAGTAACGTGGTGTATAAACTGACGTTGCAATCGTTTATTTTCTTCGGTACAATTTACTGTAATTTTTTTCTGTACTGTAAACACTCTATTTTACAGTAGTATTTGCCATAAAAGTTTCCTGAATTTTTAACAATGTTGCTATTTTATATATGAAACGATTTATAACTTCATCGAAGTTCAAGTTTCTTGAAAGCTTGTTCTTCAGTGCGAAAACTCCATGACTAGTTGCCCGTTGCAATGAACTTAAGAAGCGCTATATCGCAATCAATCTTAAAATAAGAGTGTTTAATGAACAGGTAGTATTTTATCAATAATAAATCTTCGATTATCATGTAAGAAACTAATCTTTAAAATAAAATGGCTTTTTACAATGCTATGTCTAACGTCTGAAGACGATCCTTTGGATAATTTTTCGATCTTGCTTTCGTTTATTAACGATTAAAGTTATGAAAAATTAGTTTTATAAATTATTGCAGTTTATTTTCGAGTGATGGACAGGGAAATGGGCAAAAATACATTGAAACGGGCCCCCAATAGTGTAAACAAGCCCCTGACGTCAATAGTACTAGTCGCAATTCTCAATTCAACACGCTCTTATGATTTCTTACGATCATTCTTTTTACTTCCTTTTACAAAAAAGGAAGTATTGTATTCGCGAAAAAATTTTCACTCAAAAATCGACCTTAATTTCTATTTTGCTCACCCCTGAATGAAAGTTGAGTTTATTTTCAATCCGACCACACGTGGATATACGCCTAGGAACGTACAGATACCCGAAATATCCATTTTGACGATCCTCGAGTTAATTACAACGAGTTTTCTCGTGACGTCTATATGTACATATGTATGTGCGTATGTGTGTATGTATGACGTATAACTCAAGAACGGAATGTCCTAGAAAGTTGAAATTTGGTACTTAGATTCCTAGTGGGGTGTAGTTGTGCACCTCTTTTTTTGGTTGCATTCGGATGCTCCAAAGGGGGGTCTTTTGCTCCTTTTTGGGGGGAAATCATTGTTAATTTCGATGTAAGCTCTTAATTTGTGTTATACTTTGGCGGACGCTTGGCGATGTATCGCCAGTCTTTTGGTCAACTTATATCGCCAACTTGGCGACATATTTCTCAATTTTTTTTTAAATATTTTATTTTTTAATCTGGTTTCAATTTGGCCACTGTTGGTGATATTTAGAGAGTAAACTATTGAATCACATTAAAACTGCCAGTAATGAGAAAATGACATTAAATTGGAGTAAAAGGAAGTCATGTGATGCACACATCAGCTCGTTTGGCTAGGGTGTGGGTCGCGAATCCATTAAACATATACTATATACAGAAGAATGCATGCACGGAACGATCGACGTTTATTTCACCACACACTTTCACCCTCCATCATTAGTGAGAACAGAACATTTGTTTATTTGCGAACACTCACGCTATAAGAATTTTATTCTTTACGTGGTCACTTATTTAGATTTTTTTTTGTCTGTTTACTTGTTTGTTTGTCCTCCCCTTCTTCCTTTCTTTTTTTCTTTCTGTTTTTCTCTCTTTCTTTTCTTTTTCTTTCTTTTTTCTTCTTTTTTTTTGCATCAGTGTCGCCGGGTCCCCTTAAGGCCCGGACCCCTAGTTTCCAACTTGGCTGACATGGCCTTTCGTCGGACCGCGTCGTGCTTGTGCCGCACACAGGAAAACACGACCACTCGCCCCCCCCCCCCCCACAACGAGAAAGGATAATATTATGTCAACTTTTTAAATGTTTCAGTTGTTTGAACACTCAATATTATTCCCATTAATGAATAAGTCACGAAAAGAGCAGATTTGAATACATTATGCTCAAGAACCACTATTTCCAATGTTTTGTTCAAGTTCTCTACCGTGGGCGTTTTAGCTTTTCGTCGTAATTGATTTGTAAATTTTCGGAGATCATTAATCATTATATTATTATTATCTCTTGGAACACGCGTTCATCACGAAGTTTAATCATTAACCACAGCCTACTTCAACTTCATTTATCAAGACAGTAGCCTCGATATAACCGGATAATGATTCTTAAATATGAAGTTAGCTTTTATTCAAAGGTCAATACCATTGAACTTAAATTACACGGTTCAGGCTTTTGGTTGCTGAAAGTAAAGGTACTTGAGGCACTAGCTTCATTTAATTAAAATGATTATCTGCTAATCATTTTAATTAAATGAAGATATGTTTTATATTTTTGTTAACGATTATAACTAGTTTGAAATTTCAAAAAGTCAAAGACAATTCCTCAATTGGAATTGTTGTATAAAGTAACTGATATGATTTGAGCGGAAAAGGGAACGTAACAATAAGCATAAGCCATGTAAGTTTTACACGGAGTGTCGCATCTTAACTATACTTGGGGCGAACCTAGCCTGACAGCGTTATGATGCTGGAATTAGGATCTGCGTACCCGTCGCAATGCTGCCAGGTTAGGTCTACTTCAACTACCTTATTGAAAATAGAAAGATATCGTCTACGCCAGTGCTTCTCAACCTTTTTTACTTTGCGGCACACTTAAGAAATTTCTAGATCAACGGGGCACACTGAACTTAATTTTGCAATGGTAGTATAGAAATGTTTTTAGCATTCACTGGTAAAAAGACGGGGAGGGGGGGGGCAGACTTTTCTCATATGAATAAAACAATTATATCAAACGTAGTGTATTTAAATTTATTTAGAAAGCAGAAATATTTCGAATGTATTGAAGTTGATAATGAACAACAAAACTATAGCTATTTACAGAAAATTGTGCTTCATAAGTTTCAAAGCATTTGTGTCAAACATGTCATTAAAGTGCACACTGCAGCTGAACGATTTATCAAATAATGTTTCAAGAAAGAAGCAAGCAAGAAATTAAAACCATGCACCTAACTTCCGTTTGACAGTAATTTTTGCAAGATGTTCGGCTCTATGCTGGAAAGAACTACAAGAAGTTCTTGATCCAGGCTCTTTAGAGGTGATCTGTTACTGTTTTTTTATAAGTGCGAGGGCTGAGAGGAAGAGTTCGCAAAGATATGTAATTGAAAATGGTAGCAGGACAAGAGATAGTGGGATAATCATTTTTAACCAGTAACCAAAATGTGTCCAGAGGCACTTCGCTCAACTTAAGTTTAAGAGTACGGTCTCTCTGAGGTCCATAAATTCTTCTCGCGCCTTCAAAGAAAGGTCTTTAACCTGATGCATCCGCAGATGAAGAGAATGGATCGCGAATTCAGTCACACTGTTCCATGTTAATATTCTTAAAATAGTGCTTAAACTTGTCCTGAAGTATGACTAAATGTTTTGCCACCACATTCAGCAGCTTTTCTTCTATGCCATTTTCTTCACATAGCATGCTGACGGTCCGTTTGAACATGTCCAATGAGCCACGAAACTTCTTCTCTCCACAGCTGAATTTTTGAATTGAACCCGTTTGGCTTGTCCATACATGTAACCCAAATTCTCTCCTTGTCCTTGCATTTTCCGATTCAATTCGTTAAGGTTTTCAAAAATGTCAGCCATGTACGTTAGTTTTACCAGCCAATATTTGTCTTGCAACAAAC
This sequence comes from Uloborus diversus, assembly GCF_026930045.1. NCBI lineage: Eukaryota > Metazoa > Arthropoda > Arachnida > Araneae > Uloboridae > Uloborus > Uloborus diversus. The sequence continues at coordinate 168,968,616 of NC_072737.1, read as the reverse complement.
TGGCGTACTGTATTTCGTTTTTTAAAACCAAAAACTGTCGTACCTCGTCCCTCAATTCAAAAATTCTTGATAGTACCTCACCACGTGAAAGCCAGCGAATCTCTATATGAAGAAGTAGGGAGTGGTGATCTGCCCCCATTTCTTCGTAAAATACGGTGAAAAGGCGAGAATTACGCGGCCTCGATTTTTTTAAATTCACGATTTTCACGACTTCAGCTCATCTGGTAAGTTCTACCATGAGAGCTTCATGATGGAGGAAACAGTATATGGTTTTAGTTTCTATTTTACTAAGTCTCAGAACCGAGCTTTGAGAAACTACGATAAAAGGAAATTAGTATCGGAACTGGAAAAGAGGAAAACGAAAGCCAAAGCTGGGGCTAAATTTCCTGGGGGAAGGGACAATACTCCCGTTTGCGAAAGATTTAGAAAAATTTCTGTATAATTAGTTGATTTCGTGGAAATTAAAATCCGTTTTCAAAACTGAAAGCAATAGGATCACAAGAAGTTTAACAGAGGTGAGGCAGCAAGTCCTCCCTCTCCCCTTGTCGGGTATGTCGCTTTGCACATGATCGACAGGGTGAATTTAGAAGTTACAAAACGATCAAACACTATTCGGTCGTAACTTTAAAATAAAATACGTCAAGGCTCATTCTTTTTATATAACTACGAAAATACCGCGGCACACCGGGTTCCTTGTTGCGGCACACCAGTGTGCCGCGGCACACCGGTTGCGAAGCCCTGGAGTCTACGCCACCATGTTTGCTTCTCCTTTTACGTACTCTACTGGAATTTATATTTTTTCATTAAGTGATATATTCTACACTTAATGAAGTTTTTAATGCTGTTTAATTTAGTTGCCAGTTTATTGTAGATTTTAATGAAACTTTTGATAATATTTAGTGGCTTGATATTTTATTTAAAGGGTTGTTTTGTGTTTTAATGTCTTAATTTATATTTGACGGATTTACATTAAAGTGGACCTTTTCATCTGGTTTACTGGTTTGTTTAAATTACAAGTAACTTAAAAGGCAAAATAATTTGTGATATCGCCAAATACGTAGTATCTGTGTAGAGTAGTAATAGACCAAACATGACGGCAAATATTATGGTTGACATTAGAGATCTAAAATTGCCACAAATTTTGCGACGATGAAAAAAAGAAATAAAAAAAATTGCCGAATTTGTTTTTTTGGAAAAGTAGGAACAAATTTTTTTTTTTTAATTTTTTTACTGAAAAAAACTTGTTTTTTAAGTTGTATTTTCTTAAAAACACTAGGGGACTTCGCCCCTTTTTAGCTACGACTCACCAATCGCCGAAGATTTCTTCGCGATCTTATTTACTTCGTAAAGATTTTAAGTGTCTGTTAAGAAGATTCAAGTGAAAATACACGTTACAACTGGAATAAAATGAAAATCACACTCCCTTTCCCGTAGAAAATAAAGTTTCAGCAAAAAGCTCATCAAATTTATAAAAATATTAAAATCCCACTTCAACCGGAGAACAAAAGAACTTGATAAAAATACGTATAATTGAATTATTTAAAAACAAAAATGTCAAAGAGCACAGCTTAAGTCCTTCTTGTACATATCAAAATGACTGCTTTGTAAGTTTGGAAAGGTAGCTTTCAAATTCGTGGTCTCTATTCATGTTTAGCTATTTTGCTCCGGGCTTAAATTGAGTTGAGGCTAGGACTCTCGTTAAATTAGAAACACTTATATATGCTGTTCTAATTAATTGCGAAAATTACTTTTAAATAAAAAAAACGCCTTCAAAAAATACTCAGGAACTAAAAAGCAAAAAATAACTGATTACACTTTTATTCTATTCCTACCCAAACATAGAAATGAAATTTATTTTACAATTCCAGTACAAAAATCAACTAAACTAAACACCGAATTATAAAATAAACACTGATTTAAATTACTATACGATGAATTATTTTAAATACCTAACTAATTATATACCATCTCTTAATTTTTAATAACCTTTTGAAGTCGGGGCCTCCTATAAACTACTACATAACGTAACTGACAACCCACCGAATCCTGAATTGAACACTAATTTAACTATACGCGAAATTAGTCTTTAAAACTAAACCTACTCAGTTACGTCAGGTAGTAGTTTATAGAAGGCCCTAACTTCAAAAGGTTATTAAAAATTAAGAGATCGTATATAATTAGTTAGGTATTTAAAATAATTCATCGTATAGTAATTTAAATCAGTGTTTATTTTATAATTCGGTGTTTAGTTGATTTTTGTACTGGAATTGTAAAATAAATTTCATTTCTATGTTTGGGTAAGAAATAGAATGTAAGTGTAATCAGTTATTTTTTGCTTTTTAGTTCCGGAGCATTTTTTGAAGGCGGATTTTTTTTTATTTAAAAGTAATTTATGTTTTGCTTTTTAGTGGTGTAAATAACACGGCGAGCGTCTCGGAGACTTCCAACGACTGTGAAGAAAGGCTTTTTCAAATGCGTAACTATGTACAAAAAAAATTGTCTTTATCATTTGTTCAACCTTATCAAAGTTTGCTTTCCAAAAGCAAATGCACGAGTCACTAAAAAAATTTAAAAAAAAACGAAATCGCTTTTAGCTCAAATTTGTAAAATTGTAAATTTTAGAATTGCAATATTGTTAATTGTAATTTATGTTTCGCAATTAGTGTCATGTAACTCGTGATAAAAGTCGCATGTTTCTTCACATGGCCCCACTATAGATGAAGATTAAAAATTCCACTAGAATGAATTTTATGTTTGCTTCAGAGAATCCTTAATTCAAAATTTTCATTATCATTACTCTTAATAATATATATTTTTAGTACTTTCTTTAACTATAGGTAAAGAAAGTATAAACCTTTGTTTTATGGCCTTTGTTTATCAATGGGTTTTATATTTAATCGTTTGTGAGGGAAATTGCATGAAATTTATTGTTTTACCCTTAACTTTTCCCTAAAGAACAAAAAGGGTAAATCAAAGATTTGGAACCTAAGTTAGACCACCCCTAAACAAAACCACCACTAAACCAAAAAAAAAAAAAAGCATAAAAATCGATTCACTAAGTGAGACGATATACAAGGTTATAAAGTACAAATCGATTTAAATGTGAGTATGATATTTGAAGAGTTCCTGCAATTTCATCAAACCTGAACTTGATTAACATTAGACCGCCGAGGAACTATGATGTTTCAAACAAAAAAAGACTTTTCCTTATCGGTACAGGCAGGGGCGTGCACAGAAATTTTGGAGCCCATCACAAATGACTTTTCCGGGCCCTTCTCCATATTGTTTACCCCTATATTTCACCCTTAGTTATAAACATATTGGGCCTCTTCAGGCTCGGGCCCGGAACAACAGGTGTCCCTCCCCTCTCCCTGTGCACGCCCCTGGGTACAGGTGTCTTCGAGTATTTATGGAACATTGTACAAAGGAAAAACAAATCCGACGAGTTCAGAACTTCCTCCTTTTTTTGAAGCCTGCTAACTAATATAACCCTAATTTCAAAATGAACTAGCGGCATCGTGAAATAGTAAATCCAGAATATTGGTAAAATGTCAAAAATCATATACAGTTATAATGTATATTATTAAAGAATATAAATTAAATCGTAGGGGGAGGGGTGTTCTGTATTCAATTCCCCCTCACTTGAACACTAAATATATTTAAAAATTGGAATATTAAATAAAGAACTTTATGTTTCAGTGCCTGAATAAAGTTATTTATTAGTAAATAAAATATTAAGGTAATTGATTCAACTATTAAAATAACAAAATATATTTAATTTACTGCTTTGCTACGCAGTAATAAATACATTAATTACACCTATAATAAAAAATTACCATACGACGCAGCGTTGAGAAAATTTATCATCCATGTGCCGCGAGAATTAAATATCGTTCAAGAGAAAGCGAAAAGCTTAGGTGTGAAAATACACCGATCACAGCAACAACCACGTGATCATGACGTATGAAATTTAAAGTTTCTTGGATTCCTCCGAGACCCTTTATCAGATCCAGACCAAATTACATTGGAACCATCTGGGAAGTATACCCTTCCAAACAAAAAAAAACAAAAAAAAATTTCAAATCGGTCCAGTAGTGCTGGAATAATTCGAAAAAAACACATAAAAAGCTGCAATACGAAATCATAACCTCCTTTTTTGAAGTCGGTTAAAAATTGGAACAAGCTCAGTCTGATGCAGAAATAAGCTCTTTTGAATGACGTAGGATAGGGAGTGACGTAGTGCTATGGAGTCACCTGAACTCAGACCCACCAGACAGATTTTCACAATTTCTTCGATGCTACTTTTTGTAATATATAGATATAGAGCGTAAAACGTTAAAAAAATTGTGAAATCCATATTTCTTTCTTTTTAGCAGAGATGTGCAGAAAACGTTCACTATTTCAAAAAATATCCTTTCTGTTTCATACCTTAGTTTCCTCGTTCGAAACACTAAAAATTATCCTAATTGGTCACATCATCATTCAATCATTAATTTTAGATAGGATGTGATTTTTGTAAATTGTAAAATCAATATTTTGGCAGCAGTTAAGTTTTTTTCCCCAGTTAGGCATAGTTGACTCAGCCATTCATCCCTTCAGTGGGTCGCCAAAATGAGTACCAAGCGTGCTTGGGAACCAAACACTGGGGGTTCCGCGTTCGGCTGACCACCTGATCCATCCGCCTTGCAGCCCAGAGACCCCTGTTCGGGAAAAACTGAGTTGGGCACAGTATGCCTTGGCCCTCACGGGTTGTCGTGACACAGGGGGGTTTGGGTTAAGTTTTTTTCCTTTCTGTTTTTACATGTATACTGTAAAATTTGTAAACAGAAAGTTGTTGCTTTTCCTTTTTTTAGAAACTTTGTTACTTGCATGTATGCATATATGTGATATACGCTCATTCAATGGCCGTGTATAAAACTTAAACGTTTCCACTAAATAATATTATTATTATAATTCGGTTCAGCAAGTGTAATACTTGATGTACAGAAAAATTAATTTATCTTACAGCTTCTTGCGTTAGTAAAATTAGTTTTTTTCCTCTTGGGTATTGAGCATTAAGAAACCACCCTTAGGAAAAAAACATTGAAATGCAAAGATGAAAAATTACTAAATACAGTGAAACCTGTGTAAGTTGACCACTCGCGGTGCACTACTTTAGTGGTCAACTTAAACAGGTGGTCAACTTACAGAGGTTGAGTTATATGACAAAGGCTAATTCCGTGCCTGAAAAAAGCGGTCAACTTAGACAGATGGTCAACTTCACAGGTTTTACTGTACTTGATTTTTACTGGAAATTTCATTTTTTTTAATTTTTCCGGAAGAAATCAACTTTTTCGGAAAAAAAGACAAAAGCTTTTTTTTCCATAAAATTTCCGGGTTTTTTTTACCATTCCTATCGCTAGTTACAATTAGATTTTTATATTTTTTTTCTTACCTTTTTATTTATTTATTTGTTTATTATTTTCAAGTTACCCATATTTAAAGAACTGTAAAATGTCCCCAACTGCGGAATCTTTAGTTTCCAATAGCGATCGCCAAATAACTCCATTCTACATTCGAAATAAATACCAAGTCAAAGACGATAATATTGGTTTAGAGTTACAGTTCAAGTTGCTAATTGAAGTTTTAAAATAATGGCTTTCTTCAAGATGTATTTTTGTTAAGCTTATCAATTACCTAGAGAGAATTTCGTATTTTTAATAGGAAATCGAAATTAAAATAAACTTGTAGTTTCCAATACTGAAATTGCGATTGGTGACGAATTTAGAAACAAACAAATACATATACATATATTAAATAGCATAATATCTTCCAATTGCGCAACGAGCCTAAAAATTTGGAAAAATGGAGAATTTCACGTTTTTTCGTATTTTTTAAAAAATTTTGTTTCGTTGTTTTTTTTTTTTTTTTTTGGTTAGCAATCATAAATTGCTTATAATTTTCACATTTTTTTAATAAAAATTTCGTTTTGGTGTTTTTTTTTTTTTCTTTCTTTCTTCCCCCCCCCCCTTTTTTTTTGTTAGCAATCACGAATTACTTATAATTTTCACCTGACTGTAGTTGATGTTCCTTTGATTTTTCAGATTACCATGACGACAAATATAAGTCTAGCTAGTTGTTTTTACTACTTATTTAGAGAGACTAATCCTTGTCGCTATGATTACAGATCGTTTGCGGTTAGCGTTCTTTTTTTTTTTTTTTTTTTTTTCAAGGCTTAGCTCAAGTTAACTCGAGTTTACATTAAAAAATGGTTTTTTGAGTGTAAAAATACGGTTCAACTGTTGAACCATTGCTTCGGTCACTCGTTGATCAGTGCTAATTCTGTATTAGCTATCAGTTTGTTTGGCACTCTTGACTTCCTTAAGAGGTTTCCCCCCTCCAGCTCAGTCACTTCCTATGCCGGAGTGGTGAGTGTTGATAAGGACGAAACTGCAGTCCTCGGCTGGAATTGACTGAGCTGGCGGTGTATTTCATATATTTTTATTGTTTTATTATTATGAAAAAGAAGAAAAACTCCTAAAATATTGTACAGTACAAAAAAAATTGTTATGTAATAATAACAAAATCATTTAAAGTGTGCTTTTATCCTAATGAAAAGTTTGCTGTCCACATGTAAACAACCTTTACTTTCCTAGAGACCATGTAAAAATTTGACGACTGCTGATTGGCTATCACGTAAATACGTCATCTATGTCCTTTATAACGCGTTTTGTATGCTCTAATTATTGTTTCACTTCGAAACAAGATCGTCTATAAATTATTCGAATGAGAAACAAATTAAAACTATTTTAACCAGAATTCAGATTTTTTTGATAAACTAAATTTGCTCGCATTCGTTGGAAGGGGAAAAAAAAAACACAGTCGACGTATTTGTGTCGGCTAACCAATCAGAATTTTCTACACTAGAGGAGAGTGTTGTACCTTGGGACACTGATAAATTCTAAACATCTATTTTTAACAGCCTTGTTTTTATAATCTCTAATAGTAAACTTTATCACTAAATGGTGCCATAGTAAAACTCAGCATTAAATGAGTAAAATTAACGATTTTGAGAAAGAAAATTTCATGACTTTAAAGTAAATATTTTCCTCGTTTTTATTTCAATTTCTGTCTTTGTATTTGTAAAACTAATCAACTGAATTTTATTTTGTTATAAAAGAGAAGTACTTTAAATATTTTGGTTATGAGAAAATAATGATAGTGCATCTAAATTGACCACCATTTTGATTTTTCTTAAATCACGTGGTCATTGTACTTTGGGACAGCCAAACATATTGTGCCTTAGGAGACGTTCCAAGGAAGAACATATGCATGGTTCTTATAAAATAATATATGTTTAGGAACAATGTTCTAATCTTGTGTAGTTTTTTTTACACATTTAATGTTAGACAATAATTCATTAATTCATTATTCATAATTCATTCGCAATTTGTTCTCCTTCCTCCAGGAGATTGGTTTCTCCTTTTTAATTTAGTGTTTGTGTCGCCAAAATGTGATTATGTCCTCTTCTTGTTAATCAAGGTTATTGTCAACCTATTGTTATGTCTATTTAAATGCTTTTGATATTTACATGTTCTTTACTACTTATTTTAAAGTACTGAATTTTTATACCTTTTTCCTCAAAACAAGTTTACTTTTACAATATCATGACTTCATATAAATAATATTAAATAAAGAAAACATTTGCACAGTATAGATCTCAAGGCTCTTGTGCCATTAAAAGTAAATAAACCAACCATAATTCATCATTCATTATTTAATTAATTACCATGAAAAAAAATTTTGTTTTTGTTTTTTGGTGAAAATTGGTTCAAGTTTATGGTTGTTTCCTGAATCATGAAGACTTTCCCATAGTACAACAGTATGTGTCCCGAGATACAATGTCTTATCTTGGGACAGCTTGGAACTCTTCTTTAAATGGCTGGCAATATTTCATTTTAAAACTCTAAATTTTAAAAAATATATTGCATAGAAATATGTTGAGTTATTTTAATATGACTTTTAGATTTTAAATTTGATTCAAATAATTGACGTCAAAAATTGAAATATGAAAAGTGTCCCAAGGTTCTCCCTTAACTCCCCAACACTCTCCCCTATTACAAGGTCCCTAGCAGAGTAAACACTCGCCCAGTCACTCCAACTACCCAGCCACTCCAACAAATTACATAAATGTAATGTAAAATAAGTGTTTTATGAAAAGTCATGCAGCTTCGAACCAGCTTTTTTTCCTTCTAAATGGTTCAACTCCCCACATTTTTATTTCGTAGCATCAAAGGATACCCAAAATTCATTATATTGCTAATATTATAATGTATGACCTGAGATTTGAACGATTTCAATTTACAGAGTGATTCAAGAAGAATGGTGCAGTTTCCAAAGGCTACCGATTTGAAAATATTAGACCTATATTTGTGTGGTGGAGTTTGAATGAAAGAACGAATTGTAAAGTTTCAATTAGCTACCGCTAGGTTTCTCTGCAGACATACAATTCACTTTCAATGGATCCCTTCCCACGTTGGAGTTGAGGGTAATGAAAGGGCTGACTTTTTGGCTAGATCTGCTGCTGCGGAGGGTGTGAGCCCTTGTGGAGATCTTACTTTCAGTGAGATCTCCACAATTTCAAAAATGGAGCTCAATCGCCAATTTAAAACACCTCCCAGACACGCCTGGTATTTTGCAAAATGTCCTGGTGAGTCCTTTAGACTCAAGGGTAGACTCCTCCAGACAACATATTCGAGATTCCTGAGTGGCCACACAAAAGCTCTTAGATTCTCTGGGAATATCAAGACTTTTCCGGAGTGTCACTGGTGCTCTGCTGGAGAGGTTTCACCTGAGCACATTCTATCTTGTTTGGGTTTTACGAAGGACGAGGTCCTTAGCGACCCATTGCTGTTCTTGGATTTTTTGCAGATATTTGGATTCATGGGGGTTGTTTAGCATTGCTAAACATGCCCGAGATAAGTCAAAAAAAAAAAAAAGGTTTCTCTGCGAGTTATCGTATAGGGGCAATATCGTATTCATTATTCAGCTGGTCTATTGGCAATTAAGGTGAACCGGTATTTGAGAACTATATGATTGGCCTTCTTTGGTCACCATACCTTACACCATGTGTTTTTTCCTGTGCTGATCAGTCAACTCTCGATAACTCGAACTCCCAAGGAACCGGCTAAAACGTTCGGGTCATTGGTAGTTCGAGTTATGGAAGTTCCCACAACAGTCTCAAGAGTTTGGGACCCCAGAAAAACTTTCAAATAAAGGAATATTCGAGTTATAAGCTTCTAGTAATCGAGATCTGACTGTATGTAACGATTACTGTGCTTATAACTCCTTATCTTCTGATATAGACGAACTGAAAAAGAGGATAAATGCAGCAATTGCTGTGTCTATTCCCCCTTATTTTCTAATCTTGACGAACTGAAAAAGAAGATTACTGCAGTGATTGCTGTGTTTATATTCCCTTATCTTCTAATCTTGAGGAACTGTAAAAGAGGATTATTGTAGCGATTGCTGTTTTATATCACCTTATCTTCTAATCTTGAAGAACTGAAAAAGAGGATTACTGCAGCAATTGCTTCTGTGACTGCGTACTTGCTACAACGTGTATTATATAACAAGAGTTTGAGTACAGTTGTGGTATCGTTCAGGAATCAGAAAAGGGCACATATACCATCTTTAAAATGATTAAAGTATGTAAAACATTGTTTTTGTACCCTTTTTTTTCTTATGAATATACACCACAATTTCATGTCTTGCTTATGTGAGAAATATCTGATAGCGTAGGCTATCACAATAAAGTTACATATGCTTTGTGTTTGTATTTATAATAACATTGCTTGCTTCATAAAAATCGAAACAGCTTAATTAATTAAAGTAATTATAATCCACTTTGAATCGGAAAAATATTTTTAATCTTAAAATTTTTGAAAAGGTTATTCCTTAATTTTTTTTTTAAACAATTTACTTTTACTTTAAACTGAAAATTTAAACGTTTTACTTTTATAGTTGTATTAGTTTTCATTGTTTCTGGCAGCAATTTAAAAGCGGCATCGGCAGGTACTATAGTGTTCGAATCAATTGGGACGAAGATATTTTATCGCGGACTTTCAACTTGTTTACCAACTAGTTCCAGTGAGTTCCCCTAAGCAAATCTGTCGGTCTTAATGTCATCTGGATGTCAGTTTTGACAATAGACTAATAATAAGAGTAGACCGAGCTTTCCCAGACTTCCTGATGAAAAAATTGGTTCATGGATACATCATGTGACTGGTGGGAGGCTTGGCGAAAACTTTGGCAGCATGGTTGCTAAATGGCAGGATTATCTATAGTTTGGCACTCGACATGTATTTTAAGACGTAACGTGTTTTCATTATAATTTTTTTTCCAGGTGCAGAGATTGAACTGTTTTTCTTTTAGTTGTGCATTATTTTGACATTAGTAATTAGTTTTTGATCACAGTTTTCAGTAACTTTTATTTCATTCGGAACTGCTACGTCAGCGTTGGCGTGAACGTAATGGCGTAAACGTTTTGCGTTAACGCAAAAATGTACTAATCGGTATCTTAAATTGATATTGTAGGCAAAAATCTTAACGTTTGCCGATTCTTTTTGGAAGCTTAGAGAGTTATTGAAATTGACTAAAGAAAATGCACGGTATTATCTAAACGAAAAACTCCCTATATTAACAAAATATTTACAACTTAGAATAACAAATTTACAAATCGGGCTCCATAAAAGATCATTCTTCCTTGTTCCATCAATTCTATTTATTTTATTTCTCGCGGGCGTTGATCGTCTGCTACGATCAACGCCCACTGTTGCTAAGATATCCACCAGTCACATGGTTTGGTTTATGAGCAGCAAAAGGGTTGCCATAGCTCGGTCTATTCTTATTATTAGTCTATGGTTTTGACTGCTTAAAACTAGTCTAGATAAGAAATTGGGAATACTGAATCTTTAGTTTGTTTCTCTGAGAGGAGGAAGTATCATCTTCCATTCTTTCGTTCTAATTTACGAAATAGGGATACAACGGAGCTAGAGGGGAACAAAGTCAAATATAATCGGACTAAACAGGCCCAAATCCTTGGGAGCAAAAAAAAAAAAATATTTCCTGTGGTTGGTATTGGAAAAATGACCGTTTGACAACTTCTCTTCTAACCAAAAGTGAGAGGTTCCCGCTGCAGCCTGGGACAATGAATATCATTATCACTAGGCAATAAATGCCTCATTAGGTATTGGCTAGCTCTAATAGGTGTAATAATGCTATTTCAGAGTAGAAACTTATCCTATTTTGCAGTTTTTTCCTTTCCTTTCACTTTTGCCCTTTCTTTGAGGAGGAAATGGTTCAGTTAATATGCAGTTCTTCGGACGCCCAGAGAAGGTCGATTTCCTAATACCAATCATGGAAGTAGTATTTTTACAGCTTTCTATACGTGACTGTTAAGTACGATTAGCTTTGCAAACTTTCTAGGAGTCATATCTCTTTTAAGCGTACTGAAATGAACGAATGCAAAACGTAACTTCCTCTCTCAAAGAAAGAATCGGAAGAATTGCTAAATATTCATAACTTCTCATGTAAACCAGTTTTAAGTAGTGATGTGCCGGATCGTTAAAAAAGAAGATCCGCGGATACGGATCCGGATACGGATCCGGATCATTAGTGTCAAGATCCACGGATACGGATACGGACCTCAAAAATTTTTTACACAATTCAACTATCCAAGTGTAAAATTTATTACGGAAGGTATTCCCGTCAGGATATTGGCACTGTTTCTTCAAAAAATGTCATTTACGTCGAAAATATAATCAAGACTATAATTTACTCTTTAAAAAAATCTCCGTTAAAATTGAGGAAGAGTTGGAAGGAATGGATCAGCGCTGCATTAATGCTTAAATAGAATGTGAAAAAAAATTTTCTAGCTTGCTCGGTAGATGTAGGATACAGGAGCAAGAGTGGTAAAGCTGCTACTGGACAGGCTAGAAATAATTTTTCGCATTTTATTTCAGCATAAATGCAGCGCTGACCCATTCCACCCAACTTACTCCGGCCGACGAAATAACAGAGCCGGAACACCTTTACAAACAGTAAATAGAGAATTGAGTCTCTTTTTTTTTTTTTTTTTTTTGAAGGATGCCGAGAAAAACCAAAATGAAGAATAACACAAATCCCAAATCAATGACAAAAACTAATATTAAATAAAAAATTTAAAAAAAAATGTCCCAGAGGGCCGATCTCATATTAAGATGAATTTCGCGGATCAGAACACACATTGTTAACAAATATGAACTGACAGCAGATAGAAATTTTAAATCATTGACGTTTTTCTCCTTATTTTCCGACTATGAAATCGCTACCAATCACGCCTATAAAGGCTTAGAATTGCATTTAAAATTTACTTAACAAGATTATAGCTCCTACTGTACATAACTTGGAAGTTCCAAACAAATATCAAACGCAGAAAACTTAATTCTTTCAATTAGGGCCAATATTTTTAACGTTCAGATAAGTTTTTTACACCATAATTGTGAAAAACGTTAAGTCGGTTTTAGTTAATATCCCCGGTAATTAAAGTTCTACAAAAACGAGACCAAGCTATGAACACTTTCGATCAAGTCATCTTTTGAACGGAAAAAAAATATCAAAATCGGTTCATCTGTTTAGGAGCTACGATGCCAGAAATAGACACACTGATACAAACTTATAAAATTTATTACTCCTTCCTTTTCGCGTTGGGAATGGGGTGCAAATTGACTTCGGAAATGATACATTGTAATTTAAATAGGGAATAAAACCTAGGAATTGAAATTTCTTTTATTCAAATATTTAGTAATTTTTAGAATAGAAAAGATCCGTTTAAGATCCGTCAAAAAAGTAACGGATACGAATACGGATACGGATCGTTATTTTCCCTCGGATATCCGCGGATACGGATATCCGGAACATCACTAGTTTTAAGCAATCAAAATTGACATCCAGATCGCATTAAGACAGATAATATAACAGCTTAGTGGGACCTGCTGGAGCTAGCTGTCAAGATACTTGAAAGTCCGCGAAATAATAGTTTTACCCCAATCAAATCTATTACGCTTATAGCATAAGGACAGAGAAAGTAACTTAAGAAATATACTTTATTTATAGTTCGTTATTTTCAGAGAAATATGTACGGAATTTCAATATTTCAAAGGAATTCTAGAGAATGATTGTTTTGTAATATGCTACGATTTTCCAAAATACACTTGTAAAATGAGTTGAAAGTAAATGATAAGTGGTGCAACATGTTTTTAGCTCATTCTTAAAATTATATATATAAAAAAAAAAACAGTAAAACATACGAAGCAATTTCAACATGAAATGAATTGATCTTTTATTGAGTAAAACACAGAAATCACATATGTTAGTTTACAAATGAGTTACACACTGATAAATATTTGCACAATGTTTACAACATTAAACTAATTTCATCATCAAATTTACACAAATTATCACCGGTGTTGATTCGGCAGAATATAAGACATATTTGGATTTTTAACAGGAAATCAAAATTTACATTAGTTATTAATCCTACACAAATGTACTTTAATTTTTAACAGAAAATTGAAAAAGAAACAGTGTTTCCTGTTTACATTTTTTATTATTCGTGCTCAAACGTAACTGGATTTTTGCACAGGAAGCCAAAAAAATTAAAAGTGTTTCTTATTTACAACATTTATTATTCTTACGCAGACATATTTGAATTTGTAATAAGAAATCAAAAATGAAAAAAGTGTTTCTTATTTACAGTTTTTATTATTCGCACTTAAACATAATTCGATTTTTGCACGGGAAGTCAACAAATCAAAAAAATGTTTGTCGTTCTTACGCAAACATATTTGGATTTTTAACAAGAAATCAAAACAGAAAGAAGTGTTTCTTATTTACACTTTTCAGTACTCCTACACATATATTTGTTTAAAACAAACAGAACACATCCAAACTCTCTGCGCATTCAACCTAAGTACGCGTATAAGGTAAGTTTTAGTCATTCTTCAAATTTTCTAGGACATACAATTTACAAGCTAAACTGCTTATACAAGTAACATTTAAAGTAAACTAAATAACTTTAAAGGTTTATCGGTGAATCTTTTGTCACCCCAAAAGAGGACTTATAAATAAAATTAAAAATTAATTGCACTTCAGTGTGAAGTCAAAAGACCTCTGTGCAAAAAGGTAAAACCATCGTTTTTTGTCGGTTTTGTGCTTTACATTGAAATACGTGAAGGAAAATATTATCATTCATTTTGTACAAAAACGAGGTATCTCTAACCAATATTAAGGGAAAAAATTAAAGGAAAGCAGATGCAACGGGCGGCGCTTCAGAAGAAAGTGAAAGCAAAGTGTAGCCTATTTTGTTGCATAATTTTGAAACTAAAAGCTTCAGAAGATTCGTAATACTTCTACCACCGTCTGGGGGGTGACACCCAAAGTGGAAATGCAAGTTTTTGAAAAATATAAAGCTAATATGCATTTTGAAGACTTTAAATATTAACATTTTCCGGGGGGGTGACACCACAAATTATCTCCCCAGGTGCACAAATGTTAGGTACACCACTGCTCTCTCGTTACAACAAAATATTATTTAAGTTTTTAGTAAAAATCTAAAACATATTTGGATTATTATATCGCACCCCGGTAGGGAAAGTTATACATCATTTGAGATAATCAAGGTTTTGCGAAATAGTAGTCTTAAGCGATTTATTCTCAAATATAAGAATGCGAGCAAAAAGTTATGTTGTGATATTTACACGTTATAGTTTTTGCTGTTTAAATTAGTAATGCCTACCTACAGTGCTGGCCAAATTATTAGACTAAAGAGGTTTTTTTTTGTGCACTATTTGTACTAAAATACTATTTATTTTACTGTTCAGTACAGTACACTGATTATTACGTTATTTTAGCATAATTCAATGTTTGCAGGTGGCAGCACTGTCTGCTTTGTTTATCTTTTTTGTTTATCTACCTACCAGGAACATAACCTCAGTCAGCTTAAACAGTTCACTAGTTCTTTTTATTAGTGTGTTCTGTTATATTTAAAGTTAGTTTTAGGTAATTAGTGAGTATGTGTATGTGAGTATACACTGTTAAAAATTCAGGAAGATTTTCTGGTAATTGTTACTGTAAAATTGCATCGCCGACGCATCGCTGATTTTTACGGTAATTTATACCGGAGAAATAAGCGATCCCAGCCCAGCTGGTTGCTGTGGCCTACCGAGGAAACCGTAAAATTTTACAGTAACATTTGATTTTTACGGTAATAGTTACTGGCAACATGGATGCCAGTAACAATTACCGTAAATAATCCGGAAAATTTTTAACAGTGTATATAATAGTAAGTATAAACAATTTTTTACCCCCTTTTATAAAAAGTGTTAAGAAATGGTGTAAACCTTGTGAAAAGTATGCCAAAAAGTTTATCAACCTACCAGGAACATAGCCTCAATCAGCTTAAACAGTTCACTAGTTCTTTTTATTAGTGTGTTCTCTTATATTTAAAGTTAGTTTTAGGTAATTAGTGAGTATGTGTATGTGAGTATATATAATAGTGAGTATAAACAATTTTTTACCTCCTTTTTTAAAAAGTTAAGAAATGGTATAAACTTTGTGAAAAGTACGCCAAAAAGACTTAAAATGCTCATCAAGAACAAAGGAATGCATACGAAATATTAGATAATTATTTCACTGTTGGTTAATGTGTCTATAGTTATGTAATCAATAAAGAATTTGCTTTTAAAAGTCTTAGCCTAACAATTTGGCCAGCACTGTACAGTTCGAAAATCTTTCTTCTAAGTTAGAAAATTTTAGTGATGCGTTAATATTGATTATATCGATTTTACTCCACTACGCACCAGTTATGTAAGCTAAATTTTGTGCGAGTTTAGTTGCAAGAAAAATACTTCAATTTAGATTTTAAACCAATAGCTAGAACAGTGCGCTCCCGATTATCCGCAGAATTAGGTGGCACAATTGCCGCAAGTAATGAACGTCACTGATAAACGGGGCCTGCTCTTATAGTTTTGCCGCCCTAGGCGATATTGACAAGTGCCCCCCCCCCCTATTTAATAATACTGATAATAATAATAATATATTAATAAAATAAAAATAATAGTAAAGTGCTTAAAATTAAAGTAAGTTTCTAGTTAAATTCTAAAATGGGTTTTGCTTATCCAAGCACTAATACACACTTTCAAATATCTTTTTTAGCATTAAAGTAGTGCTTCTCATGGCATTGAAACAGATATCAGTATTTTTAAAAAGACTTTTAAATCACGCAATTTGCCGCCTCTAAAATTAAATTTAATTTCTAGTTAAATTCCGAGCTATGTCTTGCATATCCAAGCACTGGTACACTCTTTTTTTTTTTTTTTTAGCATTGAAGCTAAGAAACTTATACCGCTGAAACAGGTATTCATACTTATAAAAAATAAAAAAAAAACTTCGAAATTTGCGGCCCCTAAAATCTGCCGTCCTAGGCAGCAGCCTAGGTCGCCTACCCCAAGAGCCGGGCCTGCTGATAAACCCTAAAAAGGTTAAATTGAGGGACGAATTAGGTAAAAATTTTCCTTCCTTAAAAAATGCTCTGCTGTGTTGATGCAAAATTATTTCATTAAACTGTGAAAACATATACAGTACAGTAAAACAGTTTGTATTTTTGCACAGTTGAACTTAACATCAATAAAGAACAAGTGTAGCATGTACACTGAAGAAATCACAAAAAATAAATATATAAATAAAACAAAAACAACTGAGTTTAAATTAAAAAAAAAAACAACAAAGGAAAAACAGCCATTGGTATTTGCTTTTTACTGTGAAAATACATATTCCTGATTGTTGATTCACGGATAATCTCCCCGCGGATAATCCTCTCGCGGATAATCGGGAGTTTAATTTTTTTTTTCCCCAAATTTTCAGTTGTATTCCTTTCCTCGCCGGGATGCGATGTGTATTTGGAGCAAGAACAGGACTGCTCCAAAATGTAACAAATAATATTACGCTTGTTCATTAAAATATCATTGAAATTGGTTTTATAGAGGCAAATTCTAACATAATATTCAGACAAAACCTTTAAAACTAAGTTTTTAAAACTTTTTTCGTGATTTTTGATAGTCCTTAAAAAGTGAAGCTGTCCCCTTGTTGCACCGAGATCTTCCACAACTAGCGCATGTAATACAACTAGCTTGTATATATGCACTTCAGTTTTTGCTATTTTCAAAAGAATATGATGCTGATATTGACATAACTTTGAAAATTAATGTATATCTACTTATTTACAATAACGTTACACATATTTCTTGATTTTTATCATTCTCTTTAGAAGGTGAGAAAATTTCCTTTGGATTTCTCTTTCAAAATATTTGCAACGATGAAAATAAATATTAAAATTGATCATTATAATACACGAGCTGTGCTCCTGATATAAGTTCATTAATACGTTTCAATACTGAAACAATCATTAACATGTACGAAACTGAAAAGAAAGAAGTAATAAAATTTGATTTATGAAAGATAAATATTATACAGAAATAATTTAAATTACAAATTTTCTACATAATATATAATTAAATCCTTTTTTACGCAATAACCGGAAGTATTTTACATAAATCAGGATTTGTAGCAATTTACTGCTTATATTTATGACTCAGCATTTATTGAAATCTTACGTACCAAAACGCACTACATTTTAAAAACATTGTATAAGCAATTTAGGTACACACATTAGATACACATATTTCTTTTCTCACACATATTAGACTTATACCACATATACAGTGCCTGAAAATTTTGTTAAGGAAAAAGTTACAAGCAATTGATTTTAAGATGCTGAACATTTCTCTCCATCCAGCAAAAGATTTTAATCTTCTGGTATAGTCTACATAAAAATTTTCTTAAATTTCTTTTACCGCTCATTCAAGCATTTTGAATTTTCCTTTTAAAAAAGGGGGGGCTCACAATTTTCAATTTGACTCTGATATTTCCAGGACTTATTGAAGCGTTATTTTTTCTGGAGAGATAATTCACAATAAATTTAAAAAAAAGCTATGTAAAAAGATAGATTTGAAATAAACAATGTGAGAAATGCACTAATTAGCAAAGATTTACAGTTTACACGTTATTTATTTTACATTTAAAATGAATAATTCCCTATAAATAGAAAACTTTGTGGTTGTCAGAAAATCATTTTCTTTCACTTATTTTTACATTTAAGGACTACTTTCTAAAGAATAGCACTTTTCTAAATTGTCTTCTGCTATGATTTATTAATAATCACGAAAGAACACTTTAAAGCACTGAACTAAAGCAAAATATTAATTATTATAGTAGTATATGAGCCTTTTTTTGCTTCAAGTATCATATTTATGACAATTTTGAAGTAAATTTAATTTAAAATTAGCAAAACATATTTTTATTCTACTTTTCATTTCTTTTATCGACTTCTCACACTTTTCTAATTACAAACTTTTTTAGACAATAGTAAAACGATTTATTTACATATTTTTACATTAAAATTTCTCCTCTATTTCGTGGAATAGAAGGAGAAATAGAAAGTCCAAGTGAAATCGTGTTTATAGGATACATTTTGTATCCTTTAGGAACTAAACACCAGAATTCTCTGTCTTTTTGCTGCCACCCATATGCAGAAGAACTCACGTTGACTGTCTTTACAACTTCTTTCAGAGGAAAAGAATCCACAGTTCCTAGAAAGAAGAAAAATACTGTTAAAATATTTTAAGCTGATGGCTGTTAAGTTTTTAACGCACATAACTTGAAAAATGAAAAAAAAAAAAGTACAGCTTTGCATGAAATACACCGCCAGCTCAGTCAGGTGACTGAGCTGACGGCCTGAGACTGAGACGATGACTGAGCTGGCGGTGTATTCCTGTATTTCTGCCTTAGCTCTGGCTATAGGGCGGTAACTTACTGAATATACCTGCCTTGCCTTCAAAATTCGAGTTGAACCGAACCATTGTTTCGGTCACTCGTCTGGTTAGTGCTAATTCTGTATTAGCTACCAGTTTGTTTGGTACTCTTGGCTTCCTTAAGAGGTTTTCCACCTCCAGCTCAGTCACTCCTATGCCGGGCTGATGAGTGCTAATAAGCACGAAACTGCAGTCCTCGGCTGGAATTGACTGAGCTGGCGGTGTATTTCATGTATTTCTGCCTTAGCCCTGGCTATAGGGCGGTAACTTACTGAATAGTACAGCTTTGTTTAAAGCCCTCATTCAGTTAACAAAGGGAAGCAGAGCAAGAGTGGTATTAGTCATTTTTTTAAATAATATGTATTTACTCCATCCGAAATTAGCCTTAACCCCATTGTTCTTCATGCGCAAGTGGTGTAAGTTTAGGTTCAACCATTTGCCGATTGACGATAACCGTTATACGTAAAACATCAGTGTGTTTTGTGCAAAAGTGGCTACTAAACCATTTATTATTCAAAATCTTGTTTTACTTACCCACACCGCTTTTGCTACCAACTGTTCGATTAAGCATAAAAATTTATAAACCGTAAAAGAAAAAAAATGTTCTCTTGAAGAGGAAAAACATTTATATAAACATCACGAAGCGTAAACTTGTCATCACTGGTAAACTCCAAGTTGTAAGCATGCATTACAAAACATACAAATTTGAAATCATATCTTCCCTTTTTCAAAAAAAAAGAGCTCAATTTAAAAGGAAACTAGAAGGCCTAGGAAGGCCTTTCCGGAAAGATTGCGAAGGAAGTCTCTGTTTCCTATTATACAAAAAAAAAAAAAAAAGAACTATGCAATAGTGTACACCAATCTGAAGTGACCTCTTTCGGAAGCTATTTTTGAAGTGGCAGCAATTGCATATCGTGGTATTTTATGCAATATTATAAAATAATAGAAATCTTGTGATAATTGAAGTACAAAAAAAAAGGGATTTTAAAACAATCAGAAACATAATTTTGCCGCATGAAAGTCGCACTGGTTTATTAAAATAATTTATTTTTTATCCCACTTATGACGTGGCTCATTATGACCCGAAAAGACAGGATAGTTTTTTTTTTCTTCAGTTTCGTTTTAAATGAATTTAATGATCATTATTTCCTTATATATATATCTTGGATAATTGTGCACTTGTTAAGGAGTTTCTTATCCCAATAAATGCCGGAATTCTATTAGAATATCAGTAGGGCAGTTTACACTTAGAAATCTTGTGGCTCGAAGTCAGTCTGAATGACTGTATCAGAATTGACAGAAATTTGTGAGAACCAATTAAATGCGTAACATATAGGTTTTCCGTAAAATTATAAAACCTTAAAAAATATTTAGAAAACTTGTAACGTTTATACAACTTATTTATTTTGTTTATTCATTTTATATATATATATATTTATTTATTTATTTATTTTTTTGCGCGCGGTGTTCAAAAATTTTCTAAACGACGGCATGGCTGATTTAGTAAAAAGTTCAGTATCTGTTGATTAAAAGGCCTCTTTCAATTTAAATATGACGCATCGAGAAGCATAGAAAGGTAAATGGACTTTTTAAAGTTAGAGTAAAACGCATGCAAAGCTCAACCCCCAAGCAGGCTTTCATTGAAAAGGTTTTCTGGAGCTTGCTTTATACCTTCATAGCAACACCTACCGAGAATACTAGTACCATCCTACCACCTCTTGCCACAAAACAGATGAGAGTTCCTAGTACCATGAGTACGATTTATCTTTTAGTTCTTATTTCACCTTTTGCATCCCTTTGCTTATACAGTAGTACCTCCTTTAAGGGACACCTTTGAATAAGGGACACCTCTATTTAAGGGACACTTTTTCTGGTCCCAGTCCCTTTGAGTAGGGTCTTCCATGTATTTACCTCTCATTAAGGGGCACTCTATTTAAGGGACAGTCACAGAGAAAAATTACAAAAAAATAGTTTGCATAAATGCATTAGAAATATCGAAATTATTGGAATTCAAGGTTTACTTTTTGTCCCAAAACTAGCCGGTAAAAGTTTGTTTTTACTTAAACATGCAAATAAACAAATATGTATTCTAAAATTTTTACTGAGACTAACATTCATGCTTTTCTCTTTCATCAATTTCATTATATGGGATCACCTCGACAGATAATGCCGCCTTGACAAGCTTACTTTCGAAAACTTGAAAAGTGATCACATCGTCTTTTGCATTTCAAAATACATGACATAAAAAAAAACATGTCATGGATAAATTAAAAATGGCAATTAATGAAAATCAGTTACAAAACTTTGTTGCAACAAAATGTTTGATAAAATTTAAATTTTTTTTCCAATTTGAATAATTCAGAATTTTATTCAACATATATGATACATTTTCAGTATTTAATCTTAAATGCTATTAGTTTGCGTTCATTATGAAATTACTGTGAGTTAATTATTACTGTGAGTTAATTACACAGCCTGCATTAATTCATCTACCTGCGAAGAAGGGACACCTCTATTTTTGGGACAAGTTGTCCGGCCCCCTTAGTGTCCCTTATTGAGAAGTTCTACTGTAATTGATTCATATATCACCACAATGTACATTGAGTATTTCATTGCAAATCACAAATAACAATTTAAAAAACAAAAAGTAAGACACTTAAAAAAAGAAATGCAAGGCTTGGTACTCTTTAAAAAATGACTTACAGGAACACGTTCTTTTATTAAAAGTCAATATTTGCTCGGTATGGGAACAAATAGCTGTTTCTGTTCAAGGGCCCTACTGGTCAAAATTGATCTTTGCCTACTACTAAATGCTATTTTTTACTAAACAACGAGCAAATATTTTGCTCTTCATAGCATTCATTTTAAATTACTTACTTATTGTTAAATGCAAGCGACATGGATTCGGAATGAACCATTTTAAAAAAGGAACACTTTATGAATTGTTAACCAGATCCAGACTTCAGCAAATGTGCAAACAAAAACATCTGAAGAGCCAGAAACGAATTATTAATAAGAAAAAAACAACACATCCTCTAATGCTCCCACCCTTTGAATCTCGCGCAGAACTGCGTAATGTCAATTTAATTTCCTTTTCGAATAATCTGCAACAAAATCGTATTCTAGTATTTCTGAAAAACATTCTCTATTTCAGCAAAGATGAGCTTTAAAAAATTCCACTCTGTAAGGAGATAATCAATTTGAAAGCAATTTTCAACAATTTTCGCTTTTTCCGAAATTGCACATTTGGATGCAAAATTAAGTTTCACGAAGTGCATATCAATCAGTCGACATTTTTGATTTAATAATTCCTGATAAATCTCACGTTCTTCATGCGACCTGAAATGAATTCCTTTTAAAGTACCCCCCCCCCCCCATTCTAATCTCTTTCGAATAAATTCTCACATTTCGAATCGAAGAAAGCGTGTTAAAAGTAAATCAGCTTATAATAGGTGATACCTTTTAACATCGCATTTCGCTTCGGCTTCACGTGCGAGCGTAATTTATTATTCTAGTTAACCTTCTTATGACACTCTTCCTACTTCCGTGTTAAGCCTATTTCTAAGGACGAATGCATCTCGGAACTGTTGCCACTTCCATCGCGAAAAATAACTTGAATAAACTTGGCGTGCCTGGTTTTCGTAAACGTGCTACACAGGAGGGAAAATAAGGACAAAAATTCAATTTAATGCTGACGCTCTTTTCGCAGGCAAGCGGGGAAATATGTTTTCAACTTAAAGGCGTCTGAAGACCTTTTTTCCTCCACCATTTTTGTACTCCGTTGGGTTTATGAAAATAAAATGATGGAAGAAGCCCCAGAGTGCGGACAATGTGTTTTGGGGACAATTTAAGTGGGAGTTTTCTCTTTTGCGTTTTTGGATTCTGTTTTTCCTTTTTCGGTACGGACTAGCCTTTCTGCCAGAAGGCAAAAGCTATTTGCGCCCGTAGCTCTTCCCCGATAAGAGGGCCATTTGTAAAATCGTGAATTAATTTGGAATATGTTTAACTTTGAAACAGTGCTCCACCCTGAAAATGAGATTTTTGATTCAACTTCAGAGTTCTTTTCCCTCAACTCTTTAGAGTCGCGTTCTAAAATGTGAGCAAAATGTTGTTATTCCATTTTGAGACGACTGTGACTCACAAAACCAATTTATATTACTACGCGTGTAAACGAATTGTTGAGAAATGTTAAACCTCCAATGATGTAAAAATTAAGTATTCCGCTTTCAGCTTTGAGTGCGCGACACACTCTATTTAATGTTCTCCCTTTAAATAAAATGTTTAGCCGTGGCCATTTCGCAAAACGACTTAGCTTTTCTTAACAAAACTTCTTTGGCGAAAAAAAAAGATGAAAAAAAAAAAAATAATAATAATTTGAAGTTTGACATCTTGAATTCAAAGTATGTTTTTCGCGATTACGTGTTTTTTTTTCGTGTGTGCAGGCATGTGTGTGTGTGTGTGGGTATGCGTGTATGTAGGCGTGTGTGTTTGTGTCTGTGTGCAGGCATGTGTGTATGTAGGTATGTGTGTGTGTATATATGTGTATGTGTGTGGGTATGTGTGTGTGTGTGAGTTTGAGTGTGTGTGTGAGTGTGAGAGCGTGTGTGAGTGTGAGGGTGTGTGAGAGTGTGTGTGAGTGTGTGTGTGTAGGTGCGTGTGTTTGTGTCTGTGTGCAGGCGTGTATGTGTGTGTAAGTGTGTGTAGGCCTGTGTTTGTGTCTGTGTGCGGGCATGAGTGTGTGGGTATATGTGTGTATGTGTGTGTGGATATGTGTGTATGTGTGTATGTGTGTGTGAGTGTGAGTTAGCGTAACGCCAAAAACAGTCAAGTGAGAACAATAAGCAATCGTGATTGCTCAAAAAAAAAAAAAGATGAGGAATGTAAAATGTCTAACGGGAATTGAAGGTGCCTGCGTTTTTTTTATGTTAAAATTATTGACAATATGCATGAAAAAGCGTATAATTGAATTTAAATTATGTCTCCCAAAATCTAGCAGTTTGGTTTAAAAAGTATATGTTTCAAGAAAAGAAAATCTTAGGAATCGAAACTGCTAAAATTAGTTACATCACTCTAATTTAACTTAAATTTTTCATCTAAAGTAGCTTCATGTTTGTTTGGAATCATTTATGTCATTATGATCAGTTACTTAATCTTTAAACTTTTTTTTCTATTCTGAAATAATTTCCCACGAGTGAGAAAGCAAAAAAAGAGGAAAACAAGACTGCCCAAATAACAAAATTTTAAATTGGACCAAGCTTTAAATTGAAGTAATTCTGTCTAAGAAACATTTGGATTTAGAAGACAATTTTAATTCGGGGTCAATTTTATTTCAACAAAAAAAATGTTTTGACTCAATAAGTTTTACTAAAACAATAAATACCGAGATTTTTTTATACCTTTTCCTATATATGTATTTTATTCAGCAGCATACAAAATAAAAATAAAAATGCATGGTAACGATGAAGTTTTAATTGAAAAAAAAGGTTAAAACTACTTATTTTAGTAGCAAGAAAACAATGACATTTGTGAGAGGTTAATTTGCGCTGAATTCCTCTCTAAAATGAAGCAATATACTGGTAAATATCTTCTAGATATTTTTCCAAATCTTTGCAACTAATTCGCTATTATTACAACTAGCTAACAAAAATAAAGGTATTGTATTAATATAAAAACACAAAATTGGACACATATCGTTAAAAACTCGTTGTAACAGAGGTAAGTCATTGAAACTTGGTACCTATGTTATACGATACGAACCGAAGCAAAAATTCATAACCAATAACAAAACACGAGTTCTGTTTTTTTCTCCGACAGGCTTTTTATCAATTGAAATTCTAACCTCAAGGCTGCTGCGATTGAGAGACAAATCATTCTTGGAACTTTTGAACGTACTAAAGAACGCTTTAGACGTGTGATCAATGTCAATAATAATAATTAAAAAAAAGAAAAGAAAGGAAAAAAAAAAAACATTGAACAAATTCTATGAAAAAGCAAAATTTTTGTTCCTAGATTGTTGCTTTCTTTTCAAGCATCCTTTATATCCCTGCTGATAAAATTTTGAACTAATGTTTTCTTATTAGAAATTTATTTTCTTTTTGCTCACATCACGTGTCTACTACGTTTCAATGACGCGTCTATTCGAACTAACTCTACGTATGTCCAAATAAAGTAACTGTAATTGTAACCGCCTTATATGTACCTCATAACATTGTTCAACCTAACTTAAAATGTTTAATGATGAAATTCAGTTTGTAAAAATACTTTAAAATAACGAATAATTCAATTAATTGAGAGAAACAAAGTAATTCATTTTCATTACTAAATGTAATACTTGATGAAAAAAAGAGAGATTATAAGATAATTAAATAAGAATTTAACCAGGGAACGGCCTTATCATTAACATTTCAGACGGTTTATTACTTTAGCTTTAGTGTGGCTGGCTCTCTATACCTTTTTGAAACGTTGAAAGGTTATTTAACTATGTAGTAATTATGTATGATCATTTTTTAAATTGCATCTAATTTAAGTACTTCTCGTACCAGAGTTATTTAAATGAATCTATTTAGAATACTGTTTTTCGTTTTCATTTTGTCTGTTTTAATGAAATCTCTCTCTTTTTTTTTAATGTTATATTTTTTTACGATATCTTTAAATTGATATTCCAATTGAGCACATTTATTACAACATGGAAAATTTATTTTATGATGGTTGTTTCATGTATTATACTAAACCTTTTTCGAACGCTGTGATTAATTAGTGTTATTTTTGTGTGTTACTTATTATTAATAAAAAACCTAAAAAAACTTTGACTGAAACGTGTGAAAAGTTGTAATCTTTACGATGACTGAGTAATCAACTACAAAGCATAGAAATTCGAAGAAAAATGTAAAATCATTTGAAAAGAAAAAAAAGAATAAAATAAAATAAATAAAAAAAAATTAGTTTTAATTTTGAGATCTTGAATTTAAATTGTGTTTCGCAATCACGAATTGCTATAGGACCCTACTCGTTGGGTTTCTTGCTCCTACTAATGGCTTTTGTTGCAACCATAATTTTAATCCAAGATGTCAAAATTCAAACGAATGCTAGGGGCTGGATTCTGGATACTGTTTTTGCGTAAAAAAGGTTGTGTAAAGTCACGAAAGTCGCTTATAAACAATTCGATTCCGAGGCACATGGATACCTGCATTATAAGCGTGAAAAATATATTAAAGGGCGTGAACGGACGCGGACGTCATTCAACGGTCAAGTGAAAACAATAAGCAATTCGTGATTGTTAAAAAATGTTTCAAAGTTTGGCTGCAATCCTTCGTTGCAAAAACTTTAATTTGTCAGATACAAACTCAATTTCTTGTTGAATCTACTTTAATTGAAATTAGTGTCGTTTCTAACTATCTGATTAATATAGATATATAAAGAAGAACCAAGCACTCCATTCCTTGAGTCTACAACAGTTAAGAAACCAAAAATAATTATTTACTCTTAACCCAAGACTGGTAACATTATCAAAAGAAATCATATTGCACATAGCTCAATCATATGCAAGCCAAGGAAAACTTTAAGAAGTAGAAAAGGCATATAGTTGTAGCATCTTTCTACTACCGGCGCAATATTTCTGATTCATTTCCGATGGTAAATGTAGGAGATGGTAGAAAGCCGTTGTTGGTGTTTTATGAAAGAACGAGCTGATGCGTGCATCACATGACTTCCTTTTACTCCAATTTAATGTCATTTCCCCATTATTGGCAACTTTAATGTTATTCAATTGTTCACTCTCTAAATATCACCAACAGTGGACAAATTCAAACCAAATTTAAAAAAGAGAAAAGAAATCGCCAAATTTGTCGCCAAGCTGACGACCAAAAGACTGGCGATATATCGCCAAGTGTCCGACAAATTATATGACAACTTGAGTTTACATCCAAATTAACAATGATATCCCCACGAAAAGGGGCAAAAGACCCCTTTAAGAACATCTGAATGCAACCAAAACGGAAGATGCACAACTAGGCCCTACTAGGAGTCTACGTACCAAATTTCAACTTTCTTGGACATACCGTTTTTGAGTTATGCGAGATACATACGCACATACATATACGTACATTCGGACGTCACGAGAAAATTCCTTGTAATTACCCCGGGGGTCGTCAAAATGGATATTTAGGGTGTCTGCACGTTCCTAGGCATATATCCACGCGTGATTGGATTGAAAAAAAACTCAACATTCATTCGGGGGTGAGAAAAATGGAAATTACGGCCGATTTTTGAGTGAAATGTTTTTCGCGAATACAATACTTCCTTTTTTGTAAAAGGAAGTAAAAAAGGTAACTGTCCTGATTTGCTTTAGCATGGTTTTTTCATGTATTATGGCATAAGATCTTAAAATGATGCGATTTTTTAGTTTTTTTTTTTATTACTATAATTGATTATAAGTATGAGTATGAACAAAAAAGTCATAAAGATAGACTGAAATGTATGCAAAACTATAACTTTTGGAAACCCTGAGTAAACTATTATAAAGTATAGAAATTCTAAGAAAATGTATGATCATTGATCATTTGACCAGAATAAATGAATAAAAGTAACAATAACTAATAAATAAGTATAAAAAACTAAAAAATAATGTCTCAAAATTAGGCTTCAAGCTTTTAACACTTTTTCTGTCAAAACAAGTTCAACTTCATGTTTATTTTATTTTGTTTAAAATTAATTTTGCCTCTAACTGTGAATAATATAGTTAAGTTAAGACCAACCAAGCAGTCCATCCGAAAGACTCAACAGCAGATAAGAAACCACAAATATAACAATTAACTCTTAAACCAACGCAAGCAACATCTTAAGAAGAAAACCATACTGCTCACAGCTCAATCCATATATAAGCCAATGAAAAATCCAAGAAATATCAAAGGCAGTGATGCCAACACGAAAATAGATGTTGCATCTATACAGCCGGCTCAATATTCTTGATTTTTTCCAATGGTGAATCCAGAATCTGGTAGGAAGCCGTTATTGGTTTTTTATGAAAGAAAAAAGGTAACTGCCTTGAATATACTAAAAGCGTTGCCATGGCAACGTAGCTCTTTTATAAGCAGAATTGCCTGGATACGGTTTTTTCCCCGTTTTCGGATGTAAATTTTCGGGAGCATTAAATTCGGATATAAATAAATATTGGCGAAGTTCTGCGTGAGCGAGTGATGTGCCATAAGAAATTGTTTTTCTGACTGTAGGCAGTACCAATGTTTCACGAATGAATAATATTAATTGCAGAACTGCTTTTTGACGTCCAAATCTTTTGCGGAATTAAATGTGCTATTATTCTTTTTCGCTGCTGCTGTTTTCAATAACTATAGAAATACGATTTTAGGTATCTGAAAGCTACAGGTAAGGGATGATTAAGCGTAAATAAATCGCTAAGGGAATGTACTAAATATTGGACATACATTAAAGAAATTTTGCTCAACACAGTGGCTCGTAACCAGGGTTGCCAGACGTCCCGGATTTCGACGGACAGTCCCGTATTTTGAAAAATTGTCCCGCGTCCCAGGGAACATCCATACGGGACGGCTAACGTATTTTGGCTAATAACAGTATTTTACAGAACGAGATATTATTTTAAGGGAAAAAAATAACAAAACACGTGAAAAAAGGGGCTAAAAGAAAATAATTTGGTAGCAAATGCAAAAATTGTTATCGCTTTTATTTGGTTCGTACGTTTTTGTTTTGGCGGTAGACCATGAGGCTTACTCATTCAGATTTCCACATTGGCATGGTGTGGCTTTAAAAAATAATTTTTGCTCCTTGATTCCTTCCATTACTATTTTTGATAAAGTAGTCACATTTAACAAGAAAATTTTTCGATTGCACTGTTTCTCTTATAGCAAACGCAAGTAAAAAACTAGTTAGCACCTGTTCCTATCAACGTCGATATGTACACTGAACATCGTTCTATTGCTTGCTTTATTCTCTGAGATAGAGTTCCTCCTAAATTGTGCTCACCCATAAACATACTGAGAGGAATCTTCGGAAAGCTATAAAAACATTGTTATTTATCACTCCTTAAAAATACACCATAACCAGTAATTGCACTCAATCTCAAAAATATCCCCCCCCCCCTCTTTTCACTTCTAAAAGTCTGTCCCGTATTAACTGTTCTTAAATCTGGCAACCCTGCTCGTAACTGGTGGTATGCGTGCCTCTAGTATGCTTGTCAGAAAGGGGTTCACTACCAAAGAGTACTCAAAATTATATTGATATTAATGAAATTGATTTGTGGAAAAAGGTTGTGTAGTACCGTATGACTCTATTTTGAAACAAAAGTACTGCAATTATTTCTTAGTTAACTTTTGAACTGGTATTGAAACTGAACACAAAGAACTAGCTGACGCAACTGTGAAATAAGTTAATTTACAAAAACTTAAAGCGAAAAGGATTTTGAGTCTAACTTAACTTGTGAGAAAGTAAACAAATAAGTTTATGGGGATGATTTGTGACTGTATTTGACCAAGGTTAATTGTTGATGAACTAAAAAAAGTATTTCTCTTGCTCTTTTTTTTTTCTTCAGAGTTTTTAAATTTTATTATTGATAGTAATGAAATTTATTTGTGGAAAAAGGTTGTGTAGTACCGTATGACACTATTTTGAAACAAAAGTATTGCAATTATTTCTTAGTTAACTTTTGAACTGGTATTGAAAAGGAACGCAAAAAACTAGCTGATGCAACTGTGAAATAAGTTAATTTACGAAAACTTGAAAAAGGATTTTGAGTCTAACTTACCTGATGAGAAAGTAAACAAGTAAATTTATGGGGATGATTTGTGACTGTATTTGACCAAGGTTAATTGTTGATGAACTTTGTAAAAAAAAGTATTTCTCTTGCTCTTTTTTTTTTACTTCAGAGTTTTTAAATTTTATGTCTGATGAATAAAACTTTGTTATAAAACGTACATTAAATTAAAATTGCTTATTTTTTTTAATATTAAATAATTTATATGCGATTAAACTTTCCCATTAAATTTTGACTAAGTAACACAGTTCAATAAAACAAAAATGTTTCTGTTAGGGCTGCACAAAATTATGATGAAAACAAATAGGGTACATAGGTAGATAAAAGTTAAAAATCCCTGCTCCAATAGGGATGAACAGCAGACTAGTTTAGGGAAAATCTGGTTAAATCAGAGTTGTAGGGGGAGTGAAAAGGGAGTAAAATTAGATGGCAAAATGCAATTTTTTTCTCAAAATTTTTGCGATTTATAATCGAAAACAAAATTTCAGACATATGCATTCCAATAAAATACTCTACTTTTGCAGAAACTGGTGATTTTTTTTTCCTGATGAACAGTGGGTATTTCTATAGATAAAGGTATTGCGTAAGAAAAATGCATTTTTTCTACGAAAAAAGAAGCCGATAGAAGCAGACGTCTGGTTAACCGGAGTTTGTTTAAGTGGAAAGTTACTATACCTTTTTCGCTCTGGGGATGTTCGTTACTCATTTATGCAGTGAAGTTGAATTTAATGTCAAATTTTTAGGGATCGGGTAATTGTGCAAAAAAATTCAATACGCAGATAAATATTTTGAGCCAAAACTGCTTTTCTATCTTCATCAACTTCCTCCTTCATCCGACCGAGTGGTAACGTTATTCCTTCACTGGTAAAACGAAACACCTTCAGGTCAGAGCTACAATTTAGTACCTATGAAGGAGTGATATTGAGAAAGTTTATCATCCTCGTCAGGATATAGGTTATTTTCTTATATCACATTAGCAAAAAGCAACTCAACGCATACTTAACTTACTACATTTGTTGGCATAAAGCTTTAAAAATATGTTGTATAGTATTCAAAATTAGGAAATACTAACTATAAAATTTTGAGAGGATTGTTAATCTGGTTCAAAGTATCTTGTCACTTAAGGTCGCTTTAAAACACGTGGGAAATTTAGTGCAAATAAAATTATTTTAATAAAAGTAGCTTAATTTTGAGTATGAAATAAATAACTAAATATGAATTAAATTGCGAAATCTTTAAAAATGTCTCCTTTCTATTTCCCAGCTTCACAAACTTTCCGTAATTATTATAACGATCACAATATTACAATATGAAAGGAGAGATTTTAATAACTTCAAAAAATAGATTCTAAATGGTGACTTCAGGAATGGATGATACTATCAGCTACATTGCTCAAACCATCAACACGGCTGCGGCATTTTTACGCATATATTTGCACTTCATTCTCGAAATTTCAAAATTCGGTGTTTGGTTGTGACAGTGTGTGTCTCATTAGTGCAAATGGATTGAACAATATACAACTTTTTTCCTAAAATAAAGAGTAAAAACTGGTTTTGATACGTTGGCAGCAGAATAGGAGCCATCGTTTATTTTCTTTCGCAAATATAATGAAACATTTTGCGAAATTTAACAAGAAATATGAAGTGATACAAAGTTGGCCTACATGGTTCTATGCTCAAACTACTACGTACTACATTGCTCAAACCATTATCATGGCTGCAGCATTTTTACGCATATATTTGCTCTTCATTGTCGGAATTTCAAAATTCGTTTTTTTTGTTGTGATAGTGTGTGTCTCATTAGTGCAAATGGATTGAACAATATACAACTTTTTTTCTAAAATAAAAAGTAAAAACTGGTTTTAATATGTTGGCAGCAGAAAAGGGGCCATCGTTTATTTTCTTTCGCAAATATAAAAAAACATTTTGCCAAATGTAACAAGAAATATGAAGTGATGCAAAGTTGACCTACATGGTTCAAAGCCACCGTAACTAACAGTTAATAAGTAAATATCATTCAAAACCTATTGATTTCTAAATTTGTTTTGAAACACTCCAAAACCGCCAAAAAACAATTATCCATCTTAATTTAAACATATTTCAAATATTTATTGTATTTGAAACCTAATAGCTGTAAATACAAAAAACAGTTTGATTATTAGAAGACATGAAGCACACATTCTTCTGTTTATCATAAAGTTACAAAACTTAACATATAAAATGAAACGTATAAACGTAACTTATAAAATCTGTTCTCACTGAAATAATAAAAAGTGCAACAAAATCTCCATTCCAAAATACGTATTTTATGATCCGGCCTACTTGTACTAAATTAAATCTCGGATACGAAACTGCAGTCCAAATAAAATGAACTTTATTTTATTGTGCACTGGATACGCGACAAAATCTTAACCCGTTAAATTCTAAAGGAATAGATATTCAAACAAGTTCATCAGTAAAATTTCAAGAAAGGAATTTACGAAAATTTAACGATTTTTTTGTAGCAAGTATTACTATAAATTTGAATCTGACTTGAAAGCTATAAAAATCTGTTGCCAAATATATCTATCTTTTTACTTTTATTTAATCCTTGCTTCTTTGCATATATATATAAAAATATTTTCCGTCTCAACCCTGTCTTTGTTTCGTTTTACATCAGCGTCCCTTATATTCTTATGTTTTATGCCCTCTCTAAGACGTAAAACACGTATTTACGGCAACTAGGTCCGCAAAAGAAACATTTTATGATGTTTTTGTTCTTATTTACGAGAAGCAACTTGCTGCAAATAGAAGTATGGCGTTAGTAAAGAAATCTAGGATCCCCCTAAAAACATCTGTCTTTTTGTGTGATTTTTATATTATTCTTTTTATCAGCAATTTCATTGAAATGTTGGAAACACTTTCTGTAAAGTTTCCAGTAGCCAAAAAAAGTAGCTGATCAATTTTATTCGAGCGCCAGATTGTTAGGTGTATATATATATGAACTCACTCCATAGGACTACGCTTACTACGAATCACGGCTAAAACGAACTTTTTGTTTCTGAAGTTTGGTTTGCCCTTCAATTGAGTTAAAATCTCTATGCATAAAAAGTGCATTAAAATGAAAATGTTGGCTATGATCAACAAAAAATAAAAATGTCACAGGGAGTATTATTTCGATATATGTGAATAGTGAAACTTAACAGGCAAAAAAACAACGAAAAATAAAGGATTCTTTTTCCACAAATGCTAGTTTTTAAGAAGTAAATTAAATTTTCCTTCAATTTTCAAGTAATAATGCCACAATGCTTGTATAATATGTAGATATATGTGTGGGGTACTAGATTCTGTATTTTAATAACGCTTTAATTCAGTATCAATTTGTTTTCTGTATTTTACCTTATCTTTTATTTTTATCCGCCAATACAAAGTAAGTTAATAGTGTTTAAATTTGTACACAAAAGAAATTTTATAGAATAAATCTTTCAGGCAAAAAAATTATCCTAATGCCATTCTAGCTCTTAAGATAAAATAAAATATCTTTAATAATACCTTAGCAATCATTAAAGAATTTTCATTGCAGCATTTTCACGGACAAAAAGGAATCTGTTTTTTAAACCTTGCACATTTTTTCGAACGTGAAAAAGTTAATCCAAACATATTACAATTGAAAAATCATCATATCTTCATCATTTTAAAATATGCTTTAATATTAAATATGCTACTGCTGTTGTAGGAGGGGGAAAAAAAAAAACAAATATCGGGGCGTAAAAGAGTGTTTAATACCAGATCTCGTTTTCTAAGATCTTTTTTTAACGCATTAAGTGCATACCTCATGAAAAATACATTTAGATCCAGGAAGTGCATTCCCCCCACCCCCACCCCCTTCACAACGACACATAAACAAGATTTTCCCCATGAGGTTTTTTCCCTGCTTGGTTTTGAAAAACATTGCTGCAGCTTAGTTTGCTAGACCTGTTACGCTGTTTTAAAAAGCTTAACGAGATAATGAAAGTGAAAGTACTTTTTTTTCGTGTAAAATAATTTAATAAATGAGAACAGCTAAGACTTAAGAAAGATATTTTTCTCTCAAATTGACGAGATTTTCTATTTTAACGTGTAAAAATTGCTTTAGACATTCTTTAAGTAAAATCATCACAATTCGTAACACAGATAAAAGATGTTAATAGATTCCCAAATGAATGAAGAGCAATAATATAATTTAGATAAATACATAGTTGTTGACAAGATTTGAATCTCATGAAAGGAAGTTAATACATTTATATATTTTTAAATCTTTAGTTGCGATAAGCAAATTTTAAAATTGGTTTTTAGTATATTCTGACGTGAATAATTATTTATTTGTTTATTTATTTATTTTCATTTATTAATACATTATTATTACAGAAAAATATTACGGACCTAAAAGCAGCTGGAGTTTTTTAAAACAACGTGAAAGAAAAAGTAAAAAAATGAATTAAATAATTACATAAATGTCTTTAAAAAGTTGTAAGTAGGGTATTTAGATGGGGAAATGTCTATCTGTCTAACTTCTTCCCATCAGTAATTTAAAATTTTGTAGTCAGATTTAAACCAACAACTTTTTGGCAGAAATATCTTAACTGTCCTGGTTAAAATATGCGCCTTATTCCAGGCCCGTCATTTAGAGGGATCAAGGGGGGGGGGGGGGGATTTTCCCCTAGTTTTTAGAAACTATTGTATTTACATTGTATTTACATATATCTGGGCGCTGTTTCTGCTGTCAACAATGATGAGTACAATTTTTGTACATAAGGCTACGAAAAACCAGTTTGAACTGCTTGACTTTTCCAATATTCACGTCATTTTTAAAAATCTTTAACTACTAGTGAATTATTTTCTGCTTTATTTCTTTCTCGGTGTTTACTAATGATTTTGCTATTGAAAAGAATGCCTTTGTACTGGTTTTTCAAGCATAAAGATTAGTAAAGCAATAATGTTACAGTAAGTGACATGAACGACATTTAAATTTCGCTCAAGCATCCATTTTGCAAGTACATTGCTGGAAATTTAATTACATGCTGCAGCAATTTTTTGTGAAAAGATTCAACTTCTCTAAAGCTAAGGAAAATTTTGGGTGATCGAATTAACAAAATTCAGTCGTTTTGCTTCATTTTTTCTCAAAAGGAAATAAAACTTTTTGTAAATTTTAGAAGGAGTAAATCAGTTTAAACTCTCATTAATTTCACTTGAAATATTTCAGCTATCGTAAATAATATAACACCAACAAAATACGCTCCACTCAATATTATGATTTTTGCTTCCAATATGCATCCTAATCATCTTCCAATAGGCACCACGTTCGTTATCCTGATATGGTTAAGAAATTCATTTGTAATACACAAAAGAAAGGAAACAGCCAAGCCCGTCACTAAAAAAAAAAAAAAAAAAAAAAAAATCCCACTTTTAGAAATAAATTCTCTTTATTTACTTGCTCTCTTCCTTTTATAATTTTCCATTCATGCTAAATATCATACGAAAGAAGCTCTAATAAATCGTATTATTTTGAAGGTAGTTTGCCATAATACAATTCCAATTTCACTTTTAACAGGCAAATCTTTAAAAAAATATATTAATAAACTATTTAAAATATTAACAGTTGTTTGCAATAATAGAGGTAGTTTAAATGTATTTAAAATAATATCTAAAAATTTACAGAAGAAAAGGGATGCTTAAAATGTTCTCTTGGTGACAATGACAAAATTTAAATATTCAATTATTTAATTATTTATTTATTTATTAACTGCTGGTTAAAATTGTTTTTGAAAAAACAATTACCTTGAATAGCTAATACAACAAGTTATTTAATAATTTCAATGGAAACTTTTGAAAAAATTATAAAGCTACAAGGAAAAAAAAGTGTTAAAAATGTAGTACCCGGAAATTCCAGCTGCAATATTACGTCACTTTCTTTCGCGTCACAAAGACAGAATTGTATGCATTTTCTACGCGGGTTACAACCAGGAAGGTCATGGTTACAGGGAAGTCCCTTAAGCGTACCCCTTTTGCTCTCCACCCGCCTAGTTTTTTTTTTTTTTTTTTTTTTTTTTTTTTTTGCTCGGTCGTTCACCTTGGTTTTAGAGCAAATGAACTAAAAAAAGGAACCGTAACCCATTGAAAAGTCTACCCCTTTCCGTTGTCAGTATGAACCCCCTTCCCCTTAAAGGGGCCTCTACAGTCCCCTCATTTCCGCCTGGGTTTACCCTTGCTTCGACTTTCAGAACTCTGGTTTTAATTCTTTGGTATTAATCCTTCGAAGAGATAGTAAAAAGAGGACGAAATAATTTTACTCAATGATAGTCTTATGACACCGTCCATGTTAAAAATCAACCCGAAAGAAAAAAAAAAATCTCAACCACACCATTCAGATTTTCATGAAACTTTCTTACTTGCCGGTAGTGCTTTAAAAGATTAAAAGTTCTAATGGAGCAACAGAATTGGTATGTTAAAGTCATAAACAATTTTGAATTTTCATATTTTACATTTCTGGAAACATTTTCATTGGCAAGTATTTAAGCACATTTTAAATTAAAGTGCATGTAATTATCTTTAAAATAAGCCATTGTACACCTCTGTAACTCCCACAGAACTTGAATAATAAAATTTTAAGCACAACCAGAAAGTTTAATAAAAAGTGTTTTTTGACGGATTTTAAACATGAGTTAATCAGCAATCACGAATGATAGATTTTTCAAAACTATGTACTATAGATTTGAGATGTGGAAGAGTACTATTTCTCAAAATGTAAGAAGGTCGGGTTGAGCGCCTTGTTGATTTGACATAGAACGGGTCGTTAACTTGAGTTTAGCTAGAAGATTTGTAAGAAATATAGTCAAACCACGATGAACATTGACGAAAAAAAAAGGAAGGACTTTTTGTTATTTTACGGTTGTATAAGTAAAATAATACATTTTTAAAAATACAACATAATTCAAACTTCAATTTTGATTGGAATATCCTTTTTTTTAAATTGAACTGTAATTTAAACATTAATAATTCTAGAACCTCTTTTCAAATAATAATAAAAAAAAAAACATAGATTTATTGTTCGAGGGAAAAAAATAATGAATAAGAAAGAGAAATGGTTGAACCACCTTTTTCTGAATCACAGAGTATATTGCTTATAAATATACCTTATACTGGAAAAGTTACTTTTTAAACTGTTTTAATATTGCATTACATTAATTGAAGCTAATCAAAGTCAATGCACACTCAAATTTCAATTAATAATAATAATAATAATAATAACGGTCCTGACTGTATTTTACCACTACAAGAAACTGCTGACATCGATTACATTTCTAGTAAACCTTATTATTCTTATTATTATTATTAGTATTATTATTAACTAGACTTAATTTTAAGAATTTAAAACCTACAATTCAATTGAAAGTACAAAGAACGAATAAAAAGTCGATGAAAATAGATTTTTAATTCACAGAAAGCACTAAAGCAAATATAACATCAAAAAAATAAATAAATAAATAAATAAATAAATGTAAAATAAAATTGGAAATAATAAAAAAAACCCCTTAAAATGCAAACTAACTTTTCTAGTGAAGTCACCGAATCCGTTTTTCTTTAAAGTCAACTATATTACAGATGCAGCATAGAGAATCCACTTCAGAATTCTGGAAGAGAAGAAAAACAATAAATATTATATCACACAAAAGCTAACACGATTTTATAAAAAATTGCATATAATAGGGGAGAGTGTAATACCTTGGGACGCTTGTACCTTGGAACACTGCTAATTTCTAAGTATCTTTTTCTAGCAGTCACGTTTTTTTTTTTTAATCTCTAACTTTAATTTAGTTATATCTAGTTCTAACTCTAATCTAGTTATATCTAGTTCTAACTTTAATCTAGTTAATATCTCTAACTTTAATCTAGTAACCTTCACCAATAAATGGTGCCATAGTAAAAATCAGCGTTAAATGGGTAAAATTGACGATTTTGTGAGAGAAAGAAAAATTTCATGACTCCAAAGTAAATATTTTCCTTATTTTTATTTCATTTTATGTCTTTGTATTTATAAAACTGATCAACTGAATTTTCTTTTGTTATAAAAGAGAAGTACTTCAAATATGTTGGTTATGAGAAAGTAATGATAATGCATCTTTTGACAGTCATTTTGGTTTTTCCTAAACTAAGTTGTGATTGTACCTCGGGACAGCCAACCGTATTCTACTTAGGACACGTTCCAAGATGAAACATATGCATGGTTCTTAACAATTAAGATAGTTTAGGACCATGTAAAAATGTTCTAATCTGATGAATTCTTTTAAACACATTTAATGTTAGATAATAATTCATAATTTATGATTCATTTTATTCATTACTCATAATTTAATTCACTGCCATGATTTTTTTTTTTTTTTTTGTGCAAAATTGGCGTAAGTACATGGCTGTTTCCTGAATCATAAAGAGTTTCCCATGGTATAACAGGATGTATCCCAAAATAATATAGGATGTTGTACCTTGAGACAATTTGGAACTCTTACTTTAAATGACTGGCAATATTTTATTTTCAAACTGTCTCAATTTTAAAAAATATATTGCAGAGAAGTATTTTGGAGTATTTTAATGCGACTTTTATATTTAGTGTCCCAAGGAACAACACTCTCGCCTACATTGTAAAAAAAATTTCGAATGCTGAATTTTTGTTCTAAAAGCGTTTTGGTTTTATCTTTTGGTAACAATCAACTATTTAGTAATAGTAGAAAAGCATTGTCTGAATTTAATGCATGAAGTTTAGGAAAGCATTTTAAATGTTACTTTTCAATTTATTATGCTATTCAGAAGAATATCGTTCTGACAAAAAAGAATCTTATAAGAAGAAAAAGAAACAAATTAACTTTTTAACATAAAAATTTTCTCATATTGACGTAAGTGAAACATGTCATTGAATTTGACAAGCTTCACAAACGTCATAAAACTGTGTGTGTATATATATATATATATATATATATAGAGAGAGAGAGAGAGAGAGAGAGAGGAGAGAGAGAGGGGGGAGAGAGAGAGAGGGAGGGGGAGAGAGAGAGAGAGGGTGGGAGAGACATTGTAAACTCAGAGATCAACAAACAATGCAAAATCTTAGGCGCCAGACAATTTATTACTCAGACTTTATAGAACAATTCGATACATGGTTCTGAAAGATTTTTGTTTTTAAAGAATTATCTGCCAAGGTATTTTTTTTATGTCGCCAGGTTCACCTAGCGCCTGGGATTTGTCAGACCCTGAAAATGTGTGTATGTGTGTGTGTAATGATAAGATGGATAACAAATATTTTGAGCCATCCGCTTTCCTTATACTAGTTATCTGCCCCCTCCTCCCCCCCCCCCCAGGGAACCTCCTAACCTAGTACTCAAGGTGGCTATTTAGTTCCGTCTTAGCAATCCCGTGAAAAAGGAAACTCCGAATCCTTGCAAAAGAGGGAACTGCAATAAAAAAATAAAAATAAGTCTACAGCGGCCATGACAGTTGCGTGATGACGTCACGACATAGCAACACAACCTACATTTTGCCTGTATCTTATAGAGTGATGCTTGAGAGGGATGAAAAAGAGGCGATGAAGAGAGAAAGACAGAGAGAGATGTCGGAGACGCAAACCTTATCTCACTTCGCATCCACCTCTTTCGCATTCGAATGAGTTCTATGCCTGATTTTATTCGGAGGTCTCCTTTCTCGAAGACACAAAGAACATACTTAACTTAATTTATCAGACCTCTCGTTTTGATAAGAAAATCCGAAACCTTGACAGGAGAAAGAAAATAACTCTAAGCAAGTTGACTAGTCAAAAATGGATTATTGGTTTGATAGACATACTCAGAATATTTTGTTAATAGTCTGGGCCGTCACTTCTGATAATATTCACAACCATGAGCATTTTTAACACTTCTACAAGGGTATTTCATGCACCAGAAATTAGAAATACATCTCAAAAACTTGATCAAACGTATTTTCACGTTTTGTACTTTAAGTAAAAAACTAACAAGAAAATTGAATACAATATAATTAGAATTTTTAAAATGTTACATTTGAATATTCTTAAGTGTATTTCACATACTGAAAATCGGATATACCCCTCAAATACTCAGTCAAGTGTATTTTTGTACCTTA
This sequence comes from Uloborus diversus, assembly GCF_026930045.1. Classification (NCBI taxonomy): domain Eukaryota; kingdom Metazoa; phylum Arthropoda; class Arachnida; order Araneae; family Uloboridae; genus Uloborus; species Uloborus diversus. The sequence continues at coordinate 168,928,747 of NC_072737.1, read as the reverse complement.
TATTTCGAATAAAAATTTACTACCGTTTAAATTGGGGTAAGGAGAGGGGTGAGTTGAAACTTTCTTAAATTTTGAATATTTTTGTGTCTTTAAATTTAAAATACCTAATGTTTAAAATGTTATAAAGCTGTACAGTAGGTGCACATGTCTTCTTTCCTTGCCATTTTCCATTTCATACTTAAATAGCTCTTTTATGGAATGGATGATCATTATGATCTTCCATGCTTTCGTTCATTTCCCTTCTTCCGAATGAATTTCACTCATTTAAAAGTGTCAAGGAGCATTTCAGCGCCTCGGGGGAAAAAAAACCTAGCTATATCTCTGCTAATAATGGGGTGGTTTCCTTCAGTCAAAAGTACTACTTTTAGTCATTGAAATGGATAGTATGAGCAAAAAAAAATCATGGAACCAGAAAATACTTTCATTTTCCCAACAGTTTTTTTTAAATTAATTTTTTAAAATGTCCGATTTTTCAAACAAGGCGTGGTCTTGATGACGTCACAAATGATGCACTTTGCCGCATCTTTCTACTACGTTTCAACGTTATGATAATCAAGCAGCGAATTAAAATTGTGCTCTACGCTTGCTATCAACCATATCGTTGCCAACGCACGTGATTAAAGATGCGAATTAAATATTTTGTTCTGTGAATGGCAACATTGAATGGCATTTCATCATTTGTGATGTCACACTACAGAAGTGTAAACAATGAAAGTGCACCGATTTAAGTAACTTTTTAAAAATATTAAATTTGAATAAATTATTTAAAAAAAAATCAGATCCTATGTTTTTAAGCATGCTCTTTCAGAAAAAAAACTTTTAAAATTTTGGAAACGACCCCATTAAGTAAGTGTTAAACATTACTTTAATTCCCAAATTTAGAAAGAGCCGTACTAAAATTCGCTCTGTATTGGAAAAATTATTTTATAACGCAAATGTAAAAGCTACTAACCCCCCCCCCCCCATCGCAGTCATTGGATTTTAACTTTATTTTTCACTAAGGCAATCGAGATCAATTGGACAAAGGTCCTTTGAAAGCCATGTTAAAGTCAACAAGAACATTAGTTTCAGTAATAAAAGTTTCAATTAGAGTACCGTTAATCAGCGATGCGCAACTTTTTCTCTTCCGTTATCAGCTAAGAAAGCTTTAGGTCTCTATTAAGGCTAGACATTCTATCCTTGAACATCACTTAAGAAAAAAACCTTTTGTTAAGTGAAAAATTATTCAGCGTTAAATAGTTTGAAGGATATGTCCGTTTTAAGTGACGATATAATTAGGTGTATTTCTGTACTTACTTTGTATTGGATGAGAAAAATTTTTTAAACGTTGTCAAAAACAAGAATAAATAAAAGCCAGGATTCGAACAAGCTAGGTGCCAGGCCCCCCGGGCGACTAAAATACTTGGTGACTGGTATTTTCTTAATAAGAATCTTTCAGAATCTATGTTACAATTACAATGAGTTAGCCTGTGAACAGTGAGAAATAATTTGTGTCACGACTGAAATATTTTATAGGAGTCTAAGAGCTTACAGTTTTTGTAGCTCTCTGTTTTAGTAATTATGAAGTCAAACATTAATAAAGTTTATAAATTTATTTTTAAGATGAACTTAAGCAGGCATAGATTTATGTGTTTTGGGCTTTTAAAATTTTTCAATGGGGTTGTTTCCTTCAATCAAAAAGAGTACTTTTAGTCACTGAAATTGATAGAATAAGCAAAAAAAAAAAAAAAAAAAATAACATGGACCCAGAAAATTCTTTTATTTTCCCAACAGTTATTTTTTAATGAATTTTTTTAAATGTTCGATTTTTCAAACAAGACGTGATCTAGATGACGTCACAAATGATGTTTTTTGGCGCATCTTTGTACCGCGTTTCCACGTTATGATAATCAAGAAGCGAATTAAAATTGCGCTCTACGCTTGCTATCAACCCTATCGTTGCCAATGCACGTAAGTAAAGAAGGTAATTAAATATTTTGCTCAGTGAATAGCAACACAGAATGGCATTTCATCATTTGTGATGTCATCGGCAAGAAATGTAAACAAAAAAAAAAATCACCGATTTAAGTAATTTTTTAAAAACATGGAGCTTAAACAAATTATTTGAAAAATGGTTGGATCTTATGTTTTTAAGCATGTTCTTTCAGAAAAAAAAATACTTTGAAAACATTGGAACCGACCCCATTGAAGCTTTCCTTGCTTTAATTCATCAATTTTAAAAACGTTTTTAAATTTTTTTTTAATTATATAAGGTAAACACAACAGCAGTAGCCAGTGCTTAGTAGTGCTTCAGTAGTGGTCGATTCAAGGTTTTATTTGAAAAAATAGGATTTCAGGTTTCCTTATGGATTCAAACGTGCAAGAGGTAATACCAATCTATTTTCTTTGGTAATACCTCATGTACGCTTGATGCGCTTTTGAATCCATTGGGAGATCTGGAATCCTATTTTTTCAAATATAAAGCTTGAAGTGGCCAATACTGAACCACTGGTCACTACTGGTGTGTTTACCTTACTGTTTCTTCTGAGTTAAAAAAAATTCAATTAAATTGCTTTTGTTCTCACTTTCAATTACGTTTTTATTTTTTTTATACATACATAAATTCAATGCCTGAAATAGCGCTTTTGGAGGGGTTAAAATTTCTCTGATTAACACAATATGAATTAACTTAATATTTATGACCATCACTTCTATTAAATGAAAAAGGATCTAATAAGCTTTGTGTCAAACCAGTTTAAAGGTAAAAACCAGCGTAAATGGTGAAACAACAGCGTGAGGGAACACTGGCAGTTCTCGCGACTTTCTGGCTGTGTTGGTAAGCTTTTTGCATGGATGAAAAGGCTCCATTGTAGCCTTGTATACTGTATTTTCTTCAGAATTTATGCTTTAGTTACGTTAGTTTTCCATTTTAGTCATTGTTACTCTTATTGAATCATTATATAATTACTGAAATTCTTTTTTTAATGATTATTAATAGTTACGTGATTTATTTTGGGTTTCTACGCAAAATAAAATTCTATCATTGCATGTATTTTAAATTATGTCTTATTCTATAGAAAATCATATGATTTGTTTAGGGTCTCCGCACAAAATAAACGATTTGTTCTTACATTACCTGAATTAAAAAATTTATGGATTTATTTAGGGTTTCCACACAATCAAAATTATATGATTAATTTAGGGTTTCCCGTACAAAGTAGATGATTTATTCTTTCCATTATATTAAAATTATAACTTGTTTCATGTTAAAATTCTATGATTTATTTAGGATTTTCTACTCAAATTAAACTATTTATTTCTACCTTTATATTGAAAGGAAAAAGTGAACAATATTAAGATACGCTATCTCACGATATCTAAATCTGGAAGAGTGACCTCCACAATGCCCTCTTAAACAAAAAGATAAAATACCGCGATAAAAAAATTCTTTTGTCGTAGTTGTTGTCATCCATGCCTCCTACGTGCCTCCACGTCGAGTGAAAAGCACGAAATGGCGAACTCAGCCGTTTTGCAACGAGGTTTCAAGCATCCCCCCTCCGGATATTATATTCCCATATTCCAAGTTAGGTGAAAAAGAATAGAACTTTTTTTGTTGGTATGCAGCGTTTTCTAGTCTGTAATACTTCAAATGTATTTACTTCGGTAGAGTGCTTCTTAGAAAAACTTTAATAACAATGCAGAAAAGTTTTTAAATATTATTTTACGAAGTTTTCAGCTGACCAAGCGAGTTTCCTTTATGAGAGCCCTGATGATTCGTTCTCTACGCGTGTTTTCGTAGAAAAAAAAACCACAAAAGTTTTTTTGGAATTGAAGTTGGTTGAATGTGGAATTATACTTCGAATTGGGTTTTGACGCAAAGAAAAGGTATTGTTACAAGTATATGAGGAAGAAAGGGCAGTTTTTAAAGACGCTTTTAAGTTGACGACTTAAGTCAAGGAAAACCTCGAAATCCTGTATCATTTGAAAAGTTTCATAAGTCCAAAATCCACAAATCTACGCTTGATTACGCTAAGGTTTGAAATTGAGTTACCAATTAACTGAATAATTATTTTTATTCATGTATCCACAACATACTAGTTTCTTCTTGTAAATATCGTAAACATTAAATGTCAGTCAACTATTTATTAGCAAAAGAATTTAAAAAATAATAAAACAGTAAAAAAATAAATAAATAATGTAATAATAATTCACAATAAATTTACAAACTAACTGTAGTAAAATAATAATTATAAATATTTGCACCTTTTTCAACACTTATAAAAACCCTACACTAATACTTACAATGCAGAGAGGACATAGAAACTGTTCACATGTGCCCTTACATGTTGTGCTCACAAGTGACCTGTCACCTACCTTAGAACTGATTTTTAAAAATAAAGGATTCTTAATTTAATTTAAAAATTTAGACGCTCTATCTTAAATTTACTTGAATGCTCATAAGATGGTTTGCAATAATTAGGTTTCGCTTATCAGTTAGTTTTAAATAAGTTTTCACGAGAAGAATACAGAGATAAAATTTCATACAGCACCTGCTAAAATAAAGAAATTGTCGTTACAGAAACATAAACGAGCCCATTTCTCTATGGGTTTGGCCCAGAAGTAGGACTGGTACTGCCATTATTTGAGAATTTTTCAATATTTTTCGCTTGAGGTTATCCTCGTAAAACATACCATGTTCACATGTGTCCCTCTTTATTTATTTGAAAAGCAGAGACTGGTGATAGTAATTTATGATTAAATTTTATTGTCTGGAAATTATCTGAATAAGAAATGCTTTTTTGAGCATTAAATGTGAACCTGAAAGTGTTCTTTTACATAATACATTCCCTTAAAATTTATAATGATAGAAATTTTATTTTTTTAATGCCTGTTGATAACTTTTCTGTTAAAGACGGTGCGAATTCCGCCTAAGAGCGATGGCACATCCCTAGCTCCTTAAATGTTACAGAACACCCCTCTCGAAGAACGATAGCCGTCGTCCTCCAACTCTGATCAAAAGCACTCTATAATTAATCGCCCGCCCCCTCAAGAAATCGATGGCACGCTGTGCTCTATGAACCCCTATCGTTTTACTAACAAAGATAAATGTACACGAAACGTAGTAAGCCAATAATTAACTCTTTGCGGGTGTTTATAATTATGATACCAATTTTTCGGTTCTGATTGAAATAATCACGCAATCAAGTCAAACTGAAAAAATACATACATAATGTCTGAAGTTTAAAAAAAAATAGCAGGATTTGTTTCTTTATTTAGTAAAACTTTAGTAGTAAGAAAATTTTCATAATATCTGAAAATTCATCTCTTCAAATGTTTACCGAAGAAACGAAGTAACAAACATTCAATAAAATAATACTGAAAAGCAGCTATTTAGTTGTCTTATGCCGGTCACTATGTGCGCACCAGAGCTTCTTGTAATACGCGTTCTAACGAGGAAAGTGACCGCATTCACACTAGGTTTAGAGAGAAAAACTTTACGTGGTATAAGAAAACCAACAATAGTCTTAAAAGCAGCGGACTTATTTAACTCCAAAACAGCTCCAAACTCTTCAACATATTCTACATAACTACAACTATTCAACATAAATGCTACTAAAAACTATTTCCCTATAATAATTCAAACTAAATAAACAAATTTAAAAGAATAAATGTAATTCGTTTAATTCATTTTCGTCATTTATTCTAATTTATATAATACTTTCTCATATTAAGAAATCATTAATTTAAGGAACTATGCATCAAAGGTCCTTAACGAAGCACATCGAAAAGAGAGTTAATTTTCGAAGATAAGAAAAAAGAATAGTTTTAAAGCATTGCAAGAGGAGAGAAAACCAAAATATGTTACAATAGTAAGAACTATTGTCATATTATAACAAAGGAATAATAACTACAGTAAAAAAGTAGCTGTAATTGCAGTAGTTTGCTCATATTCCTTCTGATAATCACCTCTAATTTACTTAATTTTTTGGTTAATTTGGAAAATCCGGCAGCAAATGTCACTTTACTAAGCTCACCAAAAAAATTGTTCGTTTTTGAAAAAAAAACAAAAAAAACAAAAAAAACAAAACAAAACAAAACAAAACAAAACGTTACGTGAGGAGGAAGAAAAACAAAATATGGGACAACAGAAGCAATTACAACAGAAATAATAATAATAATAATAACTTTAGCAAAAGTACCAGTTTGATAACATCTATTGTAAGGATAAGCTATTAGTAATAAAATAGTAGTAATAGTGGTAGTTCATCTTCTAAAATTTAATACATTAATTGATTAATTTAGAAAATATGGCAGCAAAAGGCACTCATCATAGTTTACAAAAAAGATGGTTCATTTTCGAAACGAACGTATTAAGGGGAAATTTTTAAAAATATCCGACTCAAATAAATCATAAAAAAGGACACTCTTGATCAAATCACCTTTCAAATACAAAAATATATAAAAATCGGTTCATTCATTCAGAATTTACGATGCCACAGACATCCACTATTACACAAATAAACAGACACACAGAGATATACAGATACACAAGTTTAACTTAAAGTCTTCTTTTTTTTTTTTTTTTTTTTTTTTTTTTTGCAACGGAGATTAAAGGTAAGTAACGAAACGTTACATATGGGGGAAGAAACAGCATAGTTAAAGCTATGCAATACTGGAAATAAGTAAATTATAAGGTTAGTAATAATATTCACAAGAGCAGCATGGCGATTCAATCATTATTGGTAAAAAAAATGAAACGTGTATCACAATTATAACGGTAATAGTAACACTCAGAAGAGCAGCAGTCAGAGCAATTCAATAATTATCTTTACTAATAATAAAGCAGTAAGTCTCTCTGTCCGGAGGATGTCTGTAGGATGTCTGTAGGATGTCTGTAGGATGTCCGTAGGATGTCTGTGACGCGCATAGCGCTTAAACCGTTCGGCCGATTTTCATGAAATTTGGCACAAAGTTATTATGTAGCATGGGGGTGTGCACCTCGAAGCGATTTTTCGAAAATTCGATGTGGTTCTTTTTTTATTCAAATTTTAAGAAAAAAAAACTATCATAAGTTACGAAATTATCATAACGTGGAACCGTACCATGGGCACAAGCCAATTGGCGAGATACGAAATTATCATAACGTGGAACCGTAACGTCGGTACAAGCCAATTGGCGAGAAAATTCACCATACATTATTTGTAAATATACAAGCGAACCAAAAGACCTTTAATTTTTCTATTACGGGCGAAGCCGTGCGGGTACCACTAGTTGGTAATAAAAACAGACCGTATATCATAACTATAACGGTAATAGTAACACTCACAAGAGCAGCAGTCAGAGCATTTCAATGATTATGGTATTAAAAATAAAACTTATCATAATTATAACGGTAATAGTGACACTCACAAGAGCAGTAGCACAACTCAATGGTTATCTTTACTAATAATAAAGCTGAAAGTCTCTCTGTCCGGAGGATGTCTGGATGTCTGTAGGATGTCTGTAGGATATCTGTAGGATGTCTGTGACGCGCATAGCGCCTAAACCGCTCGGCCGATTTTCATGAAATTTGGCACAAAGTTAGAATGTAGCATGGGGGTGTGCACCTCGAAGCGATTTTTCGAAAATTCGATGTGATTCTTTTTTTATTTCAATTTTAAGAAAAAAAATATCATAAGATGGACGAGTCAATTACAAATTATCATAACGTGGAACCGTAACATGGACACAAGCCAATTGGCGAGATACGAAATTATCATAACGTGGAACCGTAAGATGGGTACAAGCCAACTGGCGAGAAAATTCACCATACATTATTTGTAAATATACAGGCGAACCAAAAGACCTTTTGATTTTTCTATTACGGGCAAAGCCGTGCGGGTATCACTAGTTGGTAATAAAATGAAAACTTTTAATTTTTTAAAGAAGAAAGTAATACTCACAAGAGCAGCAGTAGCGGCGATTCAAGGATTATTGGTAAACAAAATAAAACGTATATCATAATTATAACGGTAATAGTAACACTCACAACAGCAGTAGCAGAATTCTATGGTTATTGGTAATAAAATTAAAACTTCTCATTTTTTAACGATGGAAGTAATACTCACAAGAGCAGCAGTAGCGGCGATTCAAGGATTATTGGTAAACAAAATAAAACGTATATCATAATTATAACGGTAATAGAAACACTCACAAGAGCAGTAGCAGAATTCTATGGTTATTGGTAATAAAATTAAAACTTCTCATTTTTTAACGATGGAAGTATTACTCACAAGAGCAGCAGTAGCGGCGATTCAATGATTATTGGTAAACAAAATAAAACGTATATCATAATTATAACGGTAATAGTAACACTCACAAGAGCGACAGTAGCGGAAATTCAATGATTATTGGTAATGAGAATAAAAATAAGAGCACAGAGAATTATTTTTTTCAAGAAGAAAAAATTAAACATTAGTGTTATTTTACTATTATTAGCGGTAGCAGCATTATAATTATAACTGCTTTTGTTGTTTATTGCCTCCAGCTACTTGAAAATATGCTAGGTTTTCTCGATTTATAATTCAAAATCATTGGGAAAAAATTTGTTTCTTTTTTTAATCATTTACTAAACAACCCCAAATATTAAAAATATTCTAACAAATATGCAACCTTAGATTTGCAATTATTATTAATTATTTTCATTTTTATTCAATATTTTCCTACTTAAGTAAACAAACGCAAATTGCACAAAATGTTTCGTAGTATGCTCAAAAAGTAACAACAACCTATCATTTAAATAAGTAAATTTAACATTAGTATTTTTCTGTTTGGGAGGATTTTTTTTTTTTAATGAATACATGCTTAAAATCTGCTTAAATTGTTTGATGTAAACTGCGGAAAATCATAGCGTCTCCCAAACTGAAAGTATAATTCATAATTTAGCCTGTTAATTCTAAAAACTAAGAATTCCTCCACTAAATTGAAACTCTTCAAAAACTAAGAAAATGTTAAAACAAGGATTTCAGCTTTTCTTTAAGTAATCTATTAAAAAAAACATAAGCAAGTAACAATAGTAAAAAATATTTATATATATATATATATATATATATATATATATATATATATATATATATATATATATATATATATATATATATATATATATATATATATATATATATATATATATATATATATATATATATATATATATATATATATACTAGGTTTTCTCAATTTATAATTCAAAATCATTGGGAAAAAATTTGTTTCTTTTTTTAATCATTTACTAAACAACCCCAAATATTAAAAATATTCTAACAAATATGCAACCTTAGATTTGCAATTATTATTAATTTTTTTCAATTTTATTTACTATATATATATATATATATATATATATATATATATATATATATATATATATATATATAGTAAACAAAAAAGCACCATTTAGAAATCTGATTGAAGGCACGTGTTTCGGAGTTTCAAGGAGCCCCTACGAAACCGCGGAACAAAAAGCAAAGTGTATATCGTTCACAGTTCAGCCTATTAGTTCTAAGAAATAAGAATTACTCTACTTAATTGAAACTTTAAAAACTAAGAAACTCCTAAAACAAGGTCTTCGACTTTTCTTGAAGTTAAATTTTACAAAAACATTAACAAGTACCAACAGTAAACAACGTAATTAAGTACCATTTAGCAATCTGGTTGCATACACGCGTTACATTCAAGGAATCCCTATGAAACCCCGAAACACATGACTGAGATCAGTTGGCTAATTTATACTTGATATTAAATTGTTTATTATTGTTACTTAATTGCATAAAGGTATTTATCATTTCATATTAGCAAGTGCATTTAAAAATATAAATTGTTACTTACTACGACGAAATATTTGATGAATTCACCAACTCCTTTCTGATGAAACGCTTCTCGAAATTTCTAAACTCTACAGCAGACATTTAGGACAACATTTAGGGGGAATACACAAGTTCTTAGCAGTGTTCAAAGTTTTTAAAATCTGGCACGTTAAACAGTGAAACTGTACAAGTTCGAAAGCGATGTTTATAAAATTTTGCATTTCGTCCGTACGAATTGATAACAGCTTGAAACACTGAAACTGTACAGGTACTAAAGCAATGTTTATGAAATTTTGCATTTCGTCCGTACGAATTGATAACAGCTTGAAACACTGAAACTGTACAGGTACTAAAGCAATGTTTATGAAATTTTGCATTTCTTGAGTGCGAATGGACAACTTGAAACATCTAAACTATACAAGTTCTAAAGCAATGCTTATGAAATTTTGCATTTCTTCCGTATGAATTGATAACAATGTGAAACTATACAAGTCCTAAAGCAATGTTTATGAAATTTTGCACTTCTTGCTTGCGAATTGATAACAACTTGAAACACTGAAACTGCATAAGTCCTAAAGCAATGTTTATGAAATTTTGCACTTCTTGCTTGCGAATTGATAACAACTTGAAACACTGAAACTGTACAAGTCCTAAAGCAATGTTTATGAAATTTTACATTTCGTGAGTGCAAATTGACAACTTGAAGCATCTAAACTGCACAAATTCTAAAGCAATACTTATGAAATTTAGCAGTTCTTCCGTATGAATTGATAGCAACTTGAAGCATTGAAACAGAATACTTCCTAAAGCAATATTTACGATATTTTGCATTTCTTGTGTAAAAATTGACAGCTACTGGAACATTTAATGTAACATTGATAGCAATGCAAAGTGCTGAAATGTAACGTGATACTAAATAAAACGAGTTTGATTTATTTTCAGTTCACATTCTTTCCTATGAAAACTGTTTACAAAATTAGACATATTTACAATTCACAACAGTTTATGTAGTTAGCCTTACAGTCATTTTCAAAATTTGTCATTGGAATTCCAAACAGATGTAGATCATTTTTGCATGCACTTTGAGCTGATAAATGACTGCTCTTTCTTTGACTAAGGGGTACATTCTTTCTCAATTTTCTCCTTCGTTTATTTAATTTATTTTTTTCTTTCATTTTGAAAGCATTTATATAGCACATCCCATCTTTAATCAAAATTTGATTCATAGTTTCAGTTCTTCTTTTCAAATTAATCACTTCTTTCTTCGAATGATTCATTTCGATTGCCTTTTTAAAAAAAATCTATAATATTTTATTCAATATTTAAAACTAACTCCAGTTTAGAATATACCAGCTTTTAGACTCAGAGGAAATATTTTTTGTGAAAAGTTAGAAAAATCTCCATCTTTCCCTAAATGCTTTTCATCATCAAATGCTTCTGAATCAATTTTTGTTTTTTAGCTCTTTTTTTTTTTTGAACTTAAGCTTGGTTCTTGAACTCACTTCCTTTTTTTTTTTTTGGCTTAAATTTGGTCTTGAACATTTCTTTTTCTCATTTTCTTTTCTGGACCGAAGTTCGGTTCTTGAACACTTTTCTTTTACTTCTTTTTTTTTGGGGGGGGGGGGCTAAAGTTCGGGTCTTGAAAACATTTCTATCATCACACATGGTTTTCTGAATCATTTCTTTTACAATTGAATCTTCTCTGTTATCGAGAGTGTTTGATGCATGAAAAAGTATTGTGAAATCAGTTGTATCTTAATGAAATTTCAGCTTCTTCTAAAGCTCGAATCACAACACCAGCTTTCATTCGCTTCAAATAACTTCAACTGCACTAAATAACAAATTTTCTGAATGATTTCTGACATTTTTCCACTTTTTCTTGGTTAACTTCATACAATTTGAAAAGATAAAACTATAACAGCTTTCAATCAAGATCGAAGTTTTTTTTAATGTGTGAACTGAAAACAATGAAGAGAAGTCCATGAACAAATTTAAAGAAGTCGAACTTTTTTATAAGTTTCAATAGTTTTTATCATTATTTTCTCTCATAAAAACGAACCTTTAACCAAAGCAATCAGTTAAACTGTGCAAATTTCTATTTATTCACAAGTTGAACTTATTTAAGTTAAATCATCAGAGGCTTTCTTCCAATAAAATTGCCTATATTCCTTTCTTTTTTTTGTTGTCAAACATGTCTGGTCTTGAAACTAAACAGATGCGTTCGTATTTCAGTATGAATCTCTTTACAACCAATTCAGAATTCCAATTTTTTCGTAGCTTCAAAATATCGTATTTTCTACAAAGATTCTGAAGAAAAATAGACTCTGAAAGCTATGCTCTTCATCAGATTATTAATTAAAGTTCTAATTCATTTTCATCTTATTCCTAATAAAACCAGTTTCTTCACCACATTCTTCGTACGGAGTTTTAAAATCGGAGCGAGGAATTCGATGAACTATTTAAGACAAAAAATATTTATGAGAAATATGTTGTAATAAAAGCCATTGTTTCCATTCTGAATGAATCAAGATGTAATCAAGTTCTGAATAGTTACTTAAATCCATATTCAAAGAAAACTTTTTATGAAAATTCGATTAGTATTTTCTTAGTTTTCTATTGCAATCCTTCAAATGAATAGAATTTCAAAAATTGAGCAATTTTCCAAATGAAGCATCCATTCTTTCTTTTCGGGTAACCATTGGATGAAGAGTTGCATATTTGTCTTTCGCAAGCTGGCAACACCTAATTTTTAATACTTACTTAAACCCATCTTCGGAAAATATTTCATGAAAATGCGATCAATATCTTCTTAGTTTTCAATTTTGGTCTTTCAAATTAGTTGGAATTCGAAAATTAAGCCATTTTTCCAATGAAATGTCCATTCTTCGTTTTTTGGAAGCCATTAAATTTAGAGTTTCACATTTTGCATTTACATGTTGGCAACACCTAATTATGAATACTTACTAGAATCCATATTCCGAATAAACTTCATGAAAATTCGAATAATGCCTTCTTAGTTTTCAATTGCAGTAATTCAAATGAACAGTAGTTCGAAAATTAAGCCATTTCCCAAATGAAAAATCTGTTCTCCCTTTTCGGCAGCCATTGAAAGAAGATTTGTCTTTCGCAAGTTGGCAACAGTAGCATCATGACACTTCGATCTATTCTTCTTCGAGAAAGTAGAAAAGGAATTGAATGTAGTGTGGAAATTCTGTAACTCATTTATAGCAAAGGAAAGCTGTTTAATCCTACTAAACAGACGAAAGATGAATGGGGATCCATCTTGAAAACATCAGGCATCGCTCTGCCCAGGCGCAAAGGACGCCTGGGCAGATTTGCAACATGGCTGTTCTACAAGGCTTCCTCTCCACTCGATCTTCTACTCCAGAAGTCTGTTCTTTACTTCGGTAAGCGCATAATCTTCTCCTAGGCTCATAGGAGACGGATAAAAAAGCATCGACGAATTTCAGAAGATTTCTTCAAAAGCAAGCCTTCGCAGAAAAGGAAAGAGAGAGAGAGACGCCTGCCTCTTAGAATCCCACACGGGAAGCTGAAGAGCAAAATCCCAGCAGCATCACTTAGCAGCTCTCCCGTGTACTTTAGATGGGCTTCTCTGATTGGATCTGTGTGTGTAATTACTGCTATCGATTTTGTCACGTGGCAAGCCTTGAGTCTTTTGTTCTTCGCTCATTACATTATAATTCTTTTCCCCTCCACCATTCCTCCAACTACGTCATCAATTCTTCACTCCTTGCCTCCTCTCCAAACTACCGCAATTAAAGATGTGACACATTAGCATCGTCTGGAAGGGGTGGTGAAGGGATAAGTATTTCTTGACTGCAGCGAAAGCACACAGTGGAGGGCGGGGGATGTTAAAAAACGGCCGGGTGACCTAATTCCCCAGCACCGCCATTACCATGGTAACAACGTTTGTTTTAATGAAATTCTTCCGATCGTTGCCATGACTACGAACTCATGGGAGGATGGGACTAATTGAAATAACTTATAATTTTTAATGAGTTACGCCTTTAATTTGGGTGGTACTTTGCATAAATAATTACCTCATTAACTCTTCCAGCTAACAATTAAATTTCCCCCACTTGTTCCTTAAGCGCTCTTAAGCTATTGACTAACGAAGTTGTTCAAAAAACCTTGTGAACCTTTAAAACTTCAATGTTCCAAGCTCTCTCAAATCACAAGTTAAAAATAGGGGTTTATTTTTGTCCAATATTTCACTGACGTAAAGAATAAATTTGAAATTTTTTGCATGAGTATTATTGAATAAATATTATTTTAATATGATGTTAAATGTGTAAACTACATACTTATTAATAAACTTGATTTAAATTTATTTATTGCATTATGAAATATACATAACATGCAGAGCTATCCACACATTATGTTTCCCAAATTTTTCTTTAAATGTATCATACATTATAAAGGTAACTAAGCACCCTAATGTGGCTTAATCTAGTTCAAAATTGAGAAGTGCTCAAACAAATATTTAAATCTATGCATAAACAATGTCTGCAAATATTGTTTGAAGTGGTTTTCCTATGCATTCTAACAACAACAATTCTGTTTTGAAGATTCAACATATACAAATGTCTTTGAAATATTTTCGTCGATGTTTCAAATTATGATCATGTATTTCTGTTTCGAGCAGTTATTTGGCTGTGTTCTTAACTTAAAACAAAGGGTTTATATAAGAATTATTAATAAGAATCATATTATTTAAGAGAATAAAACTATTGAGGCTTGTAAAATAATAAAGATAGTTACATAATATTACATATAGGGGAAGATTGCCGTCAATGAACCGGTTCCATGACTAGACCGCAAAGATATTTCCTGTACCAAAGTTTGGACCAATGCATAATCAGTTTTAGTACAGTGAAACCTGTGTAAGTTGACCACTTGCGGTGCAGTACTTTGGTGGTCAACTTATAGAGGGTAGTAATGAAAACTTTTTTTTTTTATCATTTCTTGTCCATGCATTCATTTTTTAACTAATTATAATATACATTAAACTCACTTTCATTGTTTAACATTACTTTAAAACAATAAGAAAAAAAGTTGTTTAAATATTTTTAGAGATTATTTACCAGAATGACGCGTAAAGTATCATACAAATTTAAAATTTCTGCAAATTGATCAAAAAAAAAAAAAGAATTGCCCCATTGCTTATGAAAAACTACTTACTTGATATTAACAATTCCTAAAGATTCATAACAAGTCAAAAGTGACTCAAATTCTTCATTTGATTTTTTCTTATGCATTTGTGTCCATGGTAATCTACTTTTTTAACAAAATAACTCCTTGTTGAAGTTTGGCGAATTTTCTAGGACTTTCATTAGCCCAATGTTTTTCGATGGAAACATAAGTATTCATAGGTTTTTCTAAAATGTCTGATTACTTATTTCAGGCATAACTGAATGAAACTTTTAGTACAATCTAATGCTTTTGCCTAGTGGTCGACTTACAAAGGGTTTTTTTACAATACTCCAAACCAAATTTGGTGTTCATTAGTGGTCAAGATAGAGAGGTGGTCAAGTTACAGAGGTTTTCCCTTCACTATATAAGATAGGACTAATTCCGTTCCTGACAAAAGCGGTCAACTTAGACAGGTGGTCAACTTACAAAGGTGGTCAACTTTACAGGTTTTACTGTACCTTCCTTTGTCTGAAAACAGTCTACTGCAGAGTCGTCAAGTAGGTAAAATTATTTCATCATATTGTTAATCGGTCAGAAATGATTTCTTCCACTATCTTAATAATTATTCAGATTTTCATTTAGTTATAACATGCTTTGAATATTATTGATCAATTAAAAGTCAATATTAATTTAAAAGAGGATCTTTTCAAGTACAACTCCCCATACTTCATGTTTCATCATGATTCGTCACAGCAGTAACACCTGTAAGAATACTAAAAATGACGCAGCTGCTGTCATTGGACCGCTAGGAGTTTTCATGAATGGACCACCTGACAGAGTGGTTCATTCATGGAAAATCTCAAATATTGTTGTAACTTCAGCTCAATTACCTTCGAAAATGGCTCTATTGATTTAAAATACGATAATGTAAAAAAATAATCCCAGTAATTCATGAAGACTCTTATACTTTATTATAATTTAAAGTCATTTTTTAAATAAAATTGAATAAAATTTAAAACATAATAATACAGTAAAGTAAGACAAAACAACGTTAGAAGAAGCTCAAATTTGTAAATTAGCAGTTGCTGTAATTTACAAATTTGTGCTTCTTCTAACGTTGTTTTGTCTTTCTTTACTGTTCAGCACAAAGGTATTTATTTATCTTATAATAATACAGTTTCAAGTACTTTTACTGTTCCAGGAAAATGCAAAAATTAGTAATATGTGGCCAGTGGACATGTGAGAGCATGTAACGTGCTACAGTAGCTTACAGAAATGGTGGCATAGACCGCTACGAAGTCTGTCGACAATATAGTGTCCTGAAAGCAACTTTAAGCAGTCGGATAGAAGATAAAAACCGGTTTCTTGTTACCTTAGTCACTTATTAAAAATTTAGGAGATAAGCCCCACCGAAAATAGGAATATGATTAGTGAATCGTGTTTTTGAAACTAGAGCAGACCCTTTTGGAAATTACCATCGAAAAATTGGGGGAACTGGCCTTTCAAGATGTTGAGAAAAATAACATGTCCCACTGATTAAATTCAGACAAAAAGTCAGTTGGTAGGTACTATAATTCTCTGGTAGTTTGAGACTTCTGGTTTCAGTAATAAAATGGTCAATAAATTCTCTGATATTTTAGAGAGCAAGTACAATATTGCGTCGAAAAATAATTTTCAAAATTGATTTAACAAAATTCTCAACAGTTCAAAAGAGGTTAAAAAGATATTAGCTAAGAACAGTGTTGCAGAGGTTGGGAAAATATCAAGCGGTGAACGAGGTGTAATGACAACAGCTGTGTGTTGTGTGAGTGCTGGAATTTTTTTATTTTCCTCTTATCCGAAAATAAAATATTTTAGAAAATAAATCTATTTTTCTATAAATTATTGTTACTTTTAGGGCTTATTGATCACTTGTTATAAAAACTTGTAAGTTACGCAGTGATTGCTTTGATTGAGGATGTGGTCCATCGATGGAAACTCGATGGTCCATCTATAGCAACCAGTAGCCATAAAGTGACCACTTGCTAAAATATTTATTTTTAATTGTCCATTCTTTATTGTGTATATTTATCATGAAAGTAAATATTATTATCAAAAGAGAAATATACTGAAAAATTGTTTCTATAACTACCGTGAAATTTGAGTTGGATTTCCTTGCTAAAAAAATCGAAAACTGTTATGTGATTTATTGACGGCAAACCTTCCCCTACATAAGTAACTTTTCAGGAAACACCTAATAGAAACACATTTATATAGCGCCCCCAGTAAGTATTTATATGGCGCGTATAACTTACAATAACATGGCGACGAATCTTTCTAGTACAGTAAAACCTGTAAAAGTTGACCACCTTTGTAAGATGACCACTTGGCTAAGTTAACCGCTTTTGTCAGGAACGGAACTAGTCATATTTTATATAATGAAGGAAAACCTCTGTAACTACCACCTCTCTATCATGACCACTAATATACAACAGCTTTGGTTTGGAGTATTTAAACCCTTTGTAAGTTGACACTAGGCAAAAGCATTAGACTATACTAAAAGTTTCATCAGTTATGCCTCAAATAAATAACCAGACATTTTAGAAAATCCTATGAATATTTATGTTTCCATCGAAAAACATTGGGCTAATGTTAGGTCCCAGAAAATGCGCCAAACTTCAAAAAGAAGTTATTTTTGTTGAAAAGTAGATTACCATGGTTACAAATGTTCAAGAAAAAAATCAAATGAAGAATTTGAGTAACTTTTGACTTATGAATTTTTAGGAATTGTTAATATCAAGTAAGTTGTTTTTCATTAGTAATAAAGCTTTTTTTTTTTTTTTTTGATAGATTTACAGAAATTTTAAATTTGTATGATACTTTACGAGTCATTCTGGTAAATAATCTCTAAAAATATTCAAACAACATTTTTTCTTTTTGTTTTAAAGTAATGTTAACCAATGAAAGTGAGTTTTAAAGTATTCCAATTAGTTAAAAATGAATGCATGGGACAAGAAAATGACAAAAAAAAAAAGGTTTTCATTACTACCTTCTATAAGTTGACCACCAAAGTGCTGCACCTCAAAGTGGTCAACTTACACAGGTTTTACTGTAACGTTTTTCAGTAAGCTGTTGCCCCTCTTCACAATAATATAATCAGTTTTTGAGTACTTTTTCACCGGAGTGAGGTTTGGAAGAAATAAGCTCATTTCTTTTAGCGTGTTTCACTGTTGATTTTTGCCTGCACTCTATGTATCACGTATTATTTTCCTGCCAATTTTGAGCTTTATGTCAAAACACTTTCAGAAGAGATATTGCAAGAAAAATAACAAATCCACTGGGCATCAAAACCCACCGCTGTTGCAAATGACTTCCCAAACCAATAAAGTTGTAGAGCTGAATTTTATACCAGAGAACGACGTCGTGGTTGCTCTACAGTTTCCAAACTCCCCTCTCTGCCTATTCTTAGCAGGTGGGAGCAAGATGTCATTTTTCAACTGCCTGCTTGGGCATGCTTTTTCTGCTTGCTTTATGAACTGAATGAATAATTTAGCCGGAGGTGTATATTTCCTGGAGGAAATAATCGAAAATTGCATTCTCGGCCCCTCCTTTCCCTACATAATACAGTATGGGTAAACTAATGGATAATGCAAAATATCTGTTCAGAAAGCAACTTTCAAAACCATTTTCCATTATGCCGAGACCTTCTCAGAAAGTGTTCTCAGTCATTTTAAAGGCAGTTTATTTAAGAGAAAAAGCTCAGTTTTAACGAATATCTTTCTTGCACACTTTAGATTTAGAGCATGAAAGTAAAAGTAAAATAAGAAATAATAAGTGTGTAATAGCACAAGTTGCAAATTATTACATATTTTGCAATTTGTGCTATAATATTTTTGTTACTTTTAACATATAATAACATATGATCCTTAAAAAGGGGGGGGGGGGTGATTTGTAAATGCTATTATATGTTAAAAGTAAAATAAGAAATAATAAGTGCGTAATAGCACAAATTGCAAATTATTACATATTTTGCAATCTGTGCTATTATACGTTTGTTATTTGTTATTTTACTTTCTAAGTACAAAGGTTAGGGTGCGTCTTATTTTTAAAGGTGTTATTTTTTCATCAGGCACCCTCTCATTTTGTTCCTTTGGATGGAAAAAAATTTCTCATATATGAAAAATAAAAATTGAATAATATTTAGAGGGTGCTACCACTGCTGCAAAATTTTTCAACTCTCTTTCTTTTTATTTTTTTTTAATTTATTTATTTAGTCTGGATAATAAGTAGCAATCAGTGAAAAGTTTGTATTATCACATGGAAGTAACAAAGAGAAAAATTACAATATTGCTGAATGTAAAAGACCGAAAGTGTAAACCTGTGATATAAATGGCATTACTGAACTTTTAAATGCTTTTTTTGACATTATTACATAAAATGACAACCATGAAATGCTTATTATTTTCTTGTATTTATAATAAATAGGTATTTGTGTTACGTTAACCCCAACCAACCTAATTTGATTAAAAATGTGACAAGGTATATTGGGGAGAGAGAGTTGATTTTTACACCATTTTTTTCACAATGAATGTAATTTTAATCACTGGTAGCACCCCCTAAATTATGTTCAAATTCTATGAAACTTTTATCTGTGTATTTTTTCATCAAAAGGAAGCAATTAAACTGGTGTCCCATAAGAAATTCAAAACTTTTTTAAAAAGTGCATTAAAAGACACACCCTAACAAAGGTATTTATTTAATTTAAAGTAAAAGTAATAAAAAGAATAAAAATAAATCTACTTAGAAGTATGTTTGCCAACTCTTATTAGTTTGAAAGTAAAAAAGCTAAAATAAAAATAATGACAACATTCACAAAAAATCTGAAATCAGTCATTAAAAACATTAATAAAATGTTCAGTATGTATTTTTTGCTCACTTTTAGTTAAAAACATAAAATCTTTAAAAAAAAGTTTTTAAAAATTAACAGGAAATAAAATCCGGAAATCAAAACTTAAAGTCATTACAACATTCTAACTGTTTTAAAAAAGTATTTTATGAAATTCAAATTACTTGTAAAATGGACGGTTATGACCACGTAAAGTGATTCGTATTTCAACTCAAACCTCAATACAACTTTTCATTATAATTTTTTTGACAGTCGAAGTGGCACAATTAGAAGGGGTTTCGGGGATCAACCCTGCAAACACCGAACTTTTAGATTTAACATATTCAGTCGGATCCCGACTACGCGAGGGATGCGTTCCAAGATTCCTCGCGTAAGTCGAAATTTCGCGTTGTGGAAAAGTATTGTACATATGATTTTTTTATTTACATACCCAATCATTTTAGACATTTTTAAACACTTTTTAAACTGTTTTAGACCATTTTTTTAACTATATATTACTTTTTCTTACATAAAGAGCTGATTTTTTTATCTTATTTAAAAAAAACTGTATCATTCAACATAAAATACTGCTACGATGCACAAAATCAATGATCAATGAGAGAGAAAGACATAAAAATAAAACAGTACGGTATATCGTAATAATAAAACACTGCATTGTATGAGTGCTATGCAGTAGATACATTAAGTTACATTTATAACTAACAAATTGAAGATGTTAATTTAGGCTGCGCAATCTGATCGTCATTTTAATATATTTTTGAATACAGTAGCTTCGCATCTACTTTTCTAACATTTACAACTATGGTAACACCCCTCTTTCTGAGTTTCTAATATCTATAATACAAGAGCAGGTTCCAGTTTCATACTGTTTGCATTTTGCTTAAACACTACTCTGCGAGCTTCACATTAAAACTAAGGTTTGGTCTTATACAGATTGCCTTCCCAGACTTTAATTTGCACGTATTGACTCAAGATTTACTCATAATGGCGTGCTACCTTCGAACCACTTTCTAGTTGTTTATGCGTATCAAGAATCTTTACCCTTTTTTTAATTTGTCGCAAACTTTCGCTTTTTGTTTCCATCTTTGAATTTTAGATGAAACGGCGTGTCTAGGTGCCACAACATTTCATCACCTTTCATATTTAGAATAAATAAATGAAAAATATGAGGAGTGGTGGATTATACATGCTAATAAAGCTATGTTTATAGTGCAGTGTGTGTGGGAACTTGCGCAGTCAGTGATACTGAAAGGATGAAAGTACATTCACGAAGTCAATGCTTAGCAGTGAATAATAAGGCCGAAATTTAGCATCACGGTTCCTTTAAAAATATTTTCGTGTTTCAAACGAGAAATTCGCTTTAGCTCTAAAATTTGTTGCTCCTAAAAAGCTCGCGTTGTAGCCATTTCGCGTAAGTCGAATCGCGTTGTAAAGGGAGTCGACTGTATTTCCAATCCTAATGCGCTATGCGTGTAAAGGCATTTACAGATCCCCCCCTAATTTTTTTAAAGTTAATTCTGGGTGCGCTCGTGGTTTGACACACTTATTACTGAAATAAATTCGGTGTCTTATGCAAAACCTTTCATACCCGATCTATAAATAAAGCGTTTTCTACAAATTAAAATAGGAAGCTGTTGTTTTTAGATTTTACTAAAATATCTGTGAATTAGGAAAAGAACAGGGGTCAAATATGTTCCCAAAACGAATTTTTATCACAACAAAACAAAATTTAAATCTAAAGCCATTCCTTCGTATAATATTCACATTTACTTATGATAGACTCAATAAGACTTTATGCGCAAGTGGTAATTTATTTTAAATAAAAAAAATTAACTTTATCTTATATCCTCGCTCCTTACCAAATCCTTTGGTTTTAAAATACCAAAAAGGTATGTTTGGCATAATTTGCAGTCTCAACTAATTTTGAGAATATTGATTCGATACTAGAAAGTGGATGTTGGTTTAAGGGAAAGAAGAATCGTTTAGTTCGGAACTTCTTATTATCTGTAGTGAAATTAGCAAACTAATACATAAAATACATTCTTATGTACTTATCTATATTTTGGTATTTTATGTATTTCTGCCTTAGCCCTGATTTAGGGCTGTAACTTACTGCAGAATATTATAGATATTTTTTAAATACATTTTCGGTTCCTTATTCTAAAATTATATAAACTAATAAATTTTTGGGGAAAAAGACTATTTTATATGAATCACATTTTTATTTACGCATATAATAGATTATATTCTTGCTTATTATTTCCCCTAATACTCAAATTTGTACAATAAATCTGTTTGCATTCTTCACTTCAGTCAATTATTATATTTTATCTTGATATTGTTTATGATTGATACAATATCCTGATCTATATAACCTGATGAAATAACAAAACGAATTAAGAAGG
Source organism: Uloborus diversus (assembly GCF_026930045.1). NCBI lineage: Eukaryota > Metazoa > Arthropoda > Arachnida > Araneae > Uloboridae > Uloborus > Uloborus diversus. Next base: position 168,906,479 of record NC_072737.1, on the reverse strand, counting down.
AGCAAAAGAAATCACAAATGCTACTTTGAAATCTTTTACTCAAATTTAATCCGTGAAATATTTGTTAAAAATGCATGAATTTCACCTTTTTCCTGTCATTATTTTCCAGATTGAAACGATAAAGTGAAAATAGTAGCCAAAGAAACGCGTCACTTTTTACGATTATTTTCTTTCGATAAATATCTGTTCGAAGAGTGTGGAGGGAAAGCGCAAAATAATGAGCTCAGATTCAGAGACGAAAACAAAAGCTATTCCCTCCTTGAGCATCCTCCTCAGTCTCTTACGATCCTTCTGCTCCCCCTGCTCCTCAGGCACGGTGCTTTACATGATGATCTTGGTTAATGACTTGATTATTGGCGTCGATATGGGGCGTTACCGTCATAAAAAAGGGAGGAGGAAATCTCGGCTTTAAATGAGTTGATTAGGGAGCCATTTATTTGAGTACGACCAATGAAATTTTTGCTTGTTCATTAGGAGACGCCTTTTGAATATTTTTTTTTGCATATCATTAATTATGATGATTAGTGTTTTTAGAGGAGGAAAATGAAATAAAGTTTAAAACTTATGGAGGAAGTTTTTTAAATTGTTTATTGTGTACTGAAAAGACAGTCCCAACCAGGGAAGTTATCAAAAAGAAAAGGAAAAATAGTTAATGAAGCAAAACATGTTTACTTTTGAATATGAAACTTTTTTGTTTAAATATATATATACTTCTGTAATTTACACTTAAAAAAAAAGTAAGAAAATTTCAAAAATGCTTAAAGTTAGCAGCAAGCAGTATTTTTAGTGGGTATTGCAATATTTTTAAATAAAAAATGAGAAAAAAGAGAAAGCTATATCTGAATATTTAAGCACAGTTAAATTGATTCAAATAACTAGTTATAAATCTTTACCAAAAACAAAACTCAATAATACAGTTTCTCGGAGTAAAGCAACAAAGTAAATGACCCCACAAGACATTTAATGATAATTATAGGTTTTTAGCATCAATTCAACTGCAGAAGAGTGGAGACAATTAGAATATGGAAAGTAACTTGAGAAGGAGTCGTATAATCGAAAAAAAAAAGCAATCAAGGGAATTAATACCGACTGTGTAGTTTCTGCGTCCTCCTTTGCTAATATAGTATCATTATTATTATTGTTATTATTATTATTACTACTACTATTATTGTTATATTAAACATTCTTTTCTCTTTCTTTATTTTTTTCTTTATCGTCTATTTGTGAAAAAAAAATTCAGTCCTTTTATGCAAAGCATTATTTTACTTTTTTTAACTACTATTATTATTATTATTAGTATTATTATTAGATTTTCAAATTTTATTATTCTATCTGAGGCATTTTATAAAAGTTTCAAGATTTACTTCTGTGTTAGTAAGTGCTGTAATTTAATCAGTACATTTTTAAATACTTAGTTACACATTCAGTGTAAAGTGTCAATAAAATCTTATATAATTTATTCAATGAAATGAAACCATGAGTTTTATTGCTCTTTATGCTTTCAAAACAGCATTTTTTAAAAAAACTTTTGTACATTTTAATGCAAGTTTAGTGTCATATTTTTTATCTCAGCAAAATTAATGCTTAAATTCAAACATTTAAAACATAATAGCGCAACAAGTTAATGAACATCAAATGCAGCAGTTAATCCTCCTTTGCGATGTTCCTTCTAATTTTCGTTTGAAAATTTATTTTTAAAAGCCAACTTCTATATTAGAGTAAAGTGAAAAACAAAAACCAAAAAAAAAAAAAACGAAATTTCGGCACAACATGCAGAGATAATGCCGTTAGTTGCTATTTCAAGGTTACAATGGAGTCAGTAATAGAAAAAACATTAAACACACAACAAAGACATTAATGAACACTAACGTGTGAGTTTTTTATGTGAGTTTATGGAGGCATTAATTTAGCCTTGAATAAGCAATTTTCTGAGTTTTCTTAACAGTTTAAAATTTATTTACTTTGCTTTTTCATTTAACTTTCATTTTAAGACAAAGAACTTTTAATAATTTTTATTTAACTATAAAATATATTATCAAAAAGTTACGTTAAACGCTTCTCCGTTAAATGACTAATATGTATAAGCACTTTAACTAGTACTTTAAAGCTATACCACTCAGAGCTTTAAATCTACTTACAAATTCTAAAAATTCTAAAATATTTTCTACTTAAATTATTTGCACCTACTTTAAGTTTCCCTTGAATCTAAAATTTTGCACAAAAATGTGGCGTTAGTGGTAGCAAATCACCTATGTACTAACTATTGTATTTCATTTATTACTTTAATTTATAAAAATTAAACAAAAATTTAATTTACTTTTTATTTAGATAAATATTATTGCGCGTTTTCAAAGCGCATAGCACTGTCAAACTAGCGGTGAACATATATTTTTTCTTATTTGATGCCTAAAATAAGCATTTTATGTTTTACTTGACCTTTCGAAAATACAAATTTTAATAAATTAGTCATTTCACAAATGTAGTGGAATTTCTGTCCGTCCAAGTTTTTTAGCAATCATCGTAGAAGTAAATACAGTACAGAAAACCATTCTTTCGTCCTCAACAAAATCAAGCTGCTGAGAAGAAGAGCAAAGGAGGAGAAAAGAAAACACATCGTCACTTGGTCATATGCTATCTCGGTGATTAAATCATCAACAAACAGAACACTGAATCAAATGTAAAATGATCAATAGTAAAAAATGCATACTTTAAGGGGGGGTCCGGGTCACATTTTGATTTTTTTTTTATTATATACTTTAGAGTTTTGAATTTTTACACTGATTCACCATTTAATTAACAAGCAAAATCACAACATAAGTATGAAAAAAAAATTTTTATTTAAATTAATTTTTTTTTTTTTTTTTAATGGGGTTGCTTTAAATTGCTACAACTCAAAATATTGTTGGTCTATTTTCAATTTTTTTTTTCAAAAAAGTATGCACAAATATCTAAGCTTTAATTTATAGTCGGAGATTTTTAAAATATTGATTCAATAAAAAATTTAAAATATTTGAAGAAAAATTTCGAAAAATTCGAAGATACTTTTTTTAAAAAAATCATATTTTTTGCAGTAAACGGTTTTTTCATAATCGCCGAATAAAAATTAAAGTAAGCTGTTTGAAAAAGGCATGCTCCAAATTTCATTACTTTATCTTCATCGGTTCCTGACTTATAAGAGTTTGAATGCAAGAAATCGGGAAAAATTGCATCATGGAGAAAAACGCGTTTAAAGTTTTAAAGTTCAATAAACATTAGTTAGGTGCGGGCAACAAAGAGAATTATATCTTTTGTTCTAATAAAGCTAGAAACACGATTCAAACGTCCTTTTAAGCAGAAGAAACGGAGTAATTTTTAAATGGTAAAAAAAATTGCAAAATTTGACGATTTTTGTGTCCCGGAAACCCTTAAATCACCAACAAACAAAACACTGAATTAAATGTAAAATGATCAATAGTAAAAAATGCATGCTTTAAAAGAAATGTCAAAAGAATGGTTTAGGAAATAGGTAACGCGAAAGTAACATCCTAGCCATTCAGACAAGTAATGGTTTGTACTTTTGATAACAAATAAAATTCCTCACTTCTCAAAGAGTTTCAAAGATATATTTAATTATCTTCAAGGACTCTAAAAGAATTAAAAGTACTTGAACCACTTAATTTGCCCTTCAAACGTTCTGAATATTTAATACTTAGATGTATAGTTTTACAAAATATTTCTACCTTTGTAAGAAGAGCAAGGGAAAATATATTTTCATATTAGCTTAAAATGTTCCTTAAAACAAATAAAAAACGTAACAAAATAATAAAGAGATAAATATAGGAAAACACTGCAGCTTTCAGTTTTTACAAAATTAAAAAAACTTTCGCATGTGAGTTTATAAATCAATTTAGAACCGTCGTTACTTAACTCCTTTACCGGAAGTCAATGACAGAATAAACTAAAACAAAATTACTAGGAAACTTCCATGGAAGACTATATTTATTGAGATAATCCAATACTTCGCGCCACAACTCATAAATCTCACACATAATCAAAAATTGGGAAAACAAACATATCATCGAACAGGCCACTTCACTGGCACCTTGAGTTATATTCTGCTTTTACATATCGGCAACGGTTGCTAGCATATTTTTATTTATGAAATTTCATGGAAGGGAAAAAAAAATAGTTGCAGTGGCATGCATGGAGTTGTATATTTTTATCTTTAAAAAAAGGTAATTGAGTTGTGAACTAGAGAGTAATATTGAGGATAAAGGTAAATAAAAAAATTTCGAAGCAAATCAGCTATTGCTATAAGAACGAAGGAGAAAATGCGAAAGCGTTAATAGAATTTGACTCTAACATAGCTTGTTGTCTTTATTTTTGATCATATTTATTGATTTATAGAAGTTTTTTTCCTATTTGTAGGAACTCCAGTTCCTTATAACATCAAATTATAAGTCTTACGAAGATTGGGATGTTTCCGTCCAATTTTTGTACAATACTTTCGCTCAGAGTAAATGTGGACAAAATTTCAGTACCTTTTTAAAAAATCATTTCTTAACAAGAGAGAAATTAAAATAAATAAAAAATATTTATTTATTAATGTTTTTTAAATAATAATTAATAAATAAACAGGGGAAAATTTATCAACTTCAGGATACTCACGGACACCAACACTTATATATTACGTGTCAAATACATACTGAAATGCAGTAATAGTTTGGCACTACAAATTTATTTAATGATAAATATTTTTAAAAACTGTACATGATGGTTAAGGTTGCTTAAAAATCTCAAGAAATAAATGCGGCTATAAGGCTGTTGGGTATAATAGTCGTAAGGCTTTCATGAACTAACTACTCTGCCTGCTGAATAAATTAATCAGAATCGAGTGTATTGTTATAAGAATTGGGGAAAATTAGCATCTATTATCTCTAAACAGTGGTGCACACAAGGGAGGGGTCCAGGGGGTCCGGACCCCTCCCATTGGTCTTGCTTTTTTCCCCCGATTGATTATGATTCTATTTATTTTGTACATAGAATAATTTCAAACAAAGGTAACAATATTTTCAGTTGTAATATGTGAAAAAATAAAATCCTCATGTTGAAATATTTTTTTAATATTGTGCACTTTTCCTATAACGAATTGCTTGTAAGAAGCAGAACGGTGATTATAAATGAATACACTGAAATAACCATGTTTTCAGTTTTGTAATTACAGATTAAAAAGAGATTCTATGAACTTGAATCCATTTTTCAAATATGAGAAAAATAAAAGCATACATTAGTTTGCTCTCTGGTTATTTATTTAAGTATTTTCATTTAAAAATGCTAATTTAATTTCAATAATTTATTTTTACTGTTTTTCGTTCCCGATAATCGATAAAATCAAGCCAATATGTTTGACGGCACATTGGGGTATGATATGAGAAAAAGGGTCTCGGTCTTGGACCCACCCCTTGTAAAATTCCTGTGTACGCCACTGTCTCTAAATACTCTGTATGAATCTTTAAACACTAAGGTAAACACACCAGTGGTGGCCAGAGCTTCAGTGGCGATCTCTTCAAGGTTTATATTTGAAAATATAGGATTCCAGGTTTTCCAATGGATTCAAACGTGCAGGAGGCATTACCTCCTGCACTTCGAATACATTGGGAGATCCAGAATCCTATTTTTTCAAATATAAACCGTAAAGTGGCCACTACTGAAGCACTGGCCACATCTATTGTTATACCTTACTTCTCTTTTTCCTTTTTTTAAAATTTATTTTTATTTATTTATTTATTTATTTATTTATTTATTTATTTATTTGTACTTTTTTGGCAAAGTTAAAGGATGCTACAAAATTGTTCATAATTTTAATGTTTCGATGCATTTTTGGTAAACATTTGCAAACAGATGACCATTTCTCTGTATTACCTCATTTAACGATAAAATGTTTTTAATGATTCATTTTCAGTATCATTTCGATTTTTTGACATTTAAAAAATATTAAGTTACAAATAAAAAAAACTCATCAACTGAATTTACTTCAAACATAAAACAATTAGTAAAAGGCGTACCGAGGGGTTGGCAGGGGTGGCTCTTGACAGGGACGCAACAGGGCGGCATTTCGACCGATATATTTATTTATTTATTGTTGGTTTTTAAGGGCAAAAAAATTGAAAAGAAATTTTTTTTATTAATGATATTGTTGAAAAACGTTTCAAAAAAAAAAAAAAAAACGTAAACGCTAGAGAAGAAAAGAAAACAATCCTTAATTTCCAAAAAGAAAAAAAAGGGGGAATTTTCCCCGTGCCGCGAAATTTTAGTTCGATTACCTGAGCAAAATAAAGACTTTCTACACACAATTGCTATACCATTCGCGGTAGTGGATGACGTTCTGCCCTGGATGATTCCCTTTTTAAGGACATTTTACCTCTTGATGTAAAAAGAAATATCGAAAAACCTTCTTTTCAAATTGCGAAATACACAAATATACAAAATATACATATATATACATGTTGTTCCCCTTTAACCTCCAAAGACCGAGCGAAGCGAGCAGAGAGCTTAGCCCCTAGTAAGAGAATAATACGTAGGTACCAATTTCTCAAAGTCGGGAGGGGGAGCATCATTACTCAAGGTTTCTTAAAAACGCTTATCGCAATTTTCGATACTTTTTTAAATTATACCAAGAACCCACACAAATAAAGTTTCCCGTAATAAGTATCACAAGTACAGCAGGGGAGGGGGGGGGGGATTTCAAACGAGTAATTTTTTGAAATGCTTTTTGTACTTCGATGGTCGGATACGGAAATCTGGATGCTATGTTCAAAAAAATAAACAAATTTGTTATTTAATTAATAAATAAAAAAAAATCAAGCAAGTGAGCTTCAATTTCACATTTTGGAAATTCCTTAATTTTGAAAAAGCTTCAATGAAGTGCTTTAGCTTCTAAACTAGTGCTATTTTGTTCTTCATACTCCATCCTGTTCTAGTTTTATTGGGAGAGATTGATCTCGATTTGTAATCACTTCAGTGCGATATGTTTTGAGTTCTTCCTAATGAGAAAATAGATGAAAACAGTAATTGTTTTTTATCTATTACTGATCCTGGAAACGAAAGGCAAATGATATTTTTTATTAGAACAATTTCAGATTAATTATGCTTTTTATATATGCTTCGCTTTCCCAATTATAATAGATTTCATCAAATGCTTTAATTTTTATTTTAAAATTTTCTTTTAAGGTTCATTTATTCCCTTTAGTAAACGCGTACTTTATGTTTATTCTTCTACTGTTTTGAAACAAATTCTATTTAAAATTAAAGCTATTTTGGCAAAAAAAAAATTTTTCCCTCTTTCTTTGAAGAACCTACATTAGTAACGAATTGCAAAAATATCATTGGTCATTAAATTTATGTGAAATGGTGGGGGGAGGCAGGGGCGTAACAAACTAATATTTTTGGGAAGGGAAAAACTCAAAAATTTGCTGAATTAACTTCTAATTTTAACGAATGATAAAATTTGAGCATTCATATACAAAACATCTTATGAGAAGAAATACCAAGCATCATTAAAACAATTTATAAGCTGCAATAGTAAAGTTCCAATATTGTCTTCAAATTTGACGAATTAATCGATCATTTTTTCTGATGGAGGTCACAGTGACCTCCCGTGACCTCCCATCAGATAGGACCGGGGGGGGGTTGCAATTTCTTAAATTGTTCAGGGGGTTAGACCCCATAGGTACAATACTGTGGGGGAAAGGGGTTGACTAGCTTTGACTAAACCATCTGAACTGAAATATTGCTGGATTATAGATCCGCCTCGCCTCCAAAAATGTTTCTCTTGATTAAAAAAAGTTTAGAAACCCCTAGTATAAAGCATTGCAGAAGATGAAAAATTAATAGAAAATAATGTAAAATGTCGCTACCGATAAAGAGACAAACATCAGCAGAATGTAAAATAAGTACCTTTGTGCTGAAAAGTAAAATAAGAAATAAAAACATCAAATAGCGCAACGTGCATATTACTGCAGACACGTGCTTCGGCGTTACAAAGAACGTCTTTCTCAATGCAAAAGAAATGAACTTACGGATGAAAAGACATGCAACAAAAGCGATATTTTAAGTTGTTTACTTATCTGGCTCTTGGCTTTTGTCGGATGTCTTTTCGTCCATAATTTTTTTCTTTAAATTCCGAAGAAAACGTTCTTTGTAACGCCAAACACGTGTCTGCAGTAATCTCTATTTTGTGCTAGTTGACGCTGTTATTTCTTATTTTACTATCAGTTATATTACAGGAGTGCCCCCCCCCCAAAGTTCAATGGCGCATATTCTTTCCCCCTCCCTTCCCCAAAGTTTTTCGTAACCCTCTTTCCTATACATATATATATATATATATTTATTTATTTATATATATTATTTTTTTTAAATATTTTTGTTTATTAATTTTTAATTATTATTATTATTTTACTAGAAAAGTTTTGTGCTACACCAATAACACACACACACAAACAAAATAGATAAATCAATTAAATATAAACATAATAAAATAAAATAAA